>NC_140580.1:918391285-918876285 GCF_964204655.1 Triturus cristatus | reverse complement strand
TGGGTCCCAGACATACCTGGCCTTGCACAAGACATTCAGGCGGGTTATTTCAAGGACGAACACTGACGAAGCTCAGATGTGGCCAGACAAAGTGCTTTCCGCTCCGAGAAAGCGCCGCAGGTTGTGGTTTTGGCAGCTCGGCTACAAGTCGAGACAACACCTGCACACTGTACTGACTGGCAAGGTCTAGGCTAGCGTCCGACAGCCTCTCAATTAGTGTATGGTAGGGAGGAGGGGGTGAAAAGGCGATGTGGAGCAGGCAGATCTGCAGCAGTTTAAGCAGTGAATGGATGCACTAATCCGCGATCAATGGTCAAGAAGGGTTCTTAGCCAGGTGCAAGTACACATGCCGCCAGAAAGCCCGAAGCAGAGGCTGGAGCATTTCAAAGAGGTCCGTGCCACCACAATGCCAACTTACATTAATAAACAGGGAATCAACTAGGACTAAACAAAACGCTATTAACTAGTAAGTCGCTTAACAGGAAAACACGATCGGCCCAATTTAACTGGGGAAATGCCAAAAAATGCACTGGAAGAGTAGTGCGGGTTAGAACCAAAATGGAAGCGTCGTCAGAGACTTTTGGTGAGGGAATAGTATGAATGACAGTGCACTGGTAAAACATGGCGGCGATAGACTTCCCGGAGCTAGAAGAACTGCGCAGCGGTATCCAGGAGGTCATTAAGCGCAACATGAAGTGACCCAATACATGGTTTAAAGATCCGGGGCGGGGCTAAGAGGCGCAGCCGAGGTTCGCGAGTGCTTGTTGCTCCGGTGAATACACAAGAACAGATGAACTGCCAGGGCTCTTATGAGCGTCATCATGTCATGCACACGGCGTCTCTGCAGCCGAGGCATGCCCTCAGCAGAGACAGACATGAGAGCAGGCAAGGTGGCGCAGCTTCAAGGTACCAATAGGCAAAGTAGGCTTCTCGTGGCGAAACTAGACATGCTGGGGAGCGCTCAGAAACGAGCACGGCAGGACGCAAATGCCAAGAAAAGACAGTGTTGAGAGTAAGCACAGCGGGAATCTACGTCCGGTGGCACCAAATTAACCCTAGCAAGTAAAGTCTCACGAAAAGCAGCGACCGCGCCAGTACACCTACAACCAGCAGGCACCAGAACTAATATTTTCAGTATATGCAAGATCATTCTGGTGTGGGCCATCAATGTATACAGGTCGCTACAAATCATGCACCGGGCATGGCATAAGCGAGACCTCATTCGTGCCAGTACACCATGTAGTGTGGGCCCCTTAATCTTCCAGGGCCATGGATGTGTCCTTCATCCTGTACTGGGAGCCAGGAGTAGTACTGCAACTGCCCCCAGTTTACGGACCCCTTACTCTTAACTGGGGAGGACTTTAAAGATGGTCACCCCTTATCTAAAGGAGGAGCCATGGCACACTCCAGCCGGAATGACTCCACTACCTGCAATCTTTAGCTAGATCTATTCGCCACACTATACAAGAATCATGGCATTTCTAGCTCGGTACCGCCAACTGATAATAGTGCTATATATATATAAAAAAAAGTGTAATGGCTAAAAGCACCCTACAAATCAATAGAATTACGCTGGTCAGAATCATCCCTACCCGCTTAAGGGTGCAGGAGAACAAGGTACCCACATCATGCGCCATTAGTGAGCTAGAGCGTGAAATGATCCCAATAAACGGCCCATTGAAACGAGCTTGTCGTCAGGTGCCAGGACAAAGCCCGACCTCTGACCTCTTCATGAGCTGGTGAGGACAAGCCTTTGAGTAAGAACACTTACCGTCTGGTCTTTAGAGACCCTGTACCAGGATCGTGTTCCCACCCAGCCTCTCCTATTGGCCAGGAACAGTCCAATTACACACAAGCAGAAGAACAGCAGTTATCCTAATTGTGAAAGGACATTCCTCGCATAGCTGCTCGGTGGTCAACCCTAGCGCGGGGGGGGGGGGGGTGGGGGGGGGGTCTCTGGTTCCCTTCCCACTAGACAGGAGCATTCCACTGGCAGGGTCTCCACGCACCCTCCCCCAGACAAGGTGGGCTGCGGAGTCTGAGAATTTAGTACTGCAGAGCTGGAAACGCGTGCATAAGATTAGACTTCCCCGCGATTCCGGAGCTGTGAAGAGGCGCGTTGGGGGCATGCATAGAGGGAGGCGCTGGAGAACTGGCCGAGCAGCTTGTAGTCTGACTGATAAAAGGATAGGCTTCGGGGCAGTCACTCAAGTACACATTACGCGACTACGGCTGACTATCCCAAGGCAATTAGCCGCATTTGTAACCTTCCGTTTGCTACAGCAACGTGGCTACACCTCATTTTAGAATAAAACATAAAAATATATTGACTCCAATGGAGCGACGTACGAGCTCTCTCCCCCGCACTCCGTCAATTAGTAAAACGATGCAGTACCGCCCCCCCCAGAAAAGTAAGCCCCCACACAAAATGAAAAAAGGCACGCAAGGAAATTTACCACCACGTATTTCCGTAGAAAGCTGGAGGCTATCAAGTATTGATTGGGTCAAGAGGTCATTACGGTCGTTTACTCCGAAAAGACACGGAGCTAACAATCGGGGAGGCGGTGTGGGGGGGGGGGGGGGGGGGGGGGGGGGGGTGGCGGTGTGTCCTTGGGGGGGGTGGCGGTGTGTCCTGGGGGGGGGGGTGGCGGTGTGTCCTGGGGGGGGGGGGGTGGCGGTGTGTCCTGGGGGGGGGGGGGGTGGCGGTGTGTCCTGGGGGGGGGTGGCGGTATCGGGGGGTGGCGGTATCGGGGGGTGGCGGTATCGGGGGGTGGCGGTATCGGGGGGTGGCGGTATCGGGGGGTGGCGGTGTGTCTGGGGGGGGTGGCGGTGTGTCTGGGGGGGTGGCGGTGTGTCTGGGGGGGGTGGCGGTGTGTCTGGGGGGGGTGGCGGTGTGTCTGGGGGGGGTGGCGGTGTGTCTGGGGGGGGTGGCGGTGTGTCTGGGGGGGGTGGCGGTGTGTCTGGGGGGGGTGGCGGTGTGTCTGGGGGGGGTGGCGGTGTGTCTGGGGGGGGTGGCGGTGTGTCTGGGGGGGGTGGCGGTGTGTCTGGGGGGGGTGGCGGTGTGTCTGGGGGGGGTGGCGGTGTGTCTGGGGGGGGTGGCGGTGTGTCTGGGGGGGGTGGCGGTGTGTCTGGGGGGGGTGGCGGTGTGTCTGGGGGGGGTGGCGGTGTGTCTGGGGGGGGTGGCGGTGTGTCTGGGGGGGGTGGCGGTGTGTCTGGGGGGGGTGGCGGTGTGTCTGGGGGGGGTGGCGGTGTGTCTGGGGGGGGTGGCGGTGTGTCTGGGGGGGGTGGCGGTGTGTCTGGGGGGGGTGGCGGTGTGTCTGGGGGGGGTGGCGGTGTGTCTGGGGGGGGTGGCGGTGTGTCTGGGGGGGGTGGCGGTGTGTCTGGGGGGGTGGCGGTGTGTCTGGGGGGGTGGCGGTGTGTCTGGGGGGGGGTGGCGGTGTGTCTTGAGAGATGGGTAAAAGGTTTGCGCCCAAGGTCATAACAAGAGAAAGCCTCAAAATTGTGTGTCCATGTACATACAAAGGGCCACCCATAAGACTTGAAGCAAGAGCTGGCTTCCTGGGTTGAGAACACAATACACTCAGTCTGCAGCCCAACCCTGAATAATTCCCTAAGCCATGGACTCTTGTGGAATAGAGGTCTTCAACTGAGTCCTGCTGGCCCGCTGGTCTGAAAAATCCTCACTGCTCCCAGGTGGCTGTTTACTAATGACCTCCACTGTGGCTTGTCTCCTGAGCCTCGGTCATCAGCATCTAGGTACGGTGCTTAACATCCTCAGCAGGTTGCAACAGCAGCTGGCCTTTCCCTCGAGTACCAAGCGCGTTACCAGTCTGGCAAGTGTGTGAAGACAGCAGTGTGCTAACGTTGCGGTCTCCTCCTTACAGTCCTATCCCTTTTCACCCCCCTCCTTGGTGCAGCAGAGTTTCTATAGAACCACAAGTGGATACCACCTGCTTAAGAGGAAAAAGAGGTGTTAAGCCTTTCAAGAATGGTTAACTACAAACTCAAACAGTTAGTGCTAAAACCTCAAAAGTTACTAGAGATATTAAGGGGTTTGACAATTTGACAGTCTACCCGCATCTAAAGGAAGACTTCTACAAAAACAATAACCCCAGCACATTGAATCTTCAATATAGAACACGGTCACGCTCAAAATTCATCACCTTCTCTGACTCTTCTTCAGATTCAGATCAAGGGGCAGGTCCGTACTATCCTCCATACCCTCAATATCATCAATACCCACGTGCTCCCCCACCTTTTTTAGGCAGAGGAAGAGGATTCAGAGGCAACTGGCAAGGCCCTCCAGTATGGCAATCGCCTGTTCCTCAGCAGATCCAAGAAAAAAATTACTTTCGCACCAGGCAGCGAGCATATCGGAGATAGACCTACAGAAACCTACTTTGTCCTTGATACCATATGAGGAAATACCAATTTATAATTTGTCAAAACACCAGTTAACTTTAACTGAAACACAAGTGCTAAATAAAGGGTTGTCCTTTGTCCCATATGCAATACAGAACCCAATAGACACCAAAAAAGAGGTTCTACAATTCTTACGGAAGATCAGACAGTCTTTTTTTCAGAATACAACAAAATATCTGACAATAATATTAGTGGACTAAAAACAAAATCAATCTTTTGCCCAGAAAGTGCAGCAATGCCAGATGAAGTTCTGCTGTTTGAAAGCCAAATACTGAGGGAAATAGACAATTTACATTCAAAAAGGACATTTTACAAACCCAACTTTGAGAGATGAACAAAAGGCACTCCGAAACTTAGCTAGTAACCCACTGGTGGTAGTGAAACCCGCCGATAAAGGCGGAGGCATTGTGCTATGGGATGCAGATAAATACGATGAGGAAATTACTAGGCAACTTAGTAATCAGTTACACTATCGACCCCTTGATTGCAACCCCACAGCCCGTTTGAAAGCTGAAATATTACATTTGACTAATAGAGCACTTGAAAGTGGTTCTTTGTAAGAAAGAATTAAAATTTGAATATCACAATACAGAAAGTTCCAACTCTGTATGTCTTGCCTAAGATTCATAAAGATGCCACCAGACCACCAGGGAGGTGGATTATTTCAGCCTGTGGGTCCATTCTTGAACCCTTGGCCAAATATGTTGATTGCTTCTTGAAACCTTTTATTCCTGACACGAAAGCATACGTACGAGACACCATGGACTTCATCTCTAAGGTTGAGGGATCGATGTTTGATGGTAACCAAAACCTATTGGTGACCTTCGACATCGAAAGCCTCTACACAAATATTCCCCAGGATGAGGCATGGATTATGACGTTAGTATTAAACAAGAGACCCAGACCACACCAGGTCCCAACTGATTTTTTTGATCTTTGGCCAAACTATGCTTAAAAAATAAATTCTCAATTTTAAAGAGGACTTGTTCCTCCAAGTAAAAGGTGTAGCCATGGATGTAGCTTCGCCCCGGAGATAGCCAATTTAGTCATGGACCAATTTGAGACTCTATTCATCTTCAATGAGACTGGCCCATTCTTTGCACATATTGCGAGATGGGTCAGATTCATTGATATATTTTTGATATGGAATAGCAACAAAGAAGATCTAGATGCTTTTCATAACTGGCTCAATACACGCACACGACCTAAAATTTACAAAAAAACGTGAGTAACATCCAAATTAATTTTCTTGATGTTTGGGTAAAAAAAAAAATAATGAAGGGTCACTTGAAGTTAGTTTATTCACGAAACCAACCGACAGAAACACTTAGCATACAGCTCAGGGCATCCACGACATCTTAAGGATAATTTGCCAAATGGGCAATTCCTGAGAATACGTCGTAACTGTTCTAGCAAAAGTGATTACTTTGACAACGCGGCCATTCTGCGTACTAAGCTATGTAATAGAGGGTATCCAAAGAAACTAGTAAGGAATGCTCTGAAACTAGCATGGTTTACACCTCATGAAACCCTTAACACCAAGAAGCAAGGAAAAGAATGACCTGCTTACATGTGTGTTAACATACAATCCCAAAGCTAACAAAGTTAGGCAGATCATCCAAAAAAATTGGCGTTTGGTTGAACATTTGGGGATGGCTAAACCTTGGTTTGCTTTTCGAAAAGGAAAAAAATCTGAGGGTATACTTGGTTAAGACATCTAGACCAGCAGCGCCAAAGAATGATGTAAGAACTATGATGGGACTGCCACCAGTACAGGGACATTTTAGATGTCATAATTGTGTGGTTTGCTTCCAAATAAGGGACTCCAAGTTTACAACTATTGGTGACAAAAAACATGTCCAACTGTGTTTTTCCAATTGTAACTCGAAAAATGTGATCTATTCAATTGAATGTCCTTGTGGGAAAACATACATTGGCCAAATAACTCAAGCCGTAAAACTTCGTATTCAACAACACAATTCACGGATTCGCTGCAAAACCCTGGGTGCCCCATTGGTGCAGCATTTTGTGGAAATTGGCCACAATGAGGATGAATTCAGTTGGACAGTTTTGGCAGTAATGCGCCCTCTGAATAAAGCTATTTTGCAAAATACCTTGAATCGTCAGGAAGCGCGCTTTGAGAAATATCGTACAGCAATCGATGGCCTAAATGACAAGGATGAAATTTGGGCGTTGATCCAGTAGTAGCTCTATATGAGAATAAAGAACTTAAGCTCCTGGATAGTGAATGCACCATATTGTGTTATGAGATTACCCTACATGTACAGACACTGTGGATAGATGTGCACATTAGTATCTGGTTTTAGATTGTGAGCCTTTATGTATACAGGTTCCTTTTTGGGTTTTTTTCGTGCACTTTGTATAATCTTGGTGTTCTCCCTCTGGTTTACTCTATCTTTATCTTTAATACCCAATATATTTCTTAATTTATGCATTCCTTAAGGGTATATTTAATTTTTTAGTTCATTACATTTTTTAATACAACCATCATGTTGATGTACCTAATTAATTTAGAGAGGAGCTAGTAAAATAAGTGTGGTATATTCACTGCCTTTATAAACGAATCATTACAATATGGCAGATTCATTCCTTCTCATTTTCTGGAGGCCTTTAGTCCTTCGTTACTTTCTGTACCCGGAAATATGCTGCAGATAGTGCTCTCCTGAACAAACTCGCGTAGCGAGAGTTAGCGCCGATAGATGCGGAAGAGCCATCAAGGAGAGGGTAGAGAAGCAAGGTACGAGAATGAGATGAGAAGACGCAATTGAATAATATATACTTGGAGTCCGCAGTGCCTTTTGACATATTGTGTCTCCGCTTGTTGTTTGTTTTTCTGAACCAGCGTGTAATCACAACGGAAGAAATCTTGACTTTAGAACACGAACAGGGGGCCCAGCTGACTTTTCAATAAAGGTACGAAGAATGCAGCCTTAGGCAGTATTTTGATGTGATCATTTATGTAGTTGTGATCAGCCGGTATTTAAAATCATCATTTCTGCTATAGAGATGGAATAGGGGGTGGATCCCCTTCGTCCCACACCTGGCTATTGTACAGTACTTACGCCTGGTATGCTGAGTAGAGGGACCAGCCTAAGGTTAGTCGAGAAGTATGTGACCACATTGGGCAAGTTTCTCTGTTATATCCATGACAGGACTCTTAGAATAACTGGCACCTTCAAATTGACTGGAAGTTTATATACACGTGATATTTTGGACGGTGGTGAAGATCTGAAGCGAGATAGAGATATATCTATATCCATATACACACACTCTTTGGTACGAAACTTATTATTGACTTACAATCACTTAACTCTATTCGGTGTATCTGAATATCCTCATTTGTGGTGGGCTTTGTGGTCTGTTTTTCACATTTGGTGACAAGGACACATATATATATATATATATATTGGAGAGTATATAGGTGTTTATGTAATTTATATGTTAGTTTAGTGTTTCTCTTTTTTTAATGTAGATTGCTGCTGTTTTCCTTGTCCTGAAGAGGCCAAAAGGAATTGATTGGCTGAAACGCAACCGCGTCGACATTTTGGTTTTACAGAGGGACCCAAAATAATTTGATTACATAGGGATTCAACAACCTTGCATTGCCTTAGAATTTGTGGGAACATGGATACTTCTCATGCAATGTATATGCCCTCTGGGGTTGTCTACACTATTGAAGGGTGGACCCACAATTGAAAATTAATGTTTAGGACTGTAGCGTAGTTTTGTTATATGTACAGAGGTTTTGTAAATATATGTTTTTGTATATGCTCAGCACAAATACAAAGACAATGAGAAGTGAATTTAATCACATGTGAAAGGATAATTAAGTGTCCTTGTTCAAAAATATTGTTATATCTTTTCCTCCATACCACGTTTCTTTATATATTTTGCGTTCTTTACGCAGGTAATGGTAGGGTAATTGTTGGGTATACCCCTAGCTATCAGAATCAAGTCCCACTGAGGCATAACAAATTGAATTGGAGGAAAAAGGAGGTGTTAAGCCTTTCAAGAAATGTTTAACTACCAGGGACTTGAAAAGAGAAGGCTGATCTGTCAGCCGAAGGAAGGCAGAGATGGCAGAAAGGTAGCCCTTTATAGTGCCCAGAGCAGAGCCCTGCTGGGCTAAGGAGAGAAGGAGCAAGAGTACTTCAAAAGGGAGGGGCAGCAAGGGGATCCACAGCCTTTGCTGTGCACCATGCCACAAATATATTCCACCTGCAGGCTTATACAGTCTTTGTGGAGGGACGCCTGGCTGCCAAGATTACGTCACAAACTTCAGGAGGCAGGTTGAAAGAAGTCAACTGCCGCCGCTCAATATCCACGCAAGGAGGTGGAGACTGGACAGGTTTGGGTGGAGGACCGTCCCCTGCTGCTGCGACAGAAGAACCTCCCGAAGAGGCAGTTTGATCGGAGGATCGATGGCCATGTTGAGCAACTGGGGATACCAGACTCTTCGTGCCCAATCCAGAGCCACAAGAAAGACTTGGGCCCGGTCGCACCTGATCTTCAGCACTCTGGGCAGAAGTGGTATAGGCGGAAAGGTGTACAACAGACCGCAACTCCACTCGCGACGAAAAGCATCGCGACATTGCACGTTCTCTTCGGTGGCGAATAGATCTAACCAAGGCTCTCCCCACTGTTGAAAGAGACCTTGCACCACCTCCGAGTGAAGACGCCATTCATGATCCATCACGCACCTGCGGCTGAGTTAGTCCGCCCTTGTGTTCATAGAACCTGCCAGGTGTTGAACCACCAAGGAAATGCCTTGATGTTCCAGCCATGTCCAGAGGGCCTCCTGACATAGGGTCCGCGACCCCACCTGCCCTGTTTGTTGCAATACCACATGGCGGTGGTGTTGTCCATGAACACCTGCACTACTCTTCCCTGGACAGAGGGAAGGAATGCCTTCAGTGCAAGACAAATCGCCCGGAGCTCCAGAAGGTTGATGTGAAGCCCCGGCTCCGCCGGAGACCAGAGGCCTCTGATCTCCGCCTCTCCCATATGGCCGTCCCTTCCCAGAAGGGAGGCATCCGTCCCCACAGTGGTGTTTGGTTGGAGAAGGGAGAGTGATCTACCATTGACCCAATCCTGGTTCCTAAGCCACCACTGCAGTTGTCGAGCAGTGCCCTGCGAGATCTGGACGCAATCAGACGGATTCCCCTGATGCTGCGCACACTGGACCTTCAGGTCCTACTGCAGAGCCCGCATATGCCACCTGGCATGATCAATCAGCACGATGCAGGAGGCCATGAGGCCCAGCAGTCTCGGGGTCATTCTGAATGAAACCCGGGCCAGAGGCTGAAAGATTGGAATCCTAGCCCGAATATCCCGGACTCGCTGTTCGGGAGGATAGACCCAAAAATGCGTGGTGTCCAGAACCACTCCGATGAAGAGGAGCTTCTGAGAGGGAATCAGGTGCGACTTCAGCACATTGATGAGAACCCCAGCATACGCAGGAGGTCAGCCGTAGTCTGTAGGTGGAAGACTACTGCCCGGGGCAAGCCCGCCTTCAACAGTCAGTCGTCAAGATGGGGAAAGACTGAAACCCCTGATCTGCGCAGATTAGCTGCGACCACAGTCATCACTTTCGTGAACACCCGAGGGGCTCTGGTAAGTCCAAAGGGGAGCATGGTGATCTGAAAGTGCTCATGGCCTACCCTGAACCGCAGCTAACACCGGCAGGACGGGGATGTGAAAATGAGCATCCTGCAAGTTAAACGCTACCATCCAGTCTTACGGGTCGAGGTCAGACAAAACCTGAGCAAGCATCAACATTTTTTACTTCGCCTTCCGGAAGAAGGAATGGACCTCTGAGGTCCAAGATAAGACGTAGGCCCTCGTCCTTCTTGGGAACCAGAAAGTGGTGGGAATAACCACCACGACCTACATTTGGAACAGGAGCACGCTAGATGGCTCCCTTGGCCAAGAGAGCCATAACTTCCTGCTGGAGAAGGGTCAGATGATCCTCCGACATGCAGTGGTATCGCGGTGGCATGGCTGGAGGGGTAGTCTCAAAGGCGAGGGAGTTGTCCCTTCGGACTTTTTGCAAAACCCAACTATCTTAAGTGATGGTGCACCAGTGGGTGAGGTGATGACTAATCCTGCCGCCCACTGTCGTTTGATGGGCCTGAAAGGTCGGACTAGGAGGGTTTGGAGGCTGCTGCGGGCGGGGAGGGGTGTTGGTGGACTGGCCCGCCCGCTGGCCCCCTGAACCAGGACGTTGGTTCCCACGTCTCAGGCCACGCGAAGGATGGGTAACTTGCTGCGGCCAGTGGCACTGGGAGGGACGTAGTGGTGCACCCCTTCCATAGCCACGAAAGGGGGTGAAAAGCAGACTGCGCCAGATGGGAGCAGAGGCCCAAGGACTTGGCCATAGTCCGCGAGTCCTTGAAGCGCTCTAGGGCGTTGTCTGCTTTGTTGCCAAAAAGGCGACGGCCATCAAAGGGCATGTCCATCAAGGTGTTCTGGACATCCCCTGAAAAGCCAGTGGACCTCACCCAGGCATAGCGACGGAGCGCTACCGACGTTGAAATGGTCCTGCCCAGAGAGTAGACGGTGTCCAGCCTACAACGGATCACAAACTTTGCTGCATCCCTCCCAGTGGCGACAGCCTTCGGGGAGCACTGCCCGAGCCTCCTGCGGACACTGAGGCAGCACTTGTGCCACCGTATCCCACACTGAGTGCAAAGAACAGCCCAAGAGACGTGCAGTGTTTATGGACCGTAGTCCTAAGCTGGCGGACGAAAAAAAAATGTCTTGCCAAGACGGTTCAGCTTCTTGGATTCCTTTCCGGTGAAGCGGTAGGGAAGGTGCTTTTGGAAGCGGAGGCTTGGACCACCAAGCTCTCCGGGGTGGGGTGTTGGGAGAGGAAAGTGGGGGTCGCCCGGAGACAGGCAGTGGGAGATCCTCCGGTCCATGGAAGCCCCCCCGTGTTGGGGCCTGGACCACTTGCCCAAAAGGACGTCAGTGAGGGCCTCATTAAACGGAAGCAGGGGCTCCGAAGAGCTCGCTGCCGGTTGAAGCACCTCTGTCAGGAGGTTAGTCCTGACCGCCACCGTAGGAAGCTCGAGGTTGAGAGCCTTGGCTGCCTTACTCAACACCACAGCGTAAGATGCTCCCTCTTCCATAGTGCCGGTAGGAGAGGAGATGCCATGGTTGGGTGAAGTGTCAAGACCACTGGCATCCCCCAGTTCCTCTCTCCAGTCCTGCTCAGTATCAAGCTGGTCAGTTAAAGGGTCACCCAACCACTCCCAGTCCTCTTAATCATCCTCTGGGTGCCACCGTTGTTGGAATGGGGCCCCAGGAGTGAACAGGGAATGAAAACCCCACCCAGCGCTGGACGCCGTCGGTCTGACTCAGTGTCCACGTCGGGAAGGAGGCTGGGGTTGACAGGAAGGGAGGGGGGGGGGGGGGGGGGCGGGGGGCAACCGGAGTCAAGCACAGTAGTGGTGCCGTCGGAGGAAGTGGCGCCGGTGGAGGTGTAATGAGGTTAACCGGCGCCGATCTGGATACAGACCTGGATCCAAGGGGGGCTTGTGGTGCCTGAGCCGCCGCAGACCTAGGCCCCCCCCCCCCCCCCACCCGAGTCCGCTGGGTCCAAAGATGCGCCGGCGGGGGTCGGTCTGCCCGAAGATGGCATGCATCGCCTCGTAAAATGTACGAAGCTGGGCGTGGGTCCTTCCGGGTCCCGGTCGACCCTTCAAGCTTTGCGCGCTGAGCCGTGGTAGTGGCACCACCCATGCACCTAGTCAGATCGGCCGAACGACGCGGAGAAGGTGAAGAGCGATGATGCTTCGACTTACCCAAACGAGTGTGAAGACTTCGAGCCGGAATGATGGTGGCTCCGCAACCGGTCCCTTGACCTCCCTCTCGACCAGGACCTCGAACGGCGCGGAGCGGACTGTCGTTAAAGCAGCTTTCGGGACTGCTCCCGCAAAGCCTTCAGCATCAACAACTGACAGTCTGAGCACGACTTGGTGGTCGTAGTTGCGCTCCAGGCAAGAGGCACACGCGGTGCGGATCCGTCACAAACATCAATCGCGTACAGGAACCACATGCTTTAAAACTGGGCATCCCTCGTGCACCTGTTTGGAGTCGGAGACTCGAAACAAGACGTTGAGAAAAACAGTCAAAAAATGGCTGAGGTATCGCTCTTCCTGGATTTGCACTGGCTGGCATGGAAAGACAGAACTGACGTCAGCGTGTGAGGGCAGCGTCTAAGTAGCTGCCGCGACGTCATCCCGGCAACCACAATGCAGACGACGAATGTGGAGCCGACAGACGCCACCTTTCGACGCGCAGAGGTGCTGTGGATGAAAAATCTTTCCGGATCCAGTCTGACGCCTGGGGGTAATTCTAAGGTAAGAAATCTAACACTAACTGGTTTCTTTCAGCTAACAATCCCAGTGGGAGGGGAGCTGCCCCCCGAAGAGGTTTAGATTAACCAGAAAGAGTGGGCTGCTCATTTTCCTGGGTACAACTGAGGTGGACACAAATCTCTGCACACGGGTTTCACCATCTTGGGACTTAAGCAGAGGTGCACTGTAGGACTCTGCAGTAGGGCATACAGAAAGTGCTGCAGAAGTGTATGGGGCAACCCCTTAGAACCTTTATTCCATTGGTCAGGGAGGGTCCACATGTCACCTCAACCCACAAGCTAGTACCAGGCTTCAATGTGGCATCACCCGAGAACACTACTGGACCTAAGGAATATATATTTTAAAAAGTTTAATGAAAAAGGAGAACTCAACCTGGAGTCTGAGACCTGTTGAGCCCTGAAGGACCGGACATACTCTTGTACCCAGGGAAAGTGGACTGCAGGGTCATAATTTGCTGGCTCACCCACCTCTACTTAACAGGAAGAGCAGAATCAAAGTCTGGCTTGATTTTAAGAACAGGTCACCAAGCACAGAAAATAGACATGCAAGTCTAGGAATAAAACGCATGTAAAAAAAAATATAACATTTCTTAAATATTAAGAAAAACATTAATTTTATAAACCTGCAGGAGTGTTTCACCTCAGTATAACAGATTAGATCACTGCATTAAGGGAAATGTTCTTATAAGTGATCCTTATTAAACACTATTTTAAAAACATCCCAGCCCCATTCTCTTGACAATATCACTAGTTAACTAATAGGCACATCAGCGGTCAAGTGTACCTTATATGGGGCATCAATTTGTATTAAACTAGGACTGTTCTAAAACCCAAAAAAACAAAAAAGGTTTTCTACACGGCACACCTTCCTTCTTGAACACAGGGTTTTGAATGTGCTCTTATGTGATAAAGAAAAATGAGGCTCTATGAAATAAAATTTGCCTAGATCACAATTTTATCAGACTAGGAAGCAGAGCCTGCCCTTTCACAAATAAATGTAAGGTGAAACCTGGAGACGGTAACCCTTTGCCTCCCCAGCAGAGGGAACACCAAACCCAGTGGGATGGTAGCTATCCATACTAGCTATTTTGAGTGACCACAAAGGAGGTGACTGCTCATTTCTATGGCACACCTCTGGGTGGGCATAAAGCCTTTCCACAAGGGAGGAAGGGTTTCTCTATCTCAAAATGCAAAAGTATGGTAGTGGAATTGTTTGCAGTAAAGCAAATAGAAACTGCTGTAGAAGTGGGTAGGGTCACTCCATTGGTCAGGGAGTAACAAGAAGTCAATTCAAATTTATAGTGGACACTAGCCTGTAGGTTAACACTCAAGGAGCCCTTCTCAGAACACTTTCAGGACTTGTGGAAGATCAAAAGAGGCCTGATCTGGTGCCTGGGACCAGAGAGGAGTCCTTAAGGACTGGAACAGATCCCTCCTGCACCCAGGATAAAATTGTAGACTCCAAGGATCAGCTGTCTGACCTCCTGTGTTGCTACAGGGACACAAGCAACACAAATCCCCTCTTCCTGTAATAAGCAGAAGCAACTGGCTCTTTCTGGTGGACCCTACTAGAGTCCCGCTTGCTCCCCCTACCCCCTCAGTGCTGCCCCCGTGGTCCTGGGAGCTTTAGAAATGGCCCAGAAGAGTATTTACAGAATCCCTGATAAGTTCAGACTTCAGACAGTTTTGAACTTCCAACACCTCCAGAGCAGTCAGTGGGACCTTTCAGCATAGGAGTCTTATTTTGAAGCATCTTACGGGGGGCGGGGTGGTCAGGGCTGAGATATTGATCTTCATAAAGGCTCAGGCTGGTCTGAATTCACCCCTAGGTCCTGGTCTAATGCTCCCATAGATTATATTGAAGCCAATTTTACTTAGAACTTTAAGAATCTTACCCTCCGTTCTCCTTACTGGATGTTTGGCGTTTGTCATTTTGAGAATTTTTTTTTTTTTTTACTATTTGGTCTTGATTTGGTATGGAATAAATACTTGACAGTGCCCCAAGTTAAGCCAGTTTGCTTTGTGCCATAGGTATCGGGGAGTTGAGCTCAGATGAATTTAGTGACTTAAGCATTCACCTTGACAAATTAATGAAATTACTTCTGGAGGTTGGTGACTGCCAGGCCAAATAATCCACCTTTTTACAAGGTCTTAACTACAAATATGTTAGACTTCAGTTTGACCAGACCTATTGTTGCCAATTTACATTCAGTGGGTAATGGCCATTTCCTTGCTTTGAAATAGACAAGTAATTCATTTGTGGGGTCTGCTCTAGATTCCAAGGCTTTAATGCCCATTATTACTTACTTATCCCACCCACAAACATTTTGATCAGTATTCTTAGTAGATCACTTTAATCCACCCAAGGCATTTGTGAGACTCTTATTTGGTTTTGGACCCTCCACCAGAGTCCAGGTGCTTCCTTACTCTCATCTCTTCTTTCTAAAGCACCACCCTGTGCTTTTTGCCACTACCTCTCGACCACCGAATGCTTCCCATCCTCAACCTTCCAATCTCACAACTGGTTAAAAAAACATCCACAAACACAAACAGCCAGAAAGTTGTAAGGCATTTAGTGTACTTTCAACCAGGTTAGAACAGTAAATTATAACAAGCTGCCTGTCATGAATCACGCAGATGCACTTCTGAAATGAATGCAGTATGACGTGCATGCAACAAGGCAGCCATTTTGACATTTGTTTTCTTTAACAGGAAGCAGAATTGGGAACTTTATTAACAATACTACAACAATATTCATCCACAGCATTAAGTTAGGCAATAAGATCACCTTCTAAGAAAACCAAACATGGATGTTCCGAACGTGTTTAGTTCCTACCCTAACTGCTTGCTAAATTCGATGAGAGCCAGGACGTTTTTCCATGAAAGTACTACACACGTCCTAGATTGTGGGATTTTATGCCACCGTCTACTGGTGTCTCCCCTGTATATTTTCCGCCCCGATGACCAGTCTCTAAATAATGGTCCATTTGGGTCGAAACGTCAACCACTAAAGTGGGCTGTTTAATTGATTTAGGATTTCAATACTCCCAAATGAGAGTGTTGGTTTAACATCCATATACATGTCCCTTATCAGTCACACGCATATACTTGGATTTTATAGCACTTTAACTATTCATGGATTTTGAACGAGGTGTTGTGAAATTGATCACTCAAATTAAGGGAAGAACTGGACCACAACGAGAACCGGTCATGGGAGTGGTCCAGGGAACGGGTCGACAAACTGAACTTTTAGTGGGACTTCAGATATTTCGGTGATCAGCAATGGACAGGCAGAGGTGCAGATCTCACACATTTTCAACAGTCCCCACAAGGTTTAAATCCTGTAGTTTCAAAGGGAATATAGTTCCCCTGCAAACAGGAAATAAATAAATTTTGAAATGCACACCACCCCACCCCACCCCCCCACCCCAACGGACGAGGGAAAGGCCTTGCACCCTTTGCTGCAGGTGGTGTCAGCCCTCCTGTTTCCTGCCTGCATTAGCACTATAGAATCCTCCCAACTACGTCAGCTGAAGCCAACTGCAATTCCAAGCAGTCCGAGGTGGGGACAGGTGCCCGTCACCATTTCGCACCTCACGGCGCAGGATAAAGATGGCCTGCGGCTCCCACATCATGGGATGCGAGTGACCGCCCGGGCCAGTCTGTGTCTTTCAGAGCTTAGGGGATGCTGGGCCAGCCCTTTCCCCTGCACTGCTTTCTGCCCGCACTTAGGCAACCCACCAGGAGTTATCAAAGGGAGGCCACCGCACAAACATGCAGCAGACTAGCGAGTCGCCACCTCACCGCTGGTTTGACAACACCCAGTGCCAGGACCCCTCTCTCTCTCCACCCGACAGTACACTGTCAAGAAACTGCTGGACGGCAAATCAGCGGCGTCTCCTCCGCTCCACAATCCAAAGGAACCTTCCTATGCAGACACTGCCACTTTTCCTGCGACAAAACCTACGAAAGATCTCGCACCACTCATGCCCACAAGAAGGAACACCCTGTAACCCCTCCATTGTATCTTGCTCAACGCCTGCTTGCTCTGCAAACGGAAATCTGGGACACCATCACCACCTACTCCACGGACGTTGCCTTAATCACTGAAACGTGGCTCAATCCTTCCACAAACCCCATCACCACTGCCTCACTGAGAGCGCTCCAACGAACAAGGTCGGACCATCATCTTCAAGGTAACCATCAGAGGCACCATCACCAACCACACATCTCATACGGAACACCTCAACTACCTACTACAGACGCGAAGACCATGATAAGGAGGCATCCTCGCCTACAGATCTCCAGGACCCGAGCAAAATTCAGTGATGTCATTCCCCCATCTCAATGCACCCTCTGACCCCCAAGAAATTAACACCACTACGTCCTACTCCGACCTAAACCCTCATATCAACTAACTCAGCAACGCCAACTCCATTGCCCACCATCCCTCCCTCAAAGCCTCACCCAACTGGTCATTGAACCCACACACAAAGCCGGACACACACACAACCCCATTTTCACCTCCAGCAACATTCAAATTCAGCCAAACCACAGAACTCACCTGGACTGACTACACCACCATCACCGATGCCTAGCACACAATCACCAGGTGCCAGCTGGTCACAAACCCTCACCACCTCCCAACCAGATGGCTCAGATCACAATCAGACCATACAGAACTTGGGCACCTGGATCACTGACAGTCACCCCACTGAAGCACACAAAACTAAACAAGATCCCCAAACATGCCAACTGGTACACCCCAGAACTCCGAACCACGAAGCATAACTGCCACCAACTGGAGAAAATATGATGCCCCACCAAGAACCCCACCGACAGAGCAGTTCACAAAACGGCCACAGCAACCATCACCGGCATAAAGGATCCAAGAAAGCAACTATCAGCACCTACGATCAGCAGCCAACCACACAAAGGAACTCTTAAAAATAGTCAAAGAATTCTCCAGACAGCCACACACAACACCATTCACCCCTCCCAGACAATTTCCATAGCAACATCACCATTAATAATCTCAACCTCCAACCACACCACCCTCAACTCGGACAACCTAAACCAACCAGGGAACACCAGCCAAACCATCACCACCTAGTCACCACACTGACCACCTCAGCCATCAAAGCAGTCATGTGTTCAATCCACACCAGGGCTCCCACCAACTACTGCCCCCACTACCTCGCAACAAACACAATCCGCACACAACTCACCTCCATAGCAACCTTACTGGACAGATGGAAACACGCAGACCCCTCCTAAAGAAGACTTCGCTGACCTAAACTACTAAAAAAAAAAAAAAAAAAAAATAATAATCAGCCGATCTCCCTGCTCACAGACCAAAGTTAACGAGAAAGCCATCAACAAGCAGGTCACTGAATTCTTGGAACAAAACCATCTACTGGAAGCCTCTCAAACAGGATTTTGTGCCAACCACAGCACTGAGACCATGCTGGTTGCCGCCACGGACTACATCAGAAAACTTGACCCTGGACAACCAGGACCCAGATCCTCTTAGACATCTTCGCAGCGTTCAAAACAGTCTCCCACAACACCCTCATCAACTGACTCCATAACATAGGCATTCAGCAAGACACCCTGAAGTGGATCGCCCCCTTCCTTACAGGATGCACACAGAGCATCCAACTGCCTCCTTTCACCGCCACACCCAAAGACATATGCGGCATACCATAAGGATCATCACCAAGCCCAACCCTGGGGGGGGGGGGAAGACACAGTGTTGCGCTTTACGAATGCTGCTCGATTGAAGCAAGCTCCAGATCCGCGTGCAGAGAGACAACAGACATCAACCCACACCCACAGGGGTGGCGCTTATATACAGATGCATCATCCCTTCTGGAACGAAATGAGGCCCACACATAGCACCACATGGGAGTAACGTCGTTTAAATCTTCCAGAGCTTGGGACTATTCTTACGGTGAGGAATTTTTGCGGGTACAAAGATACATCAGATTTGAAACGAATATACTGGAAGGAATACTCCGACAACAATAAATTATATAAGTCTATTCTTGGTTTGTGATGCCTCACTGACCTTTACAAGTTCCACTCACAACAGTCACTACTTCGGTCAGGCTCAAATTATTAAGCCGAAAATGGAAATCTGAATTTTAAAGGTTGGTAAATCGACTGGTACAGATAATCATTTTAAATACTTACTGTTTTTACTTTGATGTTGACTGCTACAACTCTGGGATTGACCCTACTTCCAGTTTATTAATGTGGCAATAAAAAGAAAAATATTGCCTCAGGATAGTGCCCGAAGAATTTCTAAGTCCTCATGATATTTTCTCATACTGTTGGTTGTAACTTGCAGGTACAAGGATTATCACGAACGGTGGTTTCCTCAGGGCATACATGCCTATGGGCCTTTTCAAAGCTGTTCAGTATAAATGTAAGTAAAGCAAAAGGAAAATAAACTTTTTGTATGATATGTATCATCAGGTGGTGGCTAGGGACACTTGATCAAACTCCACACTTGAAAATACGGGAAAAAGAATTGTGACATGTTTACAGGGGTATATTCAAAACTATTCAAATAGCTTTCAAATAGTCCTTGCAGCCTAGTAACAAGCTCCGATTATTAAAGACTTTAAACAGTAGGTGCTCTACATGTGAAATAATTAGCCATAGTTTTTTTGTGGAACAGTTAAACATTCTTATATTTCAAGGCTGCAGTTTCAGCTGCATGAATATAGCCAATTCAACAGGAATTTGATGGTCCAACAGTTAATTTTGGCCTAACATCCTCTATGCTTGCGGTAGCTAGAGAAAGGTGGATTCTGTATTCCGGAACACATGAATAGTGATAAACTGAAAGATTAAACCAGATGAGCCCTCCTTTATGAATTTTCAATTTATAAAGTGTGAACTAAATCATGCACAGCTATGCATGTGTAAGGAGTTGAGAAAGACATGAATTCTGAACTTAGACATGGTGTAGAAGAAGGAATACAGATTGGAGATAAGGGTATGCTGAGTGAGTGATGGGGCTGAGTTTGAAAAAAAATACAACAGGTGATACCAAATACAGTACATCATCATAAACAAGGTATTCATGCATCAACTGGAAATGTACAACAGGGAAAAAAGCGTTCCCTCTATTAACTGAAAAAATTAAGCATGGAATAGATGGAGGAGCATACATTACTAGTCCAGGGTGAGGAGCATTATGGCACGAATGCAACAAGATCTACAGTGGGATACTGGTAAACAAGACATCTAACATGTATATATTTAAAAGTCTTAAGATTTATAGAAGGACATGGTAGCTGCTATGCTGGTGATCAAATATGCCATGTATTAAGGAAAAGTGCTCGTAAAAAGACACCTTGTTAGCAACAAGAAATACCGCAACACTGTATACATGTCCTCAACATTCAAACATGTCCATATACAAAGTCTGACGTACAGAACTTGTAATTAGTACATCGCACTATTTACCTAATCAGATTTGGGCTTCTGGTCTTTAGATGTCTGAACACCCTGAAATATTCCAAGTGTGGCCATCAGAAGGACCTATGATATTACACCACCTATACCTACACCCATCACCATCCACCACCACACCCACCACCACTCCCCACCCCCCCCTCGCACCACCACCACCACCCCTCGCACACTGACCAACCCCCCCACACCGACCGACCCCCATTGATGGCTAAGTGCGACCATGACATGGTGGGACTGAATAACTAGGAGTGGCTGGCTGCGGTGGCCTCCACTCGGGAGGTGGCCATCTCGTCCAGACTCTGCCTGGTGCAGTTAAGGCTTCTCCGTACATTCTATTTGTCTTGACTCCTGATGGTCACCATGGGGTACAGTCCAGATGGAAGCTGTGCTAGACTATGTGGGCTGGAAGGCTCCTTTATCCACATCCTGTGGGAATGTGGATTTACCCAGAGATATTGGGAGGCGGTGGCGCGCCTGATGGAAGAGGCGTTGGGACAGCAGATTGACTGCAATATAAAATTGGCTCTCCTGAATGTGCGGGCCCCACTGACCTGAATTCCAGGGAGTGAATGTGGGTTATTTTGGGGCTGATGGTGGCGAAAGGGAACATTGCCAGACTGTGGAGGGCTCAGAGACCACCAAACATTGTAAACTGGGGCAAGGATATGGACTGGTGTATGGTCACGGAAAAGTCGATCTATGAAGCAAGGGGATGCCCGAATAAATGGACGTAAATATGGGGGCAATGGAATGTTCACAGGGGTGAGATCTGTGAGCCACCGAGATAGGGGACATTCTCACAGAGACCTAACTGAGTTTAACAGTAAATTGTCACTGCTATTCTGAATTAACTATGCTTTCATGTCTCACTCGCAATGTACCAGTTATTGCTAGCCTGTGTATAACTGGAATGCTCTTAAGTCATGCATTGTTTTCAATAAAAAAAAAAAAAAAAAGTTTATAAAAAGAAATGGTGCATGAATGCTGGTTATGTCACCAATTTCCATTCTTTCCTCTTTGGCATCCTTTTGCTCATTCAACGTCATCTCTGCAAGGAGTAAGTTGCCATATAGGATTGCTAGGTCTTCTTAGATTACCCTCAGTTTTGGTGAAGGTGCCCACAGCATTCCACTGGCCCGTGGCCAATCTGGTTAGTCATTATCATTTGTGCATCTATATATCTATACACTCACCCATCACACCACCAGGCTCTACATTCCAAAATACTATAGACGCACCTCGTGGTCATCCTGTAGGACATGAAACAATTCCAAGATAGGTTCAGGTATACGGTGAAACTGGACCGTGTGGATAAGCACTTTAGTGCCCTACATACAAATGCTACAGTACAATACTGCTCTCCTCCGCTTGCTTTATTCTTATTGGAAGTTTCTCACTTCTATGGTCTCATACATTTGAATTGATCTTAGTGAATCTGAAGAGCATCAATGATATCACTAACAAGCTTTAAAATAACAGCTAAAAAAGAAATTCGGTTAATATGTACAACTAAATATAATGGATTGAAGTTCTCTCTCCCCCCCCCCCCCCCCCCCCCAAAAAAAAAGTTACATACTCAACCAACCAGAAAAAGCATAAAGGTGGATTCAATGAGTGGGAAAGTGCTACACAACTTTACAATACAATCAGCAAAGTGATAGTATTGTGAGCAGAAGATCCCAGGACGATAAAGAGTATTTACTGGGAAAATTGTTTAATACACCACAAAATTAGAACAAGAAACACATTCCAGTTAGCACAGACATCGAACTCGCTTCACTCTCCTCTAGGTTACAACTTTAGCAAGGTTTACTGCAAAATACAAACTGCCACTTTTCGGACACACTGCCAGGCAGTATATGCTCAAAAATCCAAGAGAATGCAACAGGATTAACAAGAGGACAGTGCGTGTTGGAACCACCAATTTATTTGGTCGCAAATGTTCCATCTCACTCCTTCCTAGGAAATCTACAACACGCTTTGAGTGGGGTATGCATGTGTGTACGCATGGTTCCTTGATCTTAACAGGGAAGCATTAACCAGAGCATCTGTGCAAAAGTTTGCATGTATGCCAGCATAGCGATATCGGCTACAAAGACTTTGGTGCCGTTTCGCGCTCCCAGACGGTGCGTTCCAGAGAAACAAGTGGGATAAAAATAAAAATAAAATTTTAAAAACACACGACACCCCTACTCTCAAGGAGGCACCCGCCGCCTAACGCTGCAACTCCACCCTGGACCCAAGTTGAAACTGGAGCAGAGCTGCGAATGGAGACCAAGAGTGATCTGGGCTGAGCAGGTGCCTTGGCCTCTTGCTGCCTCACTCGAACACGGAAAGATAGGTGGTGGTGGAGACTGCTAAAGCAGCGAGGCAGGAGGGGGTTAAGGGACGGGGAAAATCCTCACTCTTAAGTCAGATAAGTAAAACCGTTTACAGTCCTGCCCACAGAAGAGTGAGCGAGTGTACCTACCCTGGACCAGAATGTCGAAACACAAATGTTAATGGAAGAGACCTACCAAGGTTCATACGAGGTTTGCACAAACACTGGAGAAAGTATCTGGCACAGGAGTATATAGACATCATAAGGAGTTCAGGGGTTAATACTCTCAGTGCCGAACATTAACCAAGCCTACCATGTCAAGGCCAGGAAAGCCGTACACATGCGAGCCCTGAACATCATACCAAACTCGAAAGAAACCCATGTTTTCAAGTAAGACATAGAACATGCCAAGCCTGGATTCAGGAGAGTGAGAGTGAGAGAGACTAAGAACATGTGTAACCTTGGCCCAAACAGCAGCCAACATTAAGGCTTGGCTGAAGCTAAATTCATAATGGAGCCACACACACACCAGAGTAGGCCTGTATGTAAATGCTGAGTAAATTCTCCTTACAACCCCTAACCCCCGCCCAAGTTTGTAGGTATGTACATTGGCCTCTATAGTTTAAAGGTGTAATCCATTCACAATAAGTCTACAGTTTAATCAATCAAGGAGGAAAATAATCTGAAGTAATTAGGTGTTTGATCCAAAACCTCAGAGACAGATGGTCAGGCTGGGAGTTGGGCACCAAAAACAAACAAAAAAAAACGCGTTCGCACTTCAGGTCTGAGCAGGCTTAAGGTCTCACACATTTTACACCTAGCCCTGCATGGAGAGGCTCGACTGAATCATAATCTACACTGTCTTAGAAGAACACAAGATGGATGGGGAACACACAACCTAAAAAATCTCTAGAAATATTAAGTCTCACAAGATATGGAGCTCACCAAAATTACTCTAGTATGAAACAGCATTTTACCCATACAAGATTATATACACCATCTAAAACAAAGAAATCTACATACATGAACACGTCAAGGACAAGAACGGATACATGAACCTTTAAACATACACTATCAGAAGAATGAAGAAACAGTTTGATCTCCTGTCCTTTAAGAGAACACCCCTTGTAGAATTGCTTGGGATGCTAGCCACCGATCTTTAGATAACCATGCCAGCTATTGTCTTCTTAAAGTATCAGTTTTTCCAACTTACAGGACTTCCATGTGGAGAACTATGCCATACAGTTCAGTGGAATTGGTAAGTTTTTTTAAATTGAGCTTGGACTGTGTTCATGACCGATCTTAAAAAAACATTTGCTAAAGAATCGAGGGATTAGAATTAGAGTAAAGCAAACATAATAGTAGAATATATGTGCGCATTTTTGGGGCATTTTAATATTGCAAAGGACTATTGCCTGTATTTTGTAGAAATGCCACTGTAAAAAAAAAAATATATTATATATTCAACTTATGTTGGACCCTGCCCCCCCCCCCCCCTTTTAAGGGGGCAGCAGAACAGACAGGGTCTACTGAGTCAACTGTGGTGGTTTAGATCCGCCGATGTCCTAGGGTTCGTACTAGAATGGCTCTGCAAGTTGGGCCAAAGTAAACCTCATCCACCCCAAAGGCTCAGGGCAGAGAGGCAATCAGTCATGGGCTTCTCAGGAAGGAAGTGTGCGTGTGTGGCAGAGACTCAAATCTATCAAATAGTAACTTCAGTGTCCAGCCAGTGCGTATCCTAAGAAAAGGAAGTACTTTTAAATCAGAGCAATACTAAACACTACAAAATTCAACTTGGTATACAGGGCAGTAATTCTGGCAACTACTCTCCTTAGTGCCGCTACATGCAGAGTACCCTACTAATCCCACCCACGTGACTCCTTGATGGCTGTTCTCCACTTTACCCCACCCAGTAGCTTAGGGCAAAAGCTTGAAGGAGGCTGAGGGCAGTCTCAATTTTCCCCACGTCACATGCACAGGACTTGTGTTTATTATTCCAGCAGTGCAGCGTCTCTGGTGCTCGAGCATAGATGCATACCCACCTGCTATAGCTCCCCCTATGCATCATATGGTATTGGCCTCTACTACGCTAAAAAGTTAAAGCAGGCCAGACTGGGCCGTCAGCTACTAGGACAATTGTAGGCTAGCACAGTTGATACAGCAGCCTCAGTGCAGACTAGTGTCGCCCAAGCAGCTGCAGTTTGGTTGCCCCGACAGTAACCAGAGCACATGCAAGTTTTAAAAAAGTCTGACAGTTTCAGTAAGGAACCAGTTTGGAGAGACGAGGAGGGACCAGCACAGGTCACTCCTAGCCGGTTTTCAAGCAGTCTTTCGCCAGATACCCCCAGGGTATAATAAGCTGCTCCTCTTGGACAATCTCCTACTGCAGGGCCAGGCAGACTCCTTCCGGCTCTCAACCGCTAGGATTGTAGGGACTTAGTCCCTCAGCTTCACCAGCAGGAAGTGTAGGATTCAGGTGAGGTCTTCACAACTCTGGGAGACTGACACCAGCCCTGGTCACAGCAGTCCTTAGAGACCTCCAACATATATCTGGACTATACATTTATGCAAGATTAATGCAGACCATACACTTCCACTAGGTTGACCATTTCCCTTCATGTCATTACAAACAGCACTTCCAGTTCTGGACTGTCATGCGACAACTGGTGTTTTAGTCCCAGTTAAGTTCCACTGAAGCTTTTCGACTAAGACCTAAAAGAGATTTGTAGGTGACAAGTACAGGACTGGAGAAATCTATAATTACCTGAAAAATAAGGTGGGGGCAGCAGTCTACAGCCTCTATATTGTGCCATGTCAAGGCAGGAAAAGGGGCATCCCAAAAGAATCCAACTGATTTAGGTACTCAGTCTCACACACAGTCCTGCTACTTCACAAGTGCTACTCATACTATATATGCGCACTTGACATGCACACAGGTTGCCAGCGCAAGGTTTCAGGCATAATTATAACAGCAGAATTTACACAACAGGGGCCTCTAGGCTACACACAGTAACACGTAAAAAGCCACACTAGTCACAAAAACACAATATGCAGACACCACAGCTTTATGTGGTGTACCCAGGACAAGGACAGAAGCTAGCGGTCCACTTATAAGGGCTTCACAGGTTGAACATGCATGATTAGTGTTATTCCAGGGCTATATTTGGGCACGGGTTGCTTTACCAGAGGTGCAGACAAAACCGTATTTAACAAGAACTTTAACCCACATGAATCGTGCAAACTTTGGGACAAACTATTTTTACATGTAAAAATCTAAATCCTCTTAAATTAATTAAAAAACGGCATATCATCATGTACATATTAACTGTCCTACCACTTGGTAGCCCACTCCCTAAACAACCTCAATGATTAATACCAAATAAGAAACTTAAGTGAAATCTGACAGTTATATGAGCTCTTGTATTACTACAACTATCCTCAAAGAAGATTGCCGTTGCTATCCACCCTCACTGCTATGGCTTATTACTAACGCCCCCCCCCCCCGCCCCCCCCCCCTCCTCAATTCTTACTCCCGGGCTCCTTTCTCTCCCCTGACTTCACTACAGAATACATAACCAGCAATGGCAAAAAGCCTCCGGTCAAACTGCTACGAATGCTTAAGATTACTGCAATTACATTGCTGAGCATGGTTATATTTGTTGTACTGCATAGTTTATTTTTTACTTTCTTCATATATATCCAATAAAAATCCTTGAACAGAAAGTCAAGATACCCAATATACACAAGGTCAGGACTCCAGGCTTGAGAAAATGCCTATATACCAAGCAGGGGATATTCCGGACCCAATATTGTTTTTATTCTGGGTACAAGAAACATTTTCACAGGATCTCATAAGGATAAAAAGAAGTCAGTGATACTGGTATCAAAGACCATCTGCTGATGCGCATCTCTGCAGTAGATGTTCAACTCACCGAGTTTATTTGCTGACCCAGGAACAAGTGAGTGTTTAAAGTATTCTTCAGACTAGACGAAGACAGGTAACAAACAGTTGGATTCCATTACAACTAGTTTGAAGCCAAGAGACAGCCCACAGAAACCTACCCAAATTTAGCAGATAGAAAAACCATTGCTAGAAACTTAATATTGCTGGGAAAGTAACAAGTTCTAAATGTGAAAATGCATTTTGGACAGACCGATATACCAGGGACTCGTGGGTCCAGTCTTTAATGAGAAAAACGGGCACACTAAGTGCATAATTTGAGCTGGTGGTTTCCGGTGCTCAGCACCTGCACTTAATCGTTAACACCAATGCTTGTGACAGCTTGTCATTAGGTGGAGTGTCTGGCTAATTTGGAGAAGCCCACAAGCACAGTTAATTTAATGTACATTACAATGACTTACCTGCCACTCAAGCCATTCTTATAGCTTTGGGGGCCTGGAATAGTCACACTTGCAGGAAAAAGTGTGATGGTTAGTAGTTGTGTTATTATTTGCAGCATGGCAGGGGAAATGTGTGGTGCAAGCTGCAGTCGCCTCCTCACAAAAGCCATGGATCTTCTTTTTTTTCCTTTTAACAAAAAAAAGGTACAGGTGTCTATGCAGTAAAGCCACCATGATCATACATATCACATTCATTGGCAGGGAGCAGCTCTGGGCTAATCCTCTTTCACAGAACTAGACTTTAGGGAGACTAAAGCCAAGCAGCGCCAAAGGAGCGCTTGCAAAACTAAAAGATATTTGGAAGTGAAGAGCAAGTGTCTAAGAAGCAGTTGCTACCAAGAAATAAAGCCAATACTCTAGAGAATATGCTAGTTACAAGTGAGAAAAACCACGCTCTGTACGTGTTTGAGGTAATCTGGCTTGGAGCTGATGAGCTTCTGGGGTAGGAGGGGAATTTTTTTTTTTTTTTTTTTTTTTTTTTTTAAGTGTGTACATATCCACACACACACACACACTTTGAGGCCACTATGGATATATCAAAAGCTGCAACATATTGTTTGTCCATAAGATCTGCATAAAAATTAGCCGCCCTTCTACTTTACGATCCTCGCCTCTCCCAAATGTTACCATAAACAGACACCCAAATGTGCACTACTGCTAAAGACAGTTGGAAAAGATAATGCCATTGTTCAAATGTGCATTGCTGGGAACAAACAGCTGCTGTAATGTCACAAAATGAGCCGAGTATGCAGACAGTCACAGCTACAGTGGTTCAAGGACTTGCTGCCAAAGCGTCCACCCTGGGTACTAAGAGAAACCGACTAGTGGAGTGGAAAGGTTCCCCGTTGTCACAACTGGCAAACACATCAGTGCGGAGGAAAAGCTCAAGCAACCCACTGGTGGGTGGCAAGGAACCAAATGGCTGCAAAAGGCCTGAGAGACGACATGGGAGAGGCACAAACAACTGGATTAAAAAGGTCGGAGACTTGCAGTTCCACAGCCCGTTTGAAAAAAAAAAAAAATATATATATATATATATTTTTTTTTAAACTGCATAGCATCACTGAAAGAAAGGTTTCTGCAGTGAAGCAATAAATCACCAAGAAACCGGAGTTAGAGATTTCTTCGTTCCAACAAAAGTGAGGCTGCATATTCGTTATATTTCCAGTCGCAATACATTTTTAAAGTAAGCAACTTTCAATCCAAAACTCGGGAGGAGTCCGGGTTACAGTAATCCCTTACCAGCCAACCTGGGAGCGACAATAGCAGGGTTTAGGCGTGGCAAACAGACAAACATTTCAAGATGAAGCAATGCAGCCCCCGGAGTACGGCATTCATCAAAAATGTGGCAATGTATCTCAATTCCTTCCATTCCAGGAGGGGGCAAATCGCCAAATTAAAAGCTCCACGGCAACCAAAATGAAATTAGACCTAGCACCCCATTAAACGGAAGACGGGGGAGAGAGAGACTACAAGCCTGACAAATCCCATAACCCACGTTTATCAGCAGACATAGCCTCGGTTTTCGAAATCGATGCTTTAATCCTCACAATAGGTTGCCACACGTTAGGTTCCAAAGACACTACCCAACAAAGACAACTCTTGTAACTAGATCAGTACTTCGCGTCAGGAATATTTCATAAAAAGACCACAGAAAAATCATGCAAGAAACAGGCTTCACTTATCTTCTTACGTTAAACAGTGGTTATTGGAAATTAATTTTTTTAATTCGCACGAGCTGACTTACAAGCAGTTGCCCAGACGATATTAAGATAGTTCGAGCAAGAACACCGAAGGAAACAAATTTGAGTACTGGCTGGAAACAGCTGGCTTTTTCCTGACAGACAGGAAGCTGATGGGGAGACGGGGTGAAATAATTGCGGAGAGGATACAGACTTCACTTCTGGCCACTGAGTCACGGCTCACAAAGTAGCCTGTTGTGGCTGCTGAATCTCATGTTGCTGCAACCCTACCTCCCTTCCAGTCCCCGTACATTCCCTCTACCATCTGCTTCAGCAAACACCCGGCAGCCTCACGACTAAAGGACAAGCCTACCCCATGATATGCAAGCAGTCGGGGGCAGCGAGAGTGCTCAATATCTTGCAGAAGGCATTAATTAAACCTCAAGTTTCCTTCAATGGCCGAAACTGTGGGATACAAATTAATAGTGAAAGTCCTGTTTTTTTTTTGCCTTTCATGACATTCTGATCCACAAGGGAACCAAGCTCTCATGAAGACCCACAGCGTTGAGACTGGAGGCCTTCATCGTTGACAGAGCACCCTTGCACCTCTCCTCCCCCTTTATCGGCAAGGTATTTTAGAGGCCAGGGTAAGGACCCGGAATACCAGATTTACGGCCCTGGGCACTGCTGATCACAGCATCAATTTGAGGGGAAAAGGCTCTGGACTCAGCCACATTCCTACAAGACTTAACACAGCTTCTAATCCATACACTGATCCAACTGTAAATCGAATCACTAGCTCCTCCAAGGAAGAGGTGTTTAGCAAATTGTAACTATCGCCTCCCCAGCTTCCACTCAAACAAGAACCCCCCCTCTTGGGCCTTTTACCTCAACAGTGCTCAACCCAAGCAAGGAGTAGGAGGAGTCTGTACCAGTGCTTTCGGAGTCCGAGTTGTCGGCACATTCGGTATCAAGCATGAAGACATCCATTTGAGGATCTGCCCCTGTGACCACCTGACCGTAGTTTCATTTAGAAAGGAGGTATAAAAAGGAGTTTCTAAGCCCAGTAGGAAGGCAGACAGGCTCTATTGCTGCATCAACTTGACAGTGCTCCTCCCAGTGCCCAAACTCTCTCAGAAGCCCGCAATGGCTTGCCAAATGTTGGATCTACCCAAACACCAAGGCTGTCTAGTCTCAGTTCCACCTCACGTCTCATTCACTAACCTACACACCCTGCCCCTTTATCTCACACTTGCAGGTTATTTTTCCATCCATGCTTACCCCATGGCATTTTTAGGTCTCACCTAGGCAGCACATGCACGGTCTCTTCGAGACATGCTGTATGCACTCTGGGTTCACAGCCTGCCAAATGCTTTTGATTGGTTTCTTCAAGTGTCCTTCCCAAAAGTTTGCTTCGTGTGGGTAATCTTTGTTTTTTGTCCCTCCTTTTAGAGTCTTGATCCCTTCCATGGAGATTTGCTCGGTTCCTGTTAATTGTCAATTGCCAGATCACCCTCACATCCCAACATGAAGACCAACTCTGTATACAAGGTTCATGATGAGAAAATATGAGGGCGAGAATTAAACTGTCAAACTGATTGGTATGTATGGGTGGGTGACATTACAAACCAATATAAAAAAAAAAGCATAAATCATAAATAGTTTCACAGCTATTACTACATTCCTAAAATGCTACTTGACTATGTGCAGAGAGCGGTGTGCTCCCTTATTGGAGGGATAGTTCCCCCCCCCCTTCCTTTGTTTATGCTCCTTGATGGCTTATGATGGAAAAAAGCATGGCACAAACCCACCATCTTGGGAAGAAAGAATGAAAGTCCAATTAATAGAGAGCTACAGGAAAACAAGCAAACATTACAACTTGTAATGTCGGAAAGTGATGTAAGAAGCTCCGTCGCTCATTTTGATTTGGATAATGATCGAACCACTAGCAGGACAAGCGAGCCCTAGTATCTTTCATGGTGGAGAAGGGGGGGGGGGGGGGGGGGGTTTCAGGAGCGAGGCGGGCACTCCACACACTGCGCATACTCGGTGCGTGGCTTGTTACGTTCAGCATACGCCAGCACAGCAGGCAGCTCCTGTGATGGACAGTAAGATGCTTGTGGGAAGGTCGAATGTATAACAGCTGAAGCTTATAGAAAGGGTGTCCACACTTTGAGGCTGCCTCAGCTGACAGTTCTTCTAAAGCAGAGAGACTAAACGAGTATTTATTCTGCTTAAAAGCACAGCAGCAAGGGATTAGAAATGGTGCTTTATTCGTAAAAAAAAAAAAAAAGCTTGAAGTCAACTTACTGGCTGTACACGATTGATATAGGCACACTAAAACTAGTGGAGACTTATTTATCCCTACCCGCTCCCTGTTTTTTAGGCCTCAGCCTGATGCAAGCAGTGCATGCGCTGCTCTCGTCATACGAGGCTTCTTGGAATCGATACGGTTACAGAAGCCTCGTCCCAGCTCCGCCTTCAGTTGTGATTAGTGCATGTCGTTTGGCGTCACAAATTATGCTAAAGGCAGTGCAAGGATTGCACTGAAGGCACGTCAATCACTGCTTGTTGTCACCCTGTCTCCTTTAATCCACACCAAGCGGGATTGGATCTCTTACTGGCGGCGGGAGACTGTCTCCTAATTAGCCGCTACGCACTTTAAAAAAAAAAAATCATTCCCCTTTAGCAAAGGCAGCGGCGTGTTTGTAATTGCATTGCGCTCACATAGTGAAAGCGCGATGCAATTATAAACACACCGCTGCCTTTGCCAAAGCCGAGAGCTTGTTCTTCAAAGTGAGTTCTCCACCCCTCTGCCTCTTGTGCTCCACGCTCTCTGCCCATGTGCTTCTCTCCCCATACCTGCCCTGATACTGCTCTCTTGCCCTTCTGTTTAGCCCCGTGATCCAGGATTCTCTCTTTTGCATCTCCCTTCGTCCCGTATTGTTCTCCCTCGTGCGAGTCTTCCCTCGAGCTCCTTGTTGCTTCCTCCTGCGTGTCCTTATTTTCCCTTCCGCCCCACCTGCTACTCCCACAACCATGTCTGTTGCCCCCCTCCCTCACGTACTCCCCCTAGCTGCGTTACTCTCGCTTCTGTTGTCCACCCAATTCTTGATGGCTTTCTAGCAACTTTCGGTTATGGTACCATATGTCATGTTATGGTGTTTTTATTTACACCTAAACACTCCGATTCTCCTTATAAGCATCTGCAGGATGACAATGTTTTTACGTTTGTGTAAATAGTGCATGAGCTGGCATGGCAAAGCGCTTTTTCTGCCTTTTACAAAATAAGCGCTAGCGTTCACTCCTACAAGTTGTTTTCTACCACTCGCCCTTCCATTCTTTCTCATTCCGTACCACAGCTTCCTTTGACAAGGTTTCTTTATTGTATGAGCTATACTGATTTCCCATGCTTTATGTGCAAACATAAACATGGCCTTGTGCCTATGACAGCATTGGTATTGTGCAGGTATGTGCGTTTCTAAGTCGCTGTATTTGGAAAACGTACTGTTTCTTCTTGCGCCAGTATACCCATCACTGCACTTTTGTTACTTAATTTGCTCCACCTCACACAGCCTGTGTGTTACAGTCGACAGTCCCCGCCCACCACCTTCCTCATTACTGTCTGATTCTTGGTTGTTTCTCTGCATGTTTTTAACATGAAGATTTTGGTGCATATCACACTAAAATCTGCACCTACGGGTAGCACTGTACTCTTTCCCGTTAAATTCTGGCAGGTAAATTCTGGCGAGATACCCGGTAGTAACCAGGTGCAGTAAATACTTAACTCGTAAGTGCGACCCCTGTGCAAACAGGGGTTTACGCAGGGGTTGGACAGCACCGCTCGGGTCCGTTCCGCTCGTAATCAGAGCTATATTGTCTAGTCCCTAGCTTTATTTTATGAATTAATTTGTAATATTTGTTAGTCCAATTGGCTCCCCTGAAGTACACCTAGACTACAACAACGAGAATGCATTGGCATCATAAATAAAAGACAGGAAGAGAATCCTACACGGAGTCCTTCAGTAAACTGTCAGGTGCGAGAGGTGAGGGCTCTTAAATTTACATGGAACGTTAGTTGACCAAAACTCCTTAATGTGCTCTCATTCCTGGACCACTGTATTCACTTTGGCCATACGCAGTACATTTATCCTCCCTCAAATCTCTCCAAACCACCAATAATCTTCCAGATTAGGTCATACTGTACGTTTTGTTAAAAAGAGCATAAGATTACATAGCGGGCTTGGCGAGGCTTCTTATGCCCTCCTGGCCTGACGTTTGCACAGACATCTCATATGTGAATGTACACAGAATAGGGCGGTCTTTATTTACAAGGTAAATGTAAATTTGAAATTATTTGCTGAAAAACAATTCATAGTCTGCATTGACATGTCACAGAATACTTTAAAATATTCAAGATGACACATGAAACAGCTTTGTAATATCGAATACAACAGCTGCATCATAACATTCGTGGTTAAGTCGCCATATCGTTCTTAGCACCCATATCTTTTTTGGGGGAGGGGGACAGTCCTGGGTAGAATTCTTGGTCAGGGCTTCCAAGTTAAGCCTACTTATGTGTGACATTTGCATGTTTGCATTATGTGTGACAATGTCTTTTGAGAGACTCCATCACAACTTGACTTATTGGCATGCAGCAGAGAGTAGCATGGTAAAATGTGGTCCTCAGCAGCATATTAAATTACATTCAGGCAGTGAATTTGCTTCAAGCAGGCCCAGCAACATGCACAGCAGTGAAATGGCAGCTGGGGGGGGGGGGGGGCGCGAGGGGCAATGAAGCTAGCCGACTGCTCCAAGTACTCTGCTTTAACAATTTCTTGAATGAAAATCTCATTCATGCCCCGGTGACTCTTTGCACTGTCTCATCTGTTGCACTGGATAAATAATGAATCAAAAAGGACTACAGGGACCAAAATGCAAATAAACAAGCATAGAGAATGTAATAGGTCTCGCCTTTGACTAAGTTAAAGCCATTTGCTTTGCTAATGGTATTGTATAGCAAAGCAAATGGCTTTAACTAAAAAGGTGACACCCATTTCATTTTTAATGCTTGTTCTTCCCTGTCACTTCTTCCAGCCACCCAATCCTTTTCTTATCTACCCCCGTTTGCCACCCCCACCATTCTCTTCCTTTCCCACTTTCTCCCCCTTGTTCTATAGAAAAGTCCGATGAAAACTAAGTTCTAGTCCTCAAAAATAATACCAGTACCCTCTGCCTAGCTCAAATTAAGCACAGACTACCCCACTTCCTCAATACAAGTACTCAGTTTTCAAAGACACCTCAGTATTACTTCAGAGATACCACCAGTCTTCATGCCATCCAGCAGCCAGTTGTCGCAGGCCTCGTCGCCAATTTCAAAAGGTAACTTAAAGCTCCACCAGCAAAAATGTTTTCCATGACTGGCATTGAAATCAAGGGCTAGAATCAAACAATTATGTCTGACAACCTTCTGTAGGGTACCTTTGTGCACCCCACTGCTCCCCTTAGATATCAATTTGAATAGACCAGCACCAAGGAAAACTCACAGGACACTGCAGCTGAAACTCAACAGAACATTCTCAATATCAGAACATTATCTTCTGAAAGCATGGAAAGAGTAGAATCACAACACTTGTATAGGGTAAAGATTACGGTCTAAGAAAGGACACATCATTGATTTAAACAGGCTCAGTCTACTTAGAAAACACAAACCCAATGTAGTCCAGAAAGGCGAAAGCTTATGTTCAAACAAGATTATACATCCAATATATTAAATGGTGAAGAGAAGTCTCATACTTTGAGCCAGGCTATGAAAGACTACTCTAATAATTTAAGAACTGTCAAAATGCACAACAACCACCCAAAGGAAGCATTAAAGAACAAAACCTCACCATACCAACGTGAAGATTTAGTGTACTAAAAAATTTAAACAGCCAGTCACAAATGCGGTTTGCATGCATTATATCCAGAAATATGATCTATCAATCACATTAAAACCTGCCCTACTGGCTTTGCTAGTACTGGGAAAAAAGAGTAGCAAACATTGCTTTCTCCGAGGAATGCATATAGGAAAAGAACTGAATGAGGTAAACACCACTGTGGAGTTTATTTTTCAGATTTAGTATAGTCCTCATGCATTCTAATGGAATGACTTCCTGGAAGTTAGACCAACGATACAGCACCAGCTGATAGAATAGGAGTAATACTCGTCCGGGTAGAGCCAAGCCAAAGCCCACTTCAAGCACGCTGTACAAAATTGGTTAAGATGCCATCCCGTCCAGCCAGACCTAAAAAGGGCAGTTCACCTTGAATAGATGGGTCATATACAACAAAAATTAAAATAGCCATCCATTAATTTTTGGTGTATCAAGTCATTCATAAACATACTACGTGAGGATCCTTGACAATATGTTTGAAGCAATTAAAAAAATCTGGTAAGTGTGTGGCAAGTGGTTTTGGTGCATTTAACGCTGTTTTTGTAATTAAAATGAAGTACTGCATTCCATGCCTACTAGTACAACAGAACAAGCTGCTCTTCAAAGCTAAAAATACTAAACTTACACGTGAAGTAAAGACATCTAAGATGTTTAAAAACCATGATGTATTGGTACTCGTATGCAAGCGCCAGATTAGCCGGGCTCTATAAATCCAGATTGATTCTCACCTGGATTTAATAACCAATGAAAAACCCGAACTAACGACAGACATGACCATGGTTACGAATGTATAGAGAAATACCCAAATGGAGGAGAGGGGCTTAAAAACCTCTGTAAGCAACTCTCCAGCCCACAAAACTTTAAAATGGTAATCAGGTGTGGGGGGGGGGGGGGGGGGGACCTGCATCATTCTCTCAAATACTGCAATGTTAAGGTATCCCTGAAGATGGCGATCGAAAGGTAGGAGTGGGTTAGTACTTCAACACAACAGAACATTCCTCCCAACTGCCCCCCCCCCCCCCCTTTTTGCTGGTACGAGAAAATACCATTGGCATGTATGGGACTTAAGGGGCTTGAGGTCAGGCTCCACACACACAACACAATAGCACAACTTGATAAAGGGTTGCGGTTCAAGCAGGTTCCTAAACTAATGATAATAGATGCTTGGAGAATAAGCACTATTTCTGTGGTAGCACACAACTTTGCCCAAATCAAAAGTGGTGTCAGAGGAGTCTTCAACTGGGCAGAGTCAGTCCCCTCTATAGTATTCATGAAAACTTTCAGGATCACATGAGGTAAAGCGACCGCTGCGCTGTCAATCCGGACCCAAAACTCCATCCGCCACTCCTAGGAAGAGGTGCAGGCAAACTTCAGACAAAAGCAATACAGTAAACGGCCACTATACAAAAAGGTTCCCCTACCTACTGCACACCCAGACAAAGGAAATTTCTAAAGATCATATGGAAGTGCTCTAGGCCCTGGCCTATCGTAATAAGAACATTTGCTAGAGAGTCAAGCGCCTGAATAAAGTTAATCTTAAAATTAATTTGCGAGAAGTGCTAGTTTTCCTATGTAGAGTGGAGGGGCAATTGTTCTCTCCATTTGGCCCCCAGTAAGTTGAACGGTTTAACACCAAAGACGCAACAAAACAGAGCACTGCTTAAAGGAACACTGGCCCAGCAGATTAGTCTGAAATGCCCCAATTTGAGAAGGAGTTTAATTTCCTTCAGTGACAAATCTATGGAGTCAGTGCCAAATAGAATTTTAAAAATAACGCACACAATTTTTAAATGAGCCCTGGAATCCAAAAGGAAGCCAATAACGACTGTTCTGCTTCCTGAGGGCACATAACCACGAGACTCGGGCTTTTACAGTTGGGTCATTTAATTTTTTGGCTTTCCAACACAGTATTCGACTGAATCAGTGCAAAGCTCATAATGTGTCAATCAGCACAGCTTTGAGGCGCTTTTAAATCATATGGATCATTTTTCCTTAGAGCAAACGTGAAACAGAATGCAATGCTGTCAATTAATAAAACTAAAATGTAATTGTGGCAGTTTCTTAATTCGTAAGCAATCTGAAAGCTAACAAAGGTGTCTTAACCCTAGATGGGTTCACTCCAAACCAATTTACGCTGTTCCGTCTACACTAAGGTAGAAAACAAAAAAATAAAAGTGATGGAAGAAATGCTTGAATCAATTTCAGTCACTGGGTATTACCCAGTGCTACATTCCACTCGACAGAAACCAGACTTATTTAATCAGTCTTGTACTGCTCCATTAAGAACATCCCAGTCAGAAATACCACGTCAGGTGAGGTTTAGATGAAAATGCAAGCAACCCCATAACAGCATTTTTGGGATTAGTAAAATGCAGCTGGATGCTAGTGCATTTTACCATTATCCCATGTACTTTATATCCGAAGTTTTTGGACCAAAACTTGCTAAACCAGCACTTAAAGCTCAAACGCTAAATACTTATTACTCGTGTAATTCTCTCAGGCTAGATGTTTAGATGCCAGTACAATCAACTCGCTATTTAGGCATTCCATGTCTGAAATTGAATGCTCTGCAAGACTCTGATAAAAGAAATCTGGAAAGAACCAAGTTATTCTAAATGATGAAAGCTTATTTTGATAAAAGTCAAAACATAAAAAAAAAAAAAAAAAGTGTATGTTCAGCACATTAGAGACTTCTTTCGGACGGGCGAATCCAGCCATCAAACAGTAAACTAGATATTGTTCTTTAAACTATTTAAAGCTAAAAAAAAACTAAAGACAAACAACAACAACAAACAACTTGCTTTTCACGAGCTTGTAGGGAAGACAAAATTAGATACCAAATTAGAAGCCCAAGTAGGCACCAAATTGGAAGCCAAGTCCCATTTCATCCTCCCTTTTATTACACTCTACCCCTTTGCGATTATCACTACACCGCAGGCAGTCAACCCTCCCTACCCCCATCCATGCTTGTTCAACACGTTCCTGCTTGCAAGCTGCAAGGACGTGTACGCTTAAAACACATACGATTAGATTTCGTGGCGATATTTTTAACTCTAATGAACTGCAAGCATCACATCCCTTTTCAATGGCAGACATACGTTTTACCACCACTCACTGGAGAGCAAAAAAACAACTCCCTCAGCATACAAAACCGGCTATAAATAGAGGAGCTTCGAGCAATCGAGGTCTGTGGGCCATTAAGAGAAAGGACACGAGCAGCGCAGAGATGAAGGTTACAGCTAGCCACAAGAGATGTCTGGGGAATAGAAGGCACTTCTCTATTCCCGTACACCAGTAACAGAGCTGCTGGGCTGCAGCAACGTCTAAATCTAGAGAAGATTGGGAAGGGGGGAGGGGGAAACCATCCAATAACGACCTGAGTAGGAGAGACCAAAGAAGGCTCTACTTCAAGGACGGCACAGTCATGACCTGATGTGTTGGCAGCAAGTGCAGTGTGCTCGAGCCATCACAATAGCAGTGCAATGCAGAACCCTTGCCTGGTGGTGCTAATGACATATTTCAAAGATCGAAAAGTAAATAGTTCATCCACAAATGCTACGGTCCTAGAATAGGCTAGGAAAGACACCATGATCCTTGCTCCATTATCCCTTTTTTTCTGGTCCCCTGAGGCAGTCCGTACCAGACTAGTTACTGTTAACCATTGCGGTCCCATGTCTATGGATACCTTTTCAGTCCCAATGAAAGTTTCTCCCATTGTCCTTTTGGCTTACAATGTAGTGAAGCCAGGGCATACCCAAGCAGTTAAGAATGTTTTAATCCCTGAATCCCTACAGGGGCGTAGCTATAGCTTGTGTCGCGCTGGGCTATCCCTCAGATTGCCGCCCCTGGGAAGGAGGAGGAGGGGGGGTTACGGGGGGGGTTTGCTGGGGAAAAAGGACGGCAAGCACTTGAAAGAGGACCGAGAGACACGTAGTATCGCTGCTAATAGTTACCTCGATCATGCAAGTAACATACACGTACATGACACAGTCCAAGGCTACACAGTTGAATACACCGGTGACTGGCAGTACAAAAGAGAACACACAGACTGCATGATCTATCTGGGGACTCAAAAACACATGTGACATCCAGAGAGCTGGTGAACAATTACCTGGTAATCCACTCAGTACAATGCATACATGCACATACATGACACTGTTCAGGGATCCATCATCTACAGCTGAATTAAATGCCCATTCATCATGGTCCCCCCCATTAAAGCAGTGCACTTTGTGATCTTCATGGTACATGTTCTTTGCAGCAGGCACATTAACCCTCTGTGCTACCTTTCCAGAAGTCAACCCTTCCACTAGACAAAACTCGGATCTCGCTCTAGGAAGAACATTAATCACCGAAGTTATCATGACATTGTTATGGTTTCTGAAAATTGATGGAGGCCTGGAAGGAGGCAGCAAGCTTTTTTTTAAACCATAATATACTTGCTAACATTATGCACCCACCCAAAATAGGTACCCAGTGCGGACACAGTTTGCACCGCCCTAACCTGCTCAAGGTTCATGTGACCTCAGTGACAGTCACAGTGACTGGATCACTGTTGCTCTAGGGCAGTGTTCCTCATAGTACGGCCCGCGGGCCGCTGGCGGCCCGCCAGGCCTTCATTGGCGGCCCGCGGACCTTGATCGAGATCGAGTACAGTGCTCTTCTCTGGAGTAAGCAGGGAAGATGGCCGCAGGAGCAAACGTTGTGAATACGCGTTTAATACGTAATCACAACATTTCCTCCTGCGGCCATCGTCTCTGCTTTCCTCCGATTGGCCTGCCTGCTTCTGACGTCACAGGAAGCTCAGGCCCTTTAAAAGTCAGTGGTAACTAGCGCTAGTTACAGCTGACTTTTAAAGGACCTTTTGGTGAGCTTCCTGTGCCCCTGGTGTCACGACGTCCTTCCAGCCCGGGAGAACCTTCGCAGCAGCGCCTGCACAGGTATGTGTTTTTTAATCGTTATGTACATTTGGCTCCAGCGCACAGCCTCCCCAAGCCCCTATAAATTAAACTGTGAGCGCATGCCCCGGTGACGGCCTCTAAGCCTCCGAGACTTCCCTCTCTTTCGGTCTCGCTCCTCGGTGAAAACCAAGACTCCAGGAAACGGGTAGTGCCTTCTCTTTCCTCCTTTCCTTATTTGCTGCCCTGTGAAATGGATCCAAAAAAGAAAACGTGTCTATGGACGTCTGCATTTTCTGGATAGGGCCGACTGCAGGCGAGGCGATTTTATATCAAACAAGGATCTACCACAAAAGTATTGCCCAGACTCCATACCGGGGTGAACTGGAAGACTCTGAGGGAATTCCCACCTGGAAACGTGAACACTAAACACTGCAGGAAAGGGATGTATGTGTTCGCTGCACAGAGGATTGAACGCCATTTAACGGCTCACATATAGCCTGCAAAGGGAAGGGCTCTACATGCATAGAGCGCAGGAGGGAAGATTGCATATCTATAGCCTGTAGGCTGGAAGTCTGCACACGTGCACTCTACAGGGAGAACTGCACACACACGAACACTGTGTGGTCCTTCAGGGAGAGAGGCAGAGAGAGAGGCAGAGAGAGAGGGAGGGCGGGAGAGAGGCAGAGAGAGAGGCAGAGAGAGAGGGAGGGCGGGAGAGAGGCAGAGAGAGAGGCAGAGAGAGAGGGAGGGCGAGAGGCAGAGAGAGAGGCAGGGCGAGAGGCAGAGAGAGAGGCAGGGCGAGAGGCAGAGAGAGAGGCAGGGCGAGAGGCAGGGCGGCAGAGAGAGAGGCAGGGCGGCAGAGAGAGAGGGAGGGCGGCAGAGAGAGAGGGAGGGCGGCAGAGAGAGAGGGAGGGCGGCAGAGAGAGAGGGAGGGCGGCAGAGAGAGAGGGAGGGCGGCAGAGAGAGAGGGAGGGCGGCAGAGAGAGAGGGAGGGCGGCAGAGAGAGAGGGAGGGCGGCAGAGAGAGAGGGAGGGCGGCAGAGAGAGAGGGAGGGCGGCAGAGAGAGAGGGAGGGCGGCAGAGAGAGAGGGAGGGCGGCAGAGAGAGAGGGAGGGCGGCAGAGAGAGAGGGAGGGCGGCAGAGAGAGAGGGAGGGCGGCAGAGAGAGAGGGAGGGCGGCAGAGAGAGAGGGAGGGCGGCAGAGAGAGAGGGAGGGCGGCAGAGAGAGAGGGAGGGCGGCAGAGAGAGAGGGAGGGCGGCAGAGAGAGAGGGAGGGCGGCAGAGAGAGAGGGAGGGCGGCAGAGAGAGAGGGAGGGCGGCAGAGAGAGAGGGAGGGCGGCAGAGAGAGAGGGAGGGCGGCAGAGAGAGAGGGAGGGCGGCAGAGAGAGAGGGAGGGCGGCAGAGAGAGAGGGAGGGCGGCAGAGAGAGAGGGAGGGCGGCAGAGAGAGAGGGAGGGCGGCAGAGAGAGAGGGAGGGCGGCAGAGAGAGAGGGAGGGCGGCAGAGAGAGAGGGAGGGCGGCAGAGAGAGAGGGAGGGCGGCAGAGAGAGAGGGAGGGCGGCAGAGAGAGAGGGAGGGCGGCAGAGAGAGAGGGAGGGCGGCAGAGAGAGAGGGAGGGCGGCAGAGAGAGAGGGAGGGCGGCAGAGAGAGAGGGAGGGCGGCAGAGAGAGAGGGAGGGCGGCAGAGAGAGAGGGAGGGCGGCAGAGAGAGAGGGAGGGCGGCAGAGAGAGAGGGAGGGCGGCAGAGAGAGAGGGAGGGCGGCAGAGAGAGAGGGAGGGCGGCAGAGAGAGAGGGAGGGCGGCAGAGAGAGAGGGAGGGCGGCAGAGAGAGAGGGAGGGCGGCAGAGAGAGAGGGAGGGCGGCAGAGAGAGAGGGAGGGCGGCAGAGAGAGAGGGAGGGCGGCAGAGAGAGAGGGAGGGCGGCAGAGAGAGAGGGAGGGCGGCAGAGAGAGAGGGAGGGCGGCAGAGAGAGAGGGAGGGCGGCAGAGAGAGAGGGAGGGCGGCAGAGAGAGAGGGAGGGCGGCAGAGAGAGAGGGAGGGCGGCAGAGAGAGAGGGAGGGCGGCAGAGAGAGAGGGAGGGCGGCAGAGAGAGAGGGAGGGCGGCAGAGAGAGAGGGAGGGCGGCAGAGAGAGAGGGAGGGCGGCAGAGAGAGAGGGAGGGCGGCAGAGAGAGAGGGAGGGCGGCAGAGAGAGAGGGAGGGCGGCAGAGAGAGAGGGAGGGCGGCAGAGAGAGAGGGAGGGCGGCAGAGAGAGAGGGAGGGCGGCAGAGAGAGAGGGAGGGCGGCAGAGAGAGAGGGAGGGCGGCAGAGAGAGAGGGAGGGCGGCAGAGAGAGAGGGAGGGCGGCAGAGAGAGAGGGAGGGCGGCAGAGAGAGAGGGAGGGCGGCAGAGAGAGAGGGAGGGCGGCAGAGAGAGAGGGAGGGCGGCAGAGAGAGAGGGAGGGCGGCAGAGAGAGAGGGAGGGCGGCAGAGAGAGAGGGAGGGCGGCAGAGAGAGAGGGAGGGCGGCAGAGAGAGAGGGAGGGCGGCAGAGAGAGAGGGAGGGCGGCAGAGAGAGAGGGAGGGCGGCAGAGAGAGAGGGAGGGCGGCAGAGAGAGAGGGAGGGCGGCAGAGAGAGAGGGAGGGCGGCAGAGAGAGAGGGAGGGCGGCAGAGAGAGAGGGAGGGCGGCAGAGAGAGAGGGAGGGAGGCAGAGAGAGAGGGAGGGAGGCAGAGAGAGAGGGAGGGAGGCAGAGAGAGAGGGAGGGAGGCAGAGAGAGAGGGAGGGAGGCAGAGAGAGAGGGAGGGAGGCAGAGAGAGAGGGAGGGAGGCAGAGAGAGAGGGAGGGAGGCAGAGAGAGAGGGAGGGAGGCAGAGAGAGAGGGAGGGAGGCAGAGAGAGAGGGAGGGAGGCAGAGAGAGAGGGAGGGAGGCAGAGAGAGAGGGAGGGAGGCAGAGAGAGAGGGAGGGAGGCAGAGAGAGAGGGAGGGAGGCAGAGAGAGAGGGAGGGAGGCAGAGAGAGAGGGAGGGAGGCAGAGAGAGAGGGAGGGAGGCAGAGAGAGAGGGAGGGAGGCAGAGAGAGAGGGAGGGAGGCAGAGAGAGAGGGAGGGAGGCAGAGAGAGAGGGAGGGAGGCAGAGAGAGAGGGAGGGAGGCAGAGAGAGAGGGAGGGAGGCAGAGAGAGAGGGAGGGAGGCAGAGAGAGAGGGAGGGAGGCAGAGAGAGAGGGAGGGAGGCAGAGAGAGAGGGAGGGAGGCAGAGAGAGAGGGAGGGAGGCAGAGAGAGAGGGAGGGAGGCAGAGAGAGAGGGAGGGAGGCAGAGAGAGAGGGAGGGAGGCAGAGAGAGAGGGAGGGAGGCAGAGAGAGAGGGAGGGAGGCAGAGAGAGAGGGAGGAGACAAGAGGGAGGGAGGAGACAAGAGGGAGGGAGACAGAGGGAGACTAGAGGGAGGGAGGGAGGTACTGAGACAGAGAGAGGGAGGGAGGGAGGGAGACAGAGAGAGGGAGGGAGACAGAGTGAGGGAGACAGAGGGAGACAGAGACTGAGGGAGGGAGAGAGAAAGGGAGACAGAGGGGGAGAGAGAGAGAGAGAGAAATAGATGGAGAGAGGGGGAGACGGAGAGAGGGAGAGTGATAGAGGGAGGGAGGGAGCCAGAGCTAGATAGATAGATAGATATGTGTGAATGCCGGGTCTGGTGGCTCAGTGGACGAAGGCGTCTGCTGCAGGGGCATGTGTTCAACCTCATGGTCAGTTTTTTTTGTTGCTCTAGCCCCGCCCCCGCCCCCACTGACCCCGCCCCCACCGGTGCAGCCCTCTGCCACAAACCACACTGTAAATTTGGCCCCCGAGAGAAAGTTTGTGAGTACCCCTGCTCTAGGGTGTGCTGCTTCGTAGGCCTGCCTGCAAGACTGGAGATTGACTTCAGTATGGATTGTGGTGGACAGGCCTTCAAGGTTAACTCACAATTGACACCACTAGGTACACCTGCTTGTGCTAAGACATCAAGCCTTCTAAGGTCTAGTGGGGCCTTGTAAGGTCTAGCATGGGAATATGCTCCCTCAGTAGAGTGGTCTGGTGGACTGGTCATGAAGGCTGAACCCAGTTCCAAATTCGACAGCTCTGGCCATAGTGCCACATCCTCTCCCCCACTGAACACCATACTGCCCCACTGAGAGAAACTCGCACTGCCTTCAGCTACAACCTAATTGTGCCCGCTATAAACACTTGGATGTGGCTCAATTCAAATTATGCACTTGATTAGAGTAATATGCTGCCTAAAAAAAAAAAAAGAAAAAGCAAACACTCATAGGGAATGCAAGATTAAGTAAAGCATGTGAAATGTAAGCAGAAACATGGTTACCTTAACGATCTCACTCACTATTCAGAAATCAGGGAGTGGTGTTTCCTGAAAAGTTAAGGACATAACTACAGGGCCCTGAAAGGAACCGTTTCAATGTCCCTTGCTTATATCCTTAATAAACGTAAGCAGTATGGTTTAAAAAGACCACATCCATAAACAGAGCCATGGTACACATTTTGTTTTCCAATCCACCCATCAACCAGGTATTGCAGTACCTCCAGGGATGGTGCACTTCCCCACCTGGGTACAACAATGCTGTTCAAAGAGACGAGAAAACAAAAGTAGCGCTTCACTGCAAATTCTGTAAAGTGAGGCTGATGTGTTTGGATGTGAATAAAACCAATCTGGCCACTTTGCAACCACTCGGTCTTGGTTTATTTAGCTATGTATTTATTTTTCATATTTAAAACCTTTTGTTCTGAAAAATGTCAGAAAAAGGGCATTTCCTGCAAGAGTGTTTCTCTTTTTTGGATCCATTTCACAGGGAAGCAACTAAATGAAAGAAGGAAAGAGGTTGTGGACCGTTTCTCCAAGTTACGGTTTTCAGTAAGTGAGGAGCAAGACAGAAAGACAGGGATAATAGAAAGAGGGGGGGGGGGGGGGGGGGGACAGCTGCCAGCACAAACAAGCATTTGCAATGCAATAGGTCCCGCATTTATGTGAGTTTGAGCCAATGATATTGCAAATAGCAATGCCTTTTTTTTGTTTTTAAAACAGAAATAAAAAGGCATTGCCATTTATAATGCCATTAGCTTAAACTCTGGTAACTGCGAGACCTATTGCATTGCAAAAGCTTGTTTTTGCTGGTGCTGCCATTGATGCGGCCTTGGGGGGCTGTGCGCTTGGTCTTCCGGTTTTGCTGCTGGTCGCATCTTAGTGTGGATTTGAACATCTTTGTCTGCAGATTTTGGCTCACTCAGTGTGTGCTCCAGTTGCTTCCAGTGTCGTTTCGTCAGCCTGAGTAGGCAACAGTCATATAAACTTTCACTGGAGCACAAGCTACAGAATGCAAATGTTGCTTTGAAAGGCTGTGCACTTCAGCTGGCACTCGGTGTGTTAGTATCAGTGATGGTGAAAAACAATTTAAATCTGTTCTTTCACCATTTTGTCCAAGTACCTCTCACTGTAAATCAGTGACTGAGGAAATACATGAGTCTGTAACGGACAGTGTTTTGTGAATGAGATTACTATAACTTTGTATGTGCGTGAGTACAGATGTGTGTGTACACACACACACGTGCACAAACAGCCTTCACGATTGCCCATTATAGATGGCTCCACCAATAATATTTGTGGCCAGTTGCATCTCCTTCCCGTCCCCAAGCCCCTAGAAATCACTTCTAGATACCACTGTGGCTGTCAACATCTGCGCTGTTTCAGGTCCAAATCCCACTGTCTACTCTGCCTTTCATCCTTCGGAGGTCCATAAAACGAGTGCTCTGTCTTTTATGCGAGCGTAGCTCTGCAGCACAGTTTGTAAAGCGCCTAGGCAATTTGGAAAGAGTGTTTCGTGGCCCGTGGGAGTTTCGAGTATTAATAAAATGCCAGTGGGTATTGAAAAGTAGTATGGTGACTCGCACGTGCAGGGTCCTAGATTCCTTCCCACTGGCCTTCATCTTACCATGACATAAGTCGCCTAGGAGTTCGTACAATACAGGGCAAGGGTCCCAATGTTGGCAGGGCTGTTACAGCCTTTCATCCTTCCACTGTTTTGTGGTTGCCATTTCGTTACGGAACAGCCTATCTATTGTCTAAGTGTGCAACCACATTCCGGTTTGGCGATTACTCCTCTGCTATCAGAGACGCACAAAGGAGCTGTCACATTCCAGACCCTAATGAGTCACTCAGGAAGAAGAGGGGGAGCAGTGAGAGCCCCCCGCGAGGAGACGCAAGCAGGGCTACTGTACACCCTGGCAGGGGCTGAAACCACTCACTTTTGTGACGAGCCGGTGCGTGTGTATTGTGGGGGGTAGGGAGGTGGGGCATTGGGGGATTACACAGCAGGTGTCGACTCCCCAAAAGAAGATAATATGTAAATAATAGGATCTCTTTACTTTGAGTAATATAACCACCCCGCCGCCACCAACCCCCCCCCCCCCCAAAAATCTTTTATGTAGGGCTTAGAGCAGGGCTGAGCGCTAGTTAGAGGCCAGGGCCGTGGAGGAGGCCCAGCCGGGTTGGGAGGAGTGACGGGGTTGGGGGGGCAGTGGACTGTACTCCAACCGTTGCTGCTAGATGTAAACCTTTCCTGTTTGATGGTCGGAAGTCAGTCAGGGACAGCAGAGCTTGTATAATCATAAACCGAGGCGGTCTTTCCACTTTGTGTTCACTGCGGTTAAACGCTCCCTGCTGACCCGGCTCATAACAGACCGTGGGACCCTGGCAGGGAGGCTGCATGAGGGTCTCTGCCCATGTCACCGTCTGACAGCAGCTCCAGGCCTTGTAAATGTGCAAGGCCACTCCATCTCCCAGGTTACTCATCACAATTGACAACAAGCCCTTGTGACGTAGCACAGAAGATCAAGTGCGCCCGCCGTAAGGCGTGCGTTGCTCTGCGCATGGAGCATGTGTGGTATGGGTGTTTGAGTACACAGCTGACAGTTGGGGCAGGTTCAGAGACCTGACTATAGCGGACCTAACACTAGGAGCAGTGGAGAGGGCTTGAGAGCAGTACCGGGGCAAGTCAGATCACTGTATTGGATAAGGAGGTAGCACCTGGGAAGCCTTCACAGCAGCGAGAAAAAGACACTACTGCCGCCATGTACGGGCACTTGGACCCGCAGCGCTCCCCGTCCCGGGCTTTTAACTGCATCGTCCAGATCTGCAGCGCCAATGTACAGGAGCCGGTAAGTGGGGCATGCTGTACGTGTAAAGCGCGCCGATCTTGGAGCGTGTGCATTAAAAAAAAAAAATTGCATGAGGCTTGCGAGGACGGAAGGGGGACAGGAGATGTGCACATCACGTGTCTGTACGTGCGCGTTCACAACGGCAAGTCAGCCCTGCACGTGCCCATCTCCTGTCTCCCTTCCGAAGCAAGTCAGTGCGAGGTGTGCGCGCGCGTTACAGCTGCGGATGCGGCGGGGGGGGGGGGGGGGAAGAGGAGTCAGCAGCGGCAGGGTGTGCGCGCGCTTGTGTCTGTGCGTCTGCGCAAGCGCGTCTCAGAAGCGCGTCCACAGACCTCGACCCCAATTGCTGCGCGTGCCCCGGTCTGTCTCCCTTGAGAGGCATCTCGGCATGGCCTTTGGCCAAACAAACATCTAGGCTATGGACATAATTTAGAATTGAGTGGTAATGGAAAATTCTTGAATTTTTGTAGGATGTGCTAAATCCGTAGGATAATACACCTGTTGAATTTTCACGGTCTATGGGCAGAGTGACCAAGCAACTAAGCGAAAAAGGTCATTATCACAGCATGCCGACAGGCGCCCCACGCTGCAGACCTATAATTAACTCAGCAGGTCTTCCGGAGAGGAGCACTCAATGCGCAAATGCTGTTCATGTGAAGCGCGTTCACAGACCGCAATCACCACAACCACACTGCGCGTGCCCCAGTCTGTCTCCCTTGAGATGCATCTCGGCGACAATAGGTCTCGAGAGCGAGACCTAAAAAGAAGAGAACATTGCCCGAGTCCTATTCCTTCTCTGCCCGTCTCGAACGTCCACGAAAGCAAGCCGAGCCTCATCTGAATGCCTTTGCCCGCCCCCAAAATAGTGCCGCATGGGGCGGACGGCCACCCCCAGCTACGCCACTGAATCCCTATATATTCATAAATACAAGGGAACCCAAAAAGGTAGCTGAGGACCTTGGGTAATCGTTTGTTACAGACAACAATGATCCTCAGAAACGTAAAAATGATTCAAAGGTAAATATAGTTCAGAATCGATGCTATATTCCAGGAGTCCAGCCGGACAACCGATTTAATTTATGCAAATTAGAGAATACACACTTATAAGAACAATTGTACGTGGGACACAGTCCTGTGCCCAAGGTAGAACAAAGACATTAACAAAACAAACAAGGCATTTCAGGCAAGACAGAGTAGAGCTTGTTCAGAGATGCAATGTTATAAGCTCATATGAAATAGCAATTGCACTTTTTAACACATTGGAGTAACGTGCATGCTATTTAGGGGGGTCGACGGCGTTTCGATCCTTTGTACAGGGTGTCAGGATCATCATCAGGACTTAGATGTGTACATGCCTGATTGTAATTGAAATTGCCTTAATGAGCGAGAGACCGGAGAGCGTGTTGAATAGGCAACAACTGTGAATGGGGCTCACAGGGAGTACGCTCGAGTCGGAACCAAGATAGGTAATACCGATGGCAGAGAATTCCGCCAGTTGAGGATGAGGGAGATCCGAAGGAGGTTCTAGGGTAATTAAACCGATGCTTCAGAAGGAGACGGCGTGTCAATGCACAGTAGTCCGCCAGGTCCTGTTGCCAACAGGACCTGGCGGACTACTGTGCATTGACACGCCGTCTCCTTCTGAAGCATCGGTTTAATTACCCTAGAACCTCCTTCGGATCTCCCTCATCCTCAACTGGCGGAATTCTCTGCCATCGGTATTACCTATCTTGGTTCCGACTCGAGCGTACTCCCTGTGAGCCCCATTCACAGTTGTTGCCTATTCAACACGCTCTCCGGTCTCTCGCTCATTAAGGCAATTTCAATTACAATCAGGCATGTACACATCTAAGTCCTGATGATGATCCTGACACCCTGTACAAAGGATCGAAACGCCGTCGACCCCCCTAAATAGCATGCACGTTACTCCAATGTGTTAAAAAGTGCAATTGCTATTTCATATGAGCTTATAACATTGCATCTCTGAACAAGCTCTACTCTGTCTTGCCTGAAATGCCTTGTTTGTTTTGTTAATGTCTTTGTTCTACCTTGGGCACAGGACTGTGTCCCACGTACAATTGTTCTTATAAGTGTGTATTCTCTAATTTGCATAAATTAAATCGGTTGTCCGGCTGGACTCCTGGAATATAGCATCGATTCTGAACTATATTTACCTTTGAATCATTTTTACGTTTCTGAGGATCATTGTTGTCTGTAACAACTGAATCCCTATGACCAGTAATTACTCAAAAAAGGTCCAGTCTGAACTCTAATGATAAATTCATATTTCATTTAAACAGCGTGAGGAAAGGGGTTTATTACATTGTGTAGTTGTGCCACATCACCATATAAAAAGCTTGCCGTAACTTCAGTGCTTGCAGACCAAGCAGCACTCGATTTCACAGGTCCCGTAGACTGGAGTTCAACTTTTGAGGGTCAGTCGGTCTTTCAGGCAACACCTCGGAACCCACAAGCAAGTAGGCTATCCAGGCTACCGAATTCACTAAAGGTCTACTTCTTAGCTTTAATGGCCTTGTGGCTGTAACAGGGAGTCGGCAGACCTACTAAGTCACTCCTGTCCCATGGACGTGGCAAACTTTTCCACATGCGCGGGACAGCACAGGCTCTTTGCTCTCTCTGCTAGGCCAAAGTGCAGTTGCAGTCCAGTGTTTGGGGGGGGGGGGGGGGAGCCTCTTTGCTAGGTCCAAAGACCAGCTGAGCGGTCCTCCTTCCCAGACAGGGGTGAACAGAGGTCTGGGCACCATTTAAAATATTTACGAGACATGGGGGTATGCAGCAATTAACTAGCCAATCAGGTTACTCTATTAGGGCCCTTCTGTCTGAAAACTGCATCATGTGAAGTGTGGCATCAAGTTATCCCAGGGAACTCTATTCTGCCTGCTCTCCATATGGCAGAACGCCTCTTGATGCATGGAGCTCCCTTGTGGAATGGGTTACACTCCCCTCGAAAAACTGGTTTAGCAACAGCTTTCCCACCCTCTGCCCAAAATGCCAGCCCATCCACAAACGAGCAGCTCCTAAACGTGACCATTTGCCCTTCAAAGGCAGGTTCCCCTCAAGCTCATCACAGCTTACCTTTTGGGTTCATACCCACTCTGGCCACCCAGCCAGGAGGAGATCACACCTCTTCCTGCCAGATCTTTTGTGCCCCTTCTTGAGAGTCATTTACAATTCTTTGTGGTGTAGGTGGCAGAATGCTGGTCTAGGACAACAGCTGCCTGCACTGAAAACGCTATTGGAGTCCTTTGGGCAGCAAAGAGGCAACATTCTTAAGTTCCACTTTATAAAATAGTAACATTAAATTAGACTGGACCATCAAGTCCGGTTTAATGTAACAATTGTTTTGATACCTTGAAGAACCAACCATAGTAGTCCCACTTGGAAGTTAACACAACTGAGTTATCAGTGTGTACCTCCTTACCCACCAATGGGGTTACTAGCCTTTCCACAGTAAAAACAGCAGTGTGGAGTTTACTGTTTTAGGACATGAAGAAACAAAACACACAAAAAACACACGTTCTTTTGAATTTAAAACATGCTGTCTTTAGAGCCCGATAGGTGTGACTTAATAGAAGGTCTGGGCTTTGCCATAAGTAGTAATGGCAAAGCCTAGTTAGTTTAAAAGGAGCTCTGCCAGCTATAATGGCAGTCTGGGTGTCATGTTTTACTTTGCCACACTCATGGGGGGATGGGGGGGGGTCCCTTTTTAAGATGGCTCCCCCTCACACCAATGGTGTCATGCTTCATCAAAGGGGTGCCTCCTCGCGTGAGACCTAGTCTCTACGCGGGCTACAACCCCCGCTCTATGAGCTCAGAGATGTCTTTAGATATGGTAAGGCGGGTGCACTAAAACCCTATGTGAGCGTGGTGTGATAAGAAAGTGCTAGTGCGAGTGTGCTTTAAAACTGGCTACGGGGGTCAGCTTAGTAGCAACTTTATTCCACTACCCAGTGACAGGATTAAAAAACAAATAGCTTTGTCATACAGATATCGCTATTAGGAGCGTCTGTGTTCGTAATAGGCCAACATGTTTCGGCCTGAAGACCTATTCCAGTGTCACAGCCTTCTTCAGGGTTGATTATTCAGCTACTGCAATTTAAGGTGAATTGTGTTGTCTACACACTTGTGAACAAACAATGTGCAATAATAAAAATTGTTATACTGAACTAGTTAGTTATCTTGCATGATGATTGATGTGTGCGCTCTTGGGGGCGTGGCCAAACCACCGACCATGAATTGAAGCTCCGCCAACCGAGTCAGCTGCGATGCTCCATCCCTTGAGCTATCAGCAGTAGACTTCCCAGAATCGGCACCGCATAAGTTGGAGGTATTGCTGCACACGACGATCCGCCCAGACGACAGAGCGGTGCCTCTGTAATGGAGAACTGGTGACCAAACGAGCAGAGGGGAGCGCATGGCATCTGCGGCCTGAGATATCGAGAGAGGTGCAGCGGAGGAGTAGTAACGTGCAGCAGCTGCAGTCAGTGTGGTGCAGGGACTACTGGCGGCGGGGAATACTCTGGGTGCAGGTTTGGGTCGCTTCCTTGCTCTCCCCTCATTGGAGCACATTTCGGCCCAGGCGGGGAGCAGCTGCTCTGGGCTGCCCCCGGGGCACTGCATATGCTCACACTCCCACCCCATCCCATAGGCCCCGCGGGTGAGCACGGGAGGTACCCACTCGGTCGCTGAGGGGCGTGGAGCAGGGCGAGGAGCTAGGGGCAGCCTATTGCCCCCGGGTAGCTCCTGGCGTGTCCCAGCTTCCATACGGCCCTATGCAGCACGTCCTGCGACCGTTAAACCTCCACATCCGGCCTCCTCCCACAACAAGACACCTACTGCAGTTCAGCCGCCTGACATATCATCAAGGCGCGCACCCACTTCCATGGTTCTGCCGGGGCCCGCACTTCACCGGCGGTACCCTGCATATTCTACACTGCGGTCTCCCTTCCGCCCCTGAGGAGTGCCTCGATTCCCCAGCTTTCTGCTACCAGAGGCTCCATAGTGCACCGCCCCAGGGCAGTCAGACCAGCACATTGGTCTACAGGACTCACATCTACGCCCGGCGCGGACCCTGGCCGGTCTCCTGTCCACCTCCACGGAAGCCTAGTTGTCCCTCTGCACCTTGCCCTGGGTCCGACCTGGAGCAGTTTTTTTTCACGTCCTGGCTGTCTCGCCCGCTCTCCAGGGCATCGGCAACCCTGCCTGCCTGGTGTCTTGCCACATTGTGAAGTGGGACCCTTGCTCTCCATATTCCCAATCCTTGCTTGGACCCTGTTCGCCTCCCCCTTCCCATACACAACGGAACTGATGTTCCGCTTCATCAACCTCCTTGCTCCAAGAGATAAGAGCGGGCTTTCGTGCACTGGATGGGCGGTTGGACAACCTTAAAAACCTGGTGACCTTGGCAGACATCTGGACGTTGCCGGGGCGCACATCTCTGATCTAAAAAGATTGCACCGCACAGTCCATTAAACGACTGGAATGGGTAGAGCGCATCCTCAAGGAGGTGGTTATTACAAACAAGGACCTTAAAGCGTGAAGCCAGCGCAACAACATACACATCCTAGGAGCGCCGGAGACCACCGCAACAGGCCGCCTTGACCTCTTTGCTGAGACACTCCTCTCTGACCAGTTTGTTAAGGAGTCCCTTACCCCTGGATTTGTGGTGGAGCGCGCCCATCATTCCCTGGGGCCCCGGCCCAAGCCAGGCTGTCCCCCACACCCAATCACTGCACACATCATGATCTTTCGGGATCGAGACACTGCATTACGCTTCACTAGGGAACAACACATAGCAGGGCTCAAAGCTTGCCTTCTTGCCGGACTTTACAGTCATGGTGCAAAAGGCCCATAGCCAATACAATGGGGTTAAGGCCACCCTCAGAAACATGGGTTTGAAATATGGCATGTTATACCCCGCCAGATTAAGAGTTGACGTTGCGGGTCGGCCCGCATCTTTGAGAATCATAATGACGTACAGGACTTTTGCGACACTTATAAAGAAAACAACAAACAGGCAGCACGTCGGGCAGGAGTAGGCCCTCTCCCCTACATAGCCGCTCCGAAGCAAGCATGGAACTCTTCTCTGGTTCTGGTGGACTCTATGGAATGGTTTTTCCAATGTCTTTGCAGAATTATAAAGGGATGATAATACTCCTCATTTTTGATATGTTTCAAATAGCTGATCGGCTCTTCGTGGCGTTGCCACCCCTCCCTCATGGTGTATACCTTGGGTTTGTTTTCGGTCCAACGGATGTACCGTTTCAGGGCTGCTTCTTTCCGCTGTAAAGTCGTTTGGTAATATACGTATTACTATTTGTTGGGGTTTTACCTCGCTTGTTTTATGGCGAGGTTGGGTGGGGGGTTGACTGCCATTATATATCAATTGTTGTTTACTCTTTGATTTGTTCACGGTCAACAGTATGACTTGAACAGTTGGTGCCTGCATCTCAAATGTACCACATCCACTAGATGACTCAGCTAGGAAATGTTGATGGCTTCTCAAGCTGATCCTTGATGTCCTGGAATGTCCGGGGTCTCAACGATAACCGTAAGAGACAGCAGGTTTTTCACTCTGCTTCAGCACAATGTAGACATTGCATTTCTGCAAGAAATGCATTTCCCTGAATATGACTTGGTCCACTTTGCTTCAGGTTGGGGTGCTCAGAGCTACTTCGCTAACTGTAGCAATTACGTCAGGGGCATAGCCACTCTTATTCATAGGAGGATTCCCTTTAGTTGTCACTCAGTCAATGATAGCGAAGGTAGATACACAATCGTGGTGGGAGCACTAATGGGCCATGGTGTTGATGTGTGTACGCCCAAACACCGATTCACCAGAATTTTCTCATGCTCTACATGCCCAGCTTTCAAAGTTGGATCCCATTTTACTCCTGGTAGGTGGGGACTTTAATCTACTCCTGAACCCCGAATTAGAAAGTACAGGCAAATCCCATGCCACCAAGCCTCGTGCTCGCCGTGCTCTCCTTGACATTTGTGACCAATTAGCTCTAATTGATGTTGGGCGCAATGCTTCCCACACCGACTTCACGTAATATGCGGGCCAACACAACACCTGGACTCAAATAGACTATTGGCTTCTCTCCCCTGGGGTCTCCGGCTGGTACCATTCTATTATGACACCCCCGAGAACGTACTCCAACCACTCCCCGGTTAAGCTCCTCCTTTGGGTTCCACGACCTGACAGGTATGAGACACAATGGCACTTCCCTAGTTGCTCCCTCAGTGATGACTTGTTCAACACTGAGGCGCGCGAGGGCATTGAGGATTACTTTACCATCAACACAGGCTCTGTTAACACTTGGGCAGTTTTGTGGGAGGGATTCAAGGCATACATCAGGGGAGTTTGCATTGCTAAACATTCAGGGGTACTTAAAGCTCTCCACAATACACTTGCACGATTAGAACATGATCTCACAGACTTGGACAATGCAGCGCGGCGATCCCCCGGCGAACCCCCGGCCCGGGCGCGACGGGAAAAGGTTTGGCTCTCCCTCACGGAATACAGAGACGCAGCCGATCGAGAGATCCTCTTTTTAGGTAAATATCAAACCGCTCGGCGCTATGGAGAGGGAAAGCATCCGGGTCGAGTGCTGGCTAAGATGCTTCGACCTCCATATAGTAAAGCCTACATCACCGAGCTACGTTCCTCCACAGATCTGTTACTTCACGGCACCATGGAAATGCGAGAAGAATTCCTTGCCTATTTCACATCTTTATACACCTCTAAACTAGGGCAAGACCCCTCAGTGCAGGAAGCTTCACTCCAAGATCGCGCTGGTATACCTTGAGAAAGGTATGCAGGATTTCTTGGCAGAACTGATCTCCGAGGCTGATGCACTTGGGGCCAATGATTCCCTTCGTTGCTGCTCCTTCCCTGGGCTGGATGGGTTTACTGGGCAATTCTACAAAGCCTACGAAGACTTATTAGCGCCGCACATAATCGGAGTGAACGCGGAAGCCCTCAAAAAACAGATCCTGCTCCACGAAGCGATCATACTTCTGCCCAAGCCTGGCAAGGACCCGTCATTATGCAGGTCCTACAGACCCTTATCCCTTCTCAATTTGGATTATAAAATTCTTGCTAAAATTGTCGCTAATCGCTTATCCCAACTGATGGAATACATTATTTCACCGGCTCAATCCAGCTTCGTCCCCCACCGGCCGACATCCTTGAATCTCAGAACGCTGTTCTCGGTCCTTCTTAGAATTAGCCCCGAGGTCCCTGCCGCTGCAATACTCCTGGACACCGAATAGGCCTTCGATACCCTGGAATGGCCTTTCTTCATGTCGGTCATGCTCTGCATGGGTATGCCGGTGGGACTCAGCTACCATGGCACTGCTGTACAGCCGGCCCACAGCGAGACTCCGCCTGAATCGCACGCTCTCCTGCCCTTTTCCCACGGCACACGACAGGGGTGCCCTTTGCCACATCTGTTTTTCATTCTTGCCATGGACCCCCTGATCCGCCACTTTCAGGAGAGGCATCTGCAGAGGCGCCTGAAATTCAACACTGGCCCCCTACTAGTGTCACTCTATGGAGACGACACCATCCTGTACGTTCAGGAACCCCAGGTGAATTTAGAGCCGCTCATTAGAGATTCTCCATTTTGGGCAGCACTCTGGCCTGGCCATTACCTGGCAAAAGTCAGTTATTTTTCCCTTAACTTCCAGTAGGACCCAATGGGAATGCGAGTTCCCTCTTGAGTGGTGCTCCGACTGTTAAATACCTAGGCATTCTCGTCCACTCAGACACTGAGCAGATCATGTGCCTCAACTATGGACAGGCAGTTGGGACACTTGAGGCCCAGGTGGAGCATTGGCTACAGCTGCCTTTGTCCATCGCCAGTAGAGTCGCTATTATCAAGATGGTAGTCCTTCCCAAATTGTTATCTTTTTAACATCCCTATTCCCCTCCCAAACAGTTTCTTTTCAAAGATACGAACGCACCTTCTACGATTCGTCTGGGGGTGGGAGGGGGTAGGCAGGCGCGTGTTCGCTGGCAGGTTCTCACCCTACCCTATGAGAGGGGAGGATATGGAGTGCCAAATCTCCATCTATACTACCTCGTGGCCCAACGCAGCTACGCCTTCGCATGGTACCATCCCAACGCCAGGATCCCTTTCCTCCGCCCGGAAGCAGATTTTGTTCTCCCTGAACAGCTATCCACTGCCCTACCGAAGGGTGTACCCAGGGGCCCAGATACTATATTCCTCGGCTCTTCCTCTTCCCCAATGACCGCTAGCATCCCATAACAGGCGAAAGACTGGTACAGCGTTTCTTAACCAAACTTTACTTCACAAAACTAGGAGACCTGTATCCCTACAGACATCTTTTCCTCTGCGGAGGGTGACCGCTTTCGTGACGCTATGTTCATGGACAGCTTTGTGTTGGGACAGATCCGCTCTGCTCTCCAAGCCGCGATTCCAGGGTTTCCCATGGAACAGGATTTGTTCTCTCCTCTTTCGCTCATCATTGAGAGCGAGAGTGGGATACATCTTATATCTAAACTCTACAAGGCATGCTCGGGGATGCAACCGGTTTACGACAACAAGATCCGTAGGGACTGGAGGGGGATTTGGGCCGCCCCATCACCGATGAGCAATGGGCCAAATGCTGTGCAGTCACAAAATAAATCTCACTAAACAGCAGGCATAAAGTACTACATTTAAAATTTCTCCACAGACTATACATCACACCGGCCAAAGTACACAGACTCAACCAGACTAGGCTTCACAACTACCGCGCCCCACACACAGATTTCACACACATCACCTGGACCTGCCCTGTTTTACAACCATACTGGGAACTTTCCCCAAAAAAGTTAGGAAATTCGCAGCCCTCAGTCTATTACTGCCCAAACGAGAAATAGCGATCCACTGGGGTCGCAAGACAGCTCCCACTTTGCAGAGTTGGTTGAATAGTCTAGCATATTGTAATAACAGTGAAGTTTATTCCAGTACCCTACCTAGCTCCTACCGTCCCAAGGACATTTGGGGTCCATACAGGGCATATGTGGAGTCCATTCTCCACAACTCGGATTCACTGTTGGAACAGGGCATCACCCCTACTGGGGTAGGATAGGCAGATTCATGCTCCTCTGACGCCTTATGCCCTGAGCGATTCCGGATCTAGTGGTACTTTGTTTCCTATCTCTACATGGTCTCTTCTGTGGTTATTGGGTTTCAATGGATACATGACCTTGCTGTGGAGCAGCGAGAGGTATTGGTCGGGGATGGGGTGGGGCATGGAGACTGCTCTGCTCTCTTCAATGCTATCACCCTAGCTGTTCTTTTGATTGATGATGCAGGCCAAGCCAGACTCCGGATTGCTACTCTGAAACGCAGCTTTTTCTACGATTGTTTTGTCAAGACTGAACTATGGTTATATTGCTATGATGTGTTCAAAAAGGTAAATAAAGTTTATTTTTATAAAGTGTGCGCTCTTAATCAAGATTGTGCACTTGGGGAATCATGGTACATGCATTTGCACCTTACAGGGGACACTGGTGACCAGTGAGACAAACTAGAACCGAACTTGGGGCTCAATTGATTCTCCGGACGTGGAATCACGGCGTGAACAGCAGACGATCTTCATTGATTCAAGTCCTTCTGACCACACAAAATCAATAATGGATATGGATATTATTGACTTTTGTAGCTGTTCATAAAGTCAAAAGAAAACCTTCCTATGTTCTCACGAGAGCAGCAGGTTAGATTTCTAGGCAGCCCTTCCCATGTTGGAAGATGTCGCCACTGGAGTATTTAATCATCTTAGTAGATGGCTGTTTCTCCTTGGTAGGAGATTATGTGTAGACCGAGAATCTTCTACTCTGGAAAGCTTTCCTACCCCAGGTTGAGTTTGTGAAGAATTGGCTGCCAGCGCAGTGCCAAATAAATCCATTACAGGGGACTATACAAGTTTCCCTTTTTGTGCCACCTGTGAAAAGTGCTTGGTGGGGTACTTCAGTGTCTTCTCCTAAATTAGAGGGATCCACCTTTAGAAAGAGAAAAATTATCTTTATCAGATGCGTTATCCTCCTCCATGTTCTTTATAATCTTAAAAGAAAAGATTTTACAGATGTCAAAGCATGAAACCTCAACTGGATAAATGCAAAAAGAACAATTGATGGACAGAATGCAGAACAATGTCATACATTTACCCCAATAGAGGGATCTGTACCTATGCAGAACAATGTCATACATTTACACCAATAGAGGGATCTGTACCTATATCAGTCGTTTTTTTGCTCACCATGCCATTCCAGTTTGGACCCAGCCATATGCAAATCAGTTTTGATCCTGCGCCCAATGGTAACAGTCCAGCCCGAACTGCCAGGCCCTCCCTGGACTGGAGAAAAGCATCCTAGGAACGGTTTTGGGCTTTCAACACTCAGCCAGGATAGCTTGACTCCAGTGGCATGGAGAGCACGGGACCCACGTCTGGGCATACCCGTCCCACTCAGGGTGACAAATGCAAAAAGAACAATTGATGGACAGAATGCAGAACAATGTCATACATTCACCCCAGTACAGAGATCTGGACCTAAAGTCATTGTTTCTTTGCTCACCATGCCATTCCAGTTTGGACCCAACCGTATGCAAATCAGCCTTGATCCCATGCCAACTGGATAAAGGCAATAAATATACTGGGAAAGAGTCAGTGTAATTCTTTGTCTGTCCATGGAAAGAACAGGTTTTGAAGAGACCAAGAATCGGCTGCCTTTACCACACAAGATTGGCACAGCATGTTTAACAGGGGAAATCAACACAGTTGGTCCTCCTTGTACGTTTCTGCATGGTCATTACTTTTTTGTTTTAACACGTGTAATTTAATTTCTATGTCATATTTCAGGGCCTCATGAACTTCAACTGAAAAGTGAAAGTTCCCTCCCAGCTGAGAACATTGGCATTTAATGTAGAGGGGGGAGAGAAATACAGAGTTTCTCATTTGAAACCCGTATAGGACGCATTTGCTCTAATGTGATAGAGTATTTAAGAGCCTTGAGGAAACTGCATTTAGAAGTGACGGCTCGCCATCATGCTGAAAGCATAGCCAGAATAAAAGGTCTACCACCATGAAAATACACACTGGGTATCATTACAACCATGAAATAAAGCTACACCACCATAAAGAAACTTGGGAGTACAGAAAAAGAAAAAAGGCGGACTCTCACCCTGGCAATACAGTTAAGAGATGATGGTACAATCAGAAATTAGTGTGACTATTTACATGAATTCTGGGAAATCTTTTAAGTATTCAGACACTACAGCAGCCCTATTATCATGAGCCACCATTTCCTGGAGTTTCTAAATACAGATCACAAATCCCCTACCGGGAGGCTTGATACTTACAATAAACGTCAGAGCAGCTCCAGGAAAATAAGATATAAAAAGGTTATCGAAGATTCAACACAGGAAAGAGAACTATAAATGAATATATTTGCACCTGATAAACGTTAACTTCTTACCTCCCTTCCACAAGTTATCTCGAAGTTTTACAGCAGAAAAGCACTATGGGTGTGGCCCTTGAAACTTACTTTACATCTCCACACCTTAAATGTTCACCTTGTAAAATGCACACCCACAAGCAGAGTGACCATGAAACTGTCTGAATGCACTACTTTCCTCACCAAAAGGGAAGAGCTGCAGAGTCCACTAGTCCAATTCTTAATGTGCTGCCCCTGTGGAATCTGTCATACACCTACTCACCTGTCCTGACTACATTCTTCTGTCCCCTCACAATCCAGCACATGACATTTTGTGCCTACAACCAACAGTTTCCATAATGCATCACATCTGCACTCTTAACCTACCCAATGAGGGAAATAAGCCTGTAATTAATATACACATACAAAAGTAATAAGTAAAAGTGTTGCGGTCTAAAAGTGGTGTACCTAGAAATGAAAAAAACAAACAAGCATTGGCATAGCCAATAGATCTCGCCTTTGGGACCTTATAAGTGTTTAGCCATGCAACAGTTGCATAACTAAATACTTATAAGGTCCCAAAAGCAAGACCTATTGGCCATGCTAAGCAGCCGCGAAAGTGATCAGGATCGCGATCAAACATCAAAGCGGCCGCGAAAGTTTAAGTAATCGCGGTCAAGCGCGGCGCGCCCACGCACTGTAGGTCTAGGCTGGCCTGGTAGCACTTTTTGGAGCCCTCTCAAAAAGTCTCACCAGACCAGCGCATGCACTGGGTCAGGCGAGACCTAAAAACGTAAAAAGATTGACACACACGCTAGGTGATGGTGCACATATGAAATGCACTTTCCGCCAGTGAAAATAGTCAAGGGCTGAAATGGGTCGGCCAAGAGCCCCTGGCAGTATGCTGTGATGAGCAGTAGAACACTGAATGACAGACCAATGAATGGGAAAAAGGGGGGAGAGAGATACAGAGCGAACACACTTTGTAAAACACAAAGCTGGCACAAGAAAAGCGGCCTTTAGACCACATCTAAAAAATCCCAGTCCTATAGAGCTGAGAATTCTGAAGCAGCAGGCATAACCTGGGCTACAGCAGGTGACAATGGGGACACTGCTAAAGTTTCAGGAGAAAACGTTGAGGCTTACCCCATGAACAGCTCAGTGACTAGGTACAAGGCCCTAAAAGTAAATCTGCCTCAGGAGGAGGAGGAGAAAACGAAGTGAGCAAAGGCAGTCCAAAATATAGTCATACTTGCAACAACTAAAAATTCTGGCCATCATATTTTGAACCCCTGAAACGGCTCTTTAGTGCTAATTTGGAGTACAAACCATTTTAGCCTTGACATAACTCCTGCACAGATTACTGGGGCTTGCACGTGTTAGGGAGAAACAGGACCATTTTTCTTCAAAGCCACAACCGATGGAAAGCCCACAGCATCTTTTTATCAAAAAGACTGCCAATGTTTAATTTTACCTTGGAAAAGCGTGGAGATCCCATCTCAATGGTCCATAGGATGTGGCTACACAAACTCTACTGGACAAACGGGAATGTGTTTTCGGTTGGTAGAGTCCGGCAATTACAACTCATTAATGCCTAGTCGCAGAAAGGCAGGACTAGAGGATCTGTAGGAGCTCAAATTCAGGACATGAAATGCTGGACCAGATGTATGGCATGACAGTGGTGGTTCTATTACATCACACGTTTAGAATACCTTGTACATCTTTGTGTCTTTTGCAGTAAACAGCAGTATTGGGTTTCAGGGACTGGCCACTAGTCAGCAACACCTGCTTTAAATAAAAATAAAAAAAACACTGGCTTTTTAATTGTTTTTATTAAGTATACACGTACACTTAAGATTCTAATGAATCGAATAAAGTTATTTTGACTGACACTGGCTGATATAGCTTGGTCCCATTATTTTGTTGGACTGGAGTATGCGGTTTTGGAACTCTGAATCGAGGGTAAGCATCACTCCCAGTTTCCAGGTACAGCATACACTGAGCAAGCGTCTCAGATCCAGTGTGTCTACTGAGGGTTGCAGTTCTAAATCCATATTGAGATGGACTATGCATGTCTCAGAAACTTGTCCTGGGTTTGCAGTACCCCAATATGAAGTCTGCCTTAGATCAATGTTTTTTTCCTGACTTGTGAATCCCAGACATCTAAAATACCAGCCTGTTGCCGCTATACAAGCCTAAAGAGGGACAACAGAATAAAAGATCCCCCTGTACAACAGAATTAACTTTTTGTTGGAATTTCTTGATTCGCGAATCTAAAGACGTACAGCTATACAGATGCGTCAACTCGGGAGGGGGTTGCACCAAGTTAACAAAAGCATGCTATTTGAGTAAAGCTCTTCTTTCATGACAAACTTTGTAAAGATCGGTTCATCGGTTTGAAAACAAGGCAAGAGCAAAATGTTCTATGGGAGCTATAATGAGTTAACATCTTATACCGCCACCCACATTTTAATGTTCTCCCCCGTACAGATCTGCCTGAAGGTTGGCATGTTAGACAGTAGCTGCAGGACATTTGCTCCTTCTGCAGGGCCACCCGGATTTTTCGCCTTTTGTTGGACCCAAATTCAAATCAACCTGGTTTCTGCAGTGAAATGTCAAATCCAAGGTTTGCCCAAATCTATTCCATTCTAATGTACAGAAAAGCACTATTCAAAAGGAAACTGTAGCGCACATACATGTGTTAACAGTTCTCCTAGCCTATTAAGTCAGGCTATGGTAATACGTTTTGCGGAATAACGACTGCAAATGTTACAGCCAAACTAATTTATCTAATACGAAAAACCAACTGGACTAAACTAGCAGGTTATAAAAAGGTATCTGAAAGAAAGATCGTGAACAAGCGCTGTGTGTTCTTATCTGGTAACCTTATCCATAGGTCATCGGAAGTCCTAAACTAGTAGGTTTTGTTATTGCGTTACTGTGACAATCGCAGCCAAAATGTAGTCCTACGCCAATGTCTCTGCTCTGTCCCGGCTTCAAAAATCTGGTCATACTGAGCGATTCGAGGTAACGCTTTAGCATCACAAGCGCTACACAAGTGGCTTAAGAGTACATTTATTTCATCTCGAGCGAGTTTTCTATGCACCACCGCCCTTTGCCACTCAGTGTCTCCTCTCCCCCGCAGCCCCGGTGGCGCTCACCTCTCAGGCCGTAAGGCATCTCCCATTTTCGCCTGTCCGTCCGCAATCACACTCTCTGGAGTACCCCTCCATTATACTCTATAGCCATTGTTACCTCCTCCCCCACACCGCTCTTATCCTGCGCCAGCCTACCAGTATCAAGGCCTGCCCTCTGCCAAACCGCCCTGAAATGACTGCGACCCCCCACCCTGTCCCACCTTCCTGCTTGTTGTCGAGCGACCCACGGAGTCCGTTAGCATTCATCTTCAACTAGGTCGCCTTGGCCGGGGGCATTAGATTCGTGATGAGGGGCCACGAGAGGGAGTCTCGGAAGTAGGGAGTCTAAATGCCACTCTCCGCCCCTTTCTCCTACTTACATTCCCAACCACTCTCTCATGATGGGGTATCACAAGCGCGGCGCAAAAAAACCAACATCCTGGACAATTGAACACCCTCCCTCCCGCCCTGCGAACCTCACCTCACCTCACCTCACCTCACCTCACCTCACCTCCTCTTCAGCTTCGATAGGGCCGGCCACGGGTGGGCTCCATGGCAGGCTGTTCGGGCCCCGCTCAGCCTAACTCCGGTCGCAGCTTCTGACGCCGCCGGTCTCGCTTCACTCGAGTCGAGTTGTGCGCATACGGGATGCGCGCGACCCTCTGTAACTGTCACTCAATGCAATACCACGCCCGCCAGATCACGTGCTCAAATAGCGGCTCGCTAGTTTAGCCCTACCTTCTCCGTTTATGTCACGTGCTCAAATAGCGGGCAGACAACATAATCGCCGCATCCATGAACAGAGAAAGAGGACGTGTAAAGCCTGGAACGACCAGCACCCGCCTTAGGAAAGAGAAAGAATAATAAAGTCCCTTCAGAACTCTTGGGACTGCTGCAAGACGAATGTCAATGGCGAGTTACCATGGAGACTAATGTTAATGGCAATAGAAGGCAGATTAAAAGTGAGGGAGACTCGTCAGCAGGTTAGGTATAGAGGTAAAATGTAAAGGTGGGAAAGCCAACAATTTAACAGAGAGAGCAGAGGCGAGACACGCTTCTGGCTCGGCTCTTACAGCCCGCCGCTAGCCCAGCTCTGAAATTATTCGCTATGTAAGCATCACGTAAAATATAATAAAGTCTATTCAAAATTTTAAAAGTACTTCTTTAATATATTTTACATTAATATGGCATATTATAGCACTGCATTGAGAAGTACTTATTAAAAGTGATACGTTTTTACTACTACTGGAAGTCTAAACTCAAATTTGAAATAGCCTTCATACGCGATAACGAAGAAAGAATGTTGGTGAAATAAAATATTTCCCTAAGATCATATAATTTAAGCGCGGAAGCCACAATTTATCCAGGTTTTCTGGTTTCACTTTGTACAAATCAGCCATTAAATGGGTATCTATTTGTTTTTCCTTATGTTAAGACTTTGTTTTTACTTCTTAGTGCACTTTTTAAAATGTAGCGGAAACGCAACCCAAAGGTATTGGATCCCTCTACATGAGCACCAGTTACAAACACTGTTTATAGGTAGTAGTTTGTCCAGAATCACAGGATGTTGAGCCAACGCCAAGACTCTAACCTGTTTCCCTAGTTTCACAGTCAGCAGCTTTGACTGTAGCGCCACATCTTCGGTAAAGGGAGTGAAGCAGTCCGAAGCTACATGAAAGCTCAGCTTGTTATGGGCTCGAGGTTTCAACAGGATCTCAAGCTGAACTCAAACTTTTAAGTGGCCTGCTTGCCTCTAGAAAAATATTCTGCCTTAAACACTGGCAGCCCTCAACATTTTGAACAGGTTCAGCACTGAGCCTGGGATTGCACAGTGTCTAGTGGGTGTGCATTCAAAACATTTTCAAAGAGGTTGGCACTTGTCTGCCTGTTTATAGCATAGTCAACAATGGTGAAGTGTAGCTAGTTCAAATAATAATAATAATGTGAAGTCTACTTCTCAATACGTTAAACACCAAAGAATCAACTCAAACAGCAGATCTCCAACTGACTGCAGCAGGCCTGTCAGAATGCTGACTTGGAATATGACCTGAGATTGCTCTCAAAATGCGCACTTGTAAAAGTTTGAACTTAATCTATTAATAATGTGGCCCTCAGTGACACTTTCAGCAGGGCATGATGTCCGGGATGAGCTAAGAGCTGTTCTTCTCAGCCTCTACAGTGCTGTTTTTTCAGACAGAATGCAACACAGATGAGGCTGCAGAGAATTATGGGACCCCTAGGGGCCTAGCAGAGGCCCCCGCAGTGTGTGGGGCCCCTAAGGTTTCTTGTTTTGGAGAGCGCCCCTTCAGTCCTTAAACCTGGCCATTGCATGCCGGCACAACGCATGCATTGCATGAAATATGAAACAGTTAAGAGCTCAAGAAAGCAACTCTGCTTTACTGAGTAGAAACAAACAAAATTCCAAATCTGGTAAGTAAATATCGCTGGCAGACAATGGCACAGCAGAAGCGCATGGCAGGGGCATAACACAGGCCCCTGCAGTGTCAGGGAACTTCCAACCCTGTAGACTGGACTTCAAACTTTTGGGGGCCCCCATTGAGCCCAGGACTGATATCTGTCCGGTTTGCGAGACTCTAGGGCCCCACATTACATTCTGCATGAGGGCCCGTCATTTGGCCTTACGCCACTCCTGGACCCAGATGTCACTGCCTTACTACCACTGGCCTATTGGCACTGGTGGAAAGGCAGGAGATGCTTTGTTGTTGAGAGTGTGTGTTGACAGACTCAGGGAGAATGCAGTCATCCTTCCTGCACACTGCCAGCTGCGAGTGTGGCTTGGGAGCATGGACAAGCACAGGCTACGATTATAGTGGCTCTCCCTATGAAACATGCTACATGTGCAGACATCCTAGCCAATAGCATGTTGCAAGGCCTCTTAACGAAGTGGGGCCTGAGGAAATTGGCCCTATGGCCCACCACCCCACCTCCCTTCCAAAGCTGCTGAACATATACTAGGAAGAAGAGACTGTTTCATATTAGTTGATGTGAGATACCAATATACCGGGGGAAGACGCCTGCCCCCAGTGGCTAATATTCAAGTCTCGAAGCATCCAGATGGAAATGAGAAGCCCTCCGGTTTTTAATCTTCTGGTAACGAGACACCTGTTAACATTTGAAGCTCACCAACATTCAACTTTAATCTACATCTGACACTTTAACAAAGGAAGAACATAAAAGTCGACATAAGTAACATAACCGCAAACAAATTAGGGAACTCGTAACTAGGAGACTGTACAATAAGTGAACATAACTACTATTGAATGCTTATCAGTGCAAGATATGGAACCCTCTGGTGAAGCATACCACCAACCACACTAAACTGTACAGTCCACTGTGAGAACTCTGGGAACCGGCCCTGATAACCACTAAGCGGAGGCACCCAGGTGCATCCCCCCACTGTAACAGTTAAAGACATACGCTGGGTGGCCCTCCATACCCAGTGGGAGCGGCAGGGAGTGGACTGACTCACCCTGGGCCCCAAACCCATCAATGATCTATTGCCAGATACGGATGCCGCCAAAACCTGGCGAGGAGGCAGGAATGGCCTCTAAGACCCGCCACCCCATTGAGGAGGGGCTGGCCAGAATAGCACAGAGCACTGCCCCAACTGAGCAGCCCAACATGGGGAACCTTCGCCCCGTCGAACCTATAGGTCAAAAATCTAATTCTGGAGAGCAACAAGGGTATTACAGAGAAAATTGATAGGGTGGCCATTACAGAGTTGTTACTACACCAAGACATGGACAAGATAAAGGATCACATGAAAGACCTGGGTACAAGAGCCAATGACATGGATGAGGTAATAGGGATGCATACAAGTCAACCACTGATCTGGACAGGAAACTACAGACACAGGAGGCTAAGCTGTCAGATTTGGAGAACCAGTCCAGAAGCAACAATGTTCGCATACTTGGCATACCCGAGGGGACGGAAACGACCTAGTGGAACAATTCCTTGAGTCTTGGCTTGTCGAAGTCTTGCCCGGGTTGGTAGACGGATGGGAGCTGCCAGTGAACAGGGCTCACAGGACACCAAGCGGCAGCCCAAACCAGGAGCCCCACCGTGAATGCTGATAGCACAGAGGCTATGATACAAAGATAAGAAAAGCATTCTAGTGGCGTCACAACAGCAGGGCAATGTGAAATACAATGGGAACAGAATTTCATTTTCCCCAGACTATGGCGTGGCTACCCAATTGAGGTGGCAGTCGTTTATGGAAGTTAAAGAAAACTCAGAGACCGAGGGCTAGACTATGCATTGCTGCTGCTGGCACACCATTGAATAGACATCCAAGGGAAGAGACACTTATTTAATAATGCAGAGGATGCTATGCATTTTGTTGAAAGCCATTGATCGGAGACCAGAAGAGAGACACGTAACTATTGGCATGAGACTATGATTGCCATGGGGGACCACTAATGTTGATATGCTTAAGCCGGAGGGGGGCACTTCACAATGGATTGAGAATGTCGTATGAGTTGGATGCGAGTGGAGGGGTATACAGATACACTGCTACTCTCCAATGTGTGTGTGAGACCTAGGAGCAAGCCCACTGGGGTAACCCAGGCAGGAACCCGGGGGCATCGCACTACGAGAGGGAATATTGTTTGTTGTTTGAGAGAAGGGTGGGAAGACACCCTATGTGTTGATTGTGGAGGCCGAGTTGGGGAGGGCCATGGGAGAGGGAGGATGGGTGTCACAGTTTGTTAATTTTTTCAGGGTGTATTGGCATTAGAGAACCAGGGGGAGAGGCCTGGCATACACGCATCGCAAAGCCGGGGTAGTGCAACCGTGCAGGGGGCACGAGTGGTTCACGCATTGCACGCATGGGGGTGACAGCACTGTCTTGGAATGTTAAAGGGATAAAGAATCCCATCAAGAGGCATATAATCGGGTCCTAATGTGAGGAAGCACGAGGCACAGATAGTAATGTTACAGGAGCCACACTTGTTTTCACAGGATGACGAGAAACTAATTACCAAATGGGGGGACAGAATGTGGTATTCTAGCTTTACATCCTCGGCATGAGAGGTGCTGTTATGGGTTGATGCTAGTATCCCCCTCAGAGGAATAGTTGAACTACAGGCGGCGGATGGCCGATATGTGGGCTTGGTAGGCGAGCTAGGAAGTAGACCTACAGTGTGATTAAACACATATGCTCTAAATATATCGATACGCCTGAATTTTTTGAGATAGTGGTATGAACACTTTCACCATACACTCACCATTACATATTCTGGATGGGCGACTGTAATTGTGTACTGGACAGACATCTAGACACTTCCAGGCCCAACGTTAGACTACTCAACATATCCTTCATGGCTCTATTAGAGGGCATGGACACGCTCCACTTATTAGAATTATGGCGAGCACAGCATGGTAATACGAAGGGATATTCTTTCTATTCTCCCCCCCACGGGATTGTCTCCAGGATAGATTATGCATTTACCCTCCCATGTGGGGTGCCGCAGGGTTCCTCCTTGGTATCTCTGGCTGGATGGCCTCTAATTGCCTGAAATTGAATGCAGGCCAGACCGAGGTCATTATATTTGGGAACAATCCACACATCTGGTCTCCTGACATGTGGCCGTAGGGTATGGGCAAACTTCCAGCGCCTGTGGACAAATCCCAAAACTTGGGGGTGATCCTGGATCATAAACTCGATTTTGGGGACCAGGTCAGCGGAGTGGTCTCTACCTGCTTCTACCTCCTTAGGACTCTGAGAAAAATTAAATTTCTCCTTCCAGCAGAAGGTTTCAAGACAGCTGTCTCAGCCCTCATTTTGTCCCGCCTCGATTATTGCAACAGTCTGTACCTTAACTTGAAAAAAACCCATCTGGTCAGACTAAGGACAGTACAAAATGCAGCGGCAAGACTGCTAATTGGGATACCGAGGTTTGCCTCTGCTCGAGATGGTCTCCGGCAATTGCACTGGCTACCGGTCACAAAACGAGCACAATTCAAGGCACTGTGCAGGGTTTTTAAGGCGCTGAGTGGCACTGGCCCAGATTTTCTGACTAAGTGCTCTGAATGGTATGCTCCGGGCAGAGAGCTGCATTCCACCGAAGGAGGACTAGTAGCAGTTCCCTGAATAAAGAAGGCCAGTTGGGGAGGCAAAAGTTTCTCCTATGGGGCGGCGAAAGCCTGGAACAGCCAGCCAGTACATCTTAGGAAGGCCTCAGAGCTCCTTTCCTTCAGAAAGGGGCAGAAGACTTGGTTATTTACGGTTTAGGCACCTCGCTTACAGTGAGTCAGTGTGTAGCGCCAGGACACCCATGGGTAGAAGTGCGCTTTATAAGCTTCGCTAACATAACATAACATTTATCCACCCAGGACAAATTGAGCAATTCGGGGTGACACAATACTTAGATCGAACCTCTATCAGACCAGGCCCCACTTGCGATAGAACTGCTGAACCATGCATATGTAGCACCGGTGCAGCAGTGGCATCTGCAGCCTCAGGAGCTTTTAGATCAGGTATTCCGGGAGGAAATTAGTTAGGCGATACAGGAATCTTTTGCTGTAAACACAGGCACAGTGGAATCCGCCGGGATTCTGATAGGCTTTCAAGGTCACCATAAGAGAGAAATGTATGGCCAGAACTTACGGGGTACGCAAGTCCTTGTGTCATGCTCTCCGAAGCAGGAGCATGAGAGCGTGAGGCGCGAAGGAAACACAGGCCTTACCGCCTGCATGGAAACTACAATTCCCAAGCATCGCTTCCGGGTAGGCGCGCACGCAGGCCGATGACGCGCCTACCCGGAAGCCATTTAGGAGGGGCGGAGGCAGCCGTCGGTGCTGCAAATTCAATTTTCCCGGAGCGTTCGCTGAGACGAGGATCTGCGCCTTTGCATCCGGACGCCTAGTGAAGCGGCAGAAAGGGCGGTAAGGGTGACGGTGTCACCACGCTTAAAGGGGGCGCATCTGAGTAACCCTTCGCCACGCGGAGGAACAAACACTGGGGGAGAAGTGCAAGACATTGATTGTGATTCTAGTGTGTAGCAGACAATTTGGGCACACGTTTAATCTGGGTTCTCACGCTGGAAGGGAACGCGATTTCTCCTACATGTTCTATGTATGTGTGTGCTGAACTTTCATAGTCATACGAGCCCTACTGGTGTGATAAGTGAAACGCTTAAGCTGTGTTGAAACAGCAGTGGAGGGCTTGCGAGAAGTGTTACGTCCACCAACAACGCTGACCTCAAACAGGAAACGCTTGGCATGAGAATAATGCCATGAATGCATACGTTTATTTACGTTTGGTATTACCCTGCATATACCGTATGTGCTCTGGTGTTCTTACTTTCTCTTTTAGCAGGGGCTTGGTGTGAGAGAGACTCAACCCCCTCTGTGATGCAAGTACTACAGTGATAGTGGTGGGTACAGAGGATGTAATCGTGTGTGCGCGTGTGTGTGTATTGGCAGTGCAGTATCTAGATGTTTACCGTGGGTGTTTTTCTCTTGGTTAAGTTACATACAAAGGAGCCTGCATATGTGATCTTCACAGCACGAGCCTGATTTCAAGACAGCCAGTTGTATTTTCCTTTACAGGTACATACTGCATAGAGGCCACGAAACTCCTGAGGCGGAAAGCCGGGAGTATGCTCGTTTGTTTCAAAAGTGTGTAATTATCTAATTTTGTGTTTATCTGCTGGGCTCTTCCCCTTGAGCTCTCCCCCCACCTACCTGCATCAGAAATCTCCGCGCAGCCGACCTAAGCGCTGCCGTGGGTAGGAGTTCTTCTGCCGCCATTTCGTTACACCCACAGGCCACGCCCACGGCGGGAGGCCACGCCCCCCGTTGGACCCTATATAAGGCGCGCTGAGTTACGAGCCCGCATTAGAGGCCACGAAACTCCTGAGGCGGAAAGCCGGGAGTATGCTCGTTTGTTTCAAAAGTGTGTAATTATCTAATTTTGTGTTTATCTGCTGGGCACTTCCCCTTGAGCTCTCCCCCCACCTACCTGCATCAGAAATCTCCGTGCAGCCGACCCAAGCGCTGCCGCGGGTAGGAGTTCTTCTGCCGCCATTTCGTTACACCCACAGGCCACGCCCACGGTGGGAGGCCACGCCCCCTCCGCCCGTATTCAAAAACAATGTGCCTTCCCCGGACGCGCAGCGGACGCGTGCAGCGGGCGCGCCGTCAGTGCGCCAAAGGCGCACCAAAGGCAAGCCCGTCTGCGCCCGTCCGCGCCAGGCCGGGACTAGGGACCGGCCTCATCGGCCACCCCATCTCTTATCCGTCTAACACCCTAAGAGAATTGCATCTCCCCAACCCACCGCCTTCCCCTGCCACCATCAGACTAATTACTACATCCGGCCTTGCACGCACAGACCCACCTTCCCCTAGCAGGAGCACACCCCTCACTAAACCAGTGAGGAGTGACACTTCTATCCGAGTGCTGTATCTAAACACCCGCTCTCTGGTAAAACACCAATCTGACATCTACATCCTCCTGTCCACCGAGAAACCAGATGTACTCCTGCTTACTGAAACTTGGTTAACCACAGACTCTCTCCCTGATATCCTGGCGGCCCTCCCCCCGATTACTACATTCTTCACGCTGACCGTATTGGTCTCCGTCCAGGGAGGGGGTGGGGGGGTGGCAGCCATTATATCTAAACATCTTAACTTCATCTCTACATCTTCCCTTACCCTCCTGGAAGTAGATAACCTAGTTATCAGTTTGAAAACTGACGTAGGAGCCGTGACACTGCTTCTCATGTATCGGCCCCCACACTCTATGCCTTCCTTCGCCATTTCCCTGACCGAACAGCTGTCCGACTTATTGACTCGGAATACCAGATTAGTTCTCTTTTAATTACTGGTTTAATGACGCCAACGCCGGCCCCCACGCCACAGAACTCTTTGAGGCCCTCAACAGCCTCAACCTGACCCAACTGATCTCTTTGCCCACCCACATCAAGGGCCACATCTTGGACCAGATCTAGACCCACAATTTAGCACTTACCCAGCCTTCCGTCTCCCCCTGCGTATGGTCGGACCATCACCTAGTCGACACTATCCTCACCATCACGGTAGTATCCCCGCCCCGCTGATGGCTGGCGGTTTCTCACGGAAATGGAACTCCCATGACTCACTAGGTTTCCTTTCGACCTTAGCCGACACCCGCCCAGCCATTCACACTCCAGTTGACATCGATGTGCTGGAAAGTGATATTGGAACTTGGCTAAAGTCGGCTAGCGATCAATTCGCCCCCCTAACTAAGTTCCCCCGCACTAGACATCATAACTCTCATAGATGGTTCTCCGGCGACCTTAAGCAACTTAAACTAAAGGTCCGCCAGTTGGAACGGACATGGAGACGCAACTATTCCCAGCCAGCCAGACTCCAATTCACCTTAGCACGCAGAGAATACAAAAACGCAATTTCCCTAGCAAAATCAGAACACTTCTCAAACAGAATCTCGTCTGCATATAATAAATCTAAGGAGGTCTTTAAAATCATGAATGAACTCACTACAGACGATAGAACCCTCCCTACCCAGACCCCTACTCAAGAGACCTGTGATGCTCTCAATCTCTTCTTTATTGAGAAAATCAATAAAATCAAGGACTCAATTACTCCCCTCCCACAGGCATCTCCGCCAGACACCCCCCCCAATAATTCATCGACCTTCACTCACTTTCTCTCCCTCAATCCCCTCTTACTAGCCGAACTTGCGACTCGAGTAAAATCAGGCTCGCCGAACGACTGCTGCCCCCCCTTGGTCCTAAGGGACGTCTGCCTTAAACTACCCGACTGCATCTTACCTCTGCTGAATGGCTGCCTCGGCACCGGTATTGTCCCCACCTCCTTCAAGGAGGCCATCTTGGTGCCTCTCCTGAAGAAACCTGGTGCGGACCCAGCGGATCCATCTAACTACCGCCCCATATCCCTCCTGCCCTACTTCTCCAAACTGATGGAGGCCTACGTCACCCGGCTTCTCTCCAACTTCATTGAGTCTTCTAGCTACTTGGAGCCTAACCAGGCCGGCTTTAGGCCAGCTCACTCCACCGAGGCCGTCATTCTAGCAGTTCTGGACACACTCAGGAGGAACGCAGATACAGGGACCCCTCAGGCCCTCGTACTCCTGGATTTGTCTGCTGTGTTCGACACGGTGGACCACAACATCCTTCTTCACCGTGTCGGGCGAGCAGGCATCCAGGGACCTGCCCTCAAGTGGATCCAGTCCTTCCTGACCGACAGAACACAAGCTGTCCGCTTAGGCCCCTATACAGCAGCCAAAACCCCCATGACCTGTGGAGTCCCTCAGGGTTCTTCCCTGTCGCCACTACTATTCAACCTCTACCTCCAACCCTTGTTTCATTCACTTCAGAGCTGGGACATCACAATATACAACTACGCTGATGACCTGCAGATTATTTTCCCACTCAACTCTCCGGATGCCGTTAACAGCTTCCAGTCTGTTATGTTACACATTCAGCAGTGGATGAACCACAATCAATTAAAACTGAACCCGGGAAAAATGGAGCTCCTCCTCCCTGGCTCCAGCCCTTCCTACTGGGGCCCGCGGTTCTGGCCTAACGAATTAGGCCCCCCCGATGCCCGCAAAATCAGTAAAGAGTCTTGGGATGACTATGGACGCTGAACTTTCCCTCAGATCGCAAGTGGGTGCGGTGATCTCTTCATGCACGTTCCAGCTCCGTAAAATCCGTAAAGTCAGTCATCTTCTACCTTTAGCTGCCCTGGTCCAGGTTGTCATCTCCCTGGTACTCTCTCGCCTGGACTTCTCCAACTCCCTGTACTACGGACTTCCACAGTCATTGCTGCGTCGCCTCCAGGTTATGCAGAACCAGGCAGCCCGTCTCATTTACAAAACCCCCATATGTCAGTCGGCCAAACCCTTGCTACACAAACTCCACTGGCTACCCATAGAACAAAGGGCGGCTTTCAAGCTGGGCTGCCTCACGTTCAAATCCCTCCATGGTACCAGCCCAGCGTTCTTGAAAACTCTCATCACCCCACACCACCCTACCCGCAATCTTCGTTCAGCTCACCTACATCTGCTTGTTGCCCCTAAAACTAAAACCAACAAATTCGGCGGCCGCCGGTTTGCCCACCTAGCTCCCAAACTTTGGAACCCTCTCCCCCTGCCCATCAAATTCAGTAGCTCCCTCCCCCACTTCAGAAAACTGTTAAAAACCTTCCTCTTTCCCCCCCCCCCTGGGCTAACCCCCGCCTCTTCTAGCTCCACACTTTCCTCTGCCTCTAGCGCCAGGAACCCATGGTGTCAGTGCGCTTTACAAATCTCATTTAACATAACATAACAAATATTGTTTTGGGTTATTAGTTTAGAAATGCTGAAGATTGAATAAGTTGGTAATTGTTAGACCTGTCAGCCCTTTGGGTGGTCCCTCCTCATCATTATCTATTTTGTCCCACTTTTGCCTCAAACCCTGTTTGAATTTTTCCTTTTTGGGAACCACCAGACTTTTTAGTGTTGCTGCAGATTCAGGGAGCCATTTTATCTACCCCTGAAACTTCTGTCTGAGGGCCTGGAGCACAAAATGGTGGCCACCTGTGACATCACCAGCACCCACTGGAACCTACTAGCACCTTCCAGAACATTCCAGAACCCTGTGACAGTTGGAGGCGGTTTAGAATGTTGGGAAGCTAAGACAGAGAGTTGGCAGTTGGAGCTGGCAGTTGGCACCTGACTGGTGAAGAGAGAGCAGCAGAAACCTGAAGGAGGAAGGAGTGAGGCAGCAGGGGTGGAAACTTGTGCCTGGAGTGGGGTCCATAAACCCACCCTTGATACTAGTCCCTACTGACTGAGCCCAGCCTGGAGCCCTGTGTGGGAAGAAGCAAGAAAAACCACCTTAAGGACCTGGACAGCAGGAACAGGCCTTAGAAGCAAAGAACAGCAAAGTCCTGACCTGATTATTGGTTTTCCTGGAGTCCGACGTCGAGTAGCCTGAGACCCGGAGCCCGAGGTGGAGAAGCGGCGCTGACTGGAAAAGCAGACGTCGTACCCGGAGCCGCCAGAGGTCGAGAGAGGGCGCCGACGGAGGTCGGAGAAGTACCAGAGGTCGAGGAGGAAGTCACCCGAGGTCGAGTGAGCGGCGTCGACGGGGGAGTGAAGTCCGCCCTCCGGAGTCGCCGGAGACCGAGGTGAAGCGTGCCGGAGGTCGGGAGTGGAGATCGCACTCCGGAGTCGCCGGAACCTGAGAGAATCGTGCCGGAGGTCGGGAGTGGAGGTCGCACTCCGGAGTCGCCGGAACCTGAGGAGAGGAGCACCGGAGGTCGGGAGTGGGGATCGCACTCCGGAGCCGCCGGAAGTCGACATCGAGTCAAGGCCGGCCGACGTCATCGAACCTGAGGTCGCCATCGGACCGGAGCCGCCCGAAGTCGACATCGAGCCAAGACTGCCCGACGCCATCGAATCGGAGGTCGAGATCGAGCCGAGGCCGCCGACATCGAACCGGAACCGCCTACCGGCGTCGTCAAGAACTGACATTGTGCCGAGGCCGCCGACATCGAACCGGAACCGCCTCACGGCGTCGACACGACTCCAGCGGCGTCGGAGCTTCAGAAAAAGGGCAGTAAGTGGAATAGAGGGCGCATAAGGCCCTGTGGAATCCTAAGAGACTACTCTAGGGGTTAGAGAGGTGCTGGAACCAGCTTGATTGTGCCAGGGGTGAACTGAGACTAATACAGTGGGGTTGTGTAGAGTGAGAGAGCCAGGTCTCTAGTATTCCCCCCTTGATCTACCTCAGTTTAGGCCTCAGCCTTGTCCAAGCCAGGGAGTAGACACCCTCAAGCCTTCCACATCCCCACAAGCTGTGCCTGGGCCAAATCAGCCCATAGAAATTTAAATGTGATCTGATTCTATAAGTGTCACTGTCAGCTTTTAATTATTTATTGAGAGCACTGTATTTATTGTATTTAATCTATTTATTGCTTCACTGTATTTATTGGTCCACAGTATTTATGGTCGCTCAATATTTATTGGTTTGCAGTATTTATTGCCTCAGAATATTTAATTGCCTGTATGTAATGCACTTATATTTATGCCTTTATTATTTATGATCACCCCTATTTATTGAGTCATTAAGCCAGTATTTATTTGACCTGCACTATTTAAAAAGCTTTGTATATTGTGATTGTGTATTATTTATCTAATCAGCAACTAAGAGAAAAAGAAGATAAAGAGAAATATTTTCATAATTTTTACGGTGTAGAGTCGTTTTTGGAACGGATGCACGCATGGTTATTGTATGGGTATGTCGTATGCTTAGCACGGTGCCTGATTCCTGACCACTCGAGCCAAGCTACCACTGTATGTCCTGGAAGGACCCCGTTACCACCACCCTTTCCGGTGTGGGAGTGGAGTATTTCCAACAGTAATGGTGTCTTGTTTTCATTTGTAGGTCTCCCTCCCCGCTGTCCCCATCCTTTCCTTCCCTCGCTTAATCATTCTTACCCTCTGCGCTGTTACAGCATCAGAGGGTGGAGCGATTGAGAGGTGGACCCATTTGAGCAACGCACCGATCCTGGGAGTTTGGAATAAAACCTTGACACCTTCGGACACACTGTCACAACAGTAGAGTGACAGATAGCAGGCATTGACAGACAAGCCCCACATACTGTTGAGGAATGGGAGACGCGACACAGGTTACAAGGGGAGGGGAGTTAGATGAGGCCTGGGACACCCTTGGGAACCATGATTACAAGACGTACACAGAAACATTACACAAGCAGGGAGACCATCCTGGTAGGCTTTTAGCTTGGCTAGTTGACAGGGAGAGAGGCAGCAATTATGTGGTATCCATCAAGAGCGCACATGGGGTATCTCTGACTGCCCAAGAAGATATTCTGGTCCATCTCGTGGAATTTTATAAACTACTATATGCACAAACAGGCCTGGATGACGAGGCAGGGATTGCGACCATTCTTGATGAAGCACACATCCCTAAGGTAGATGCAGATGTGAGAGTAGCACTGAATGCCCCAATTGACAAATGTAAGATCAGATGGTTGATCAAACATGTGAATACGGGGAAGACAACGGTAATGGATGGGCTTAGTGTTAAGTTTTACCAGACAGATGCGGACCTTCTGTGGGAACCACTACTAGCAGTAGCCATGTACGTGAAAGACTTAAAGAAGAGCATGCTATCAGCATCTCTGAGGGAGGCCAATATCAGACAGGGACACCATAGACAGTAAATTCTACTGCCCACTATTGATGATTAATGTGTATCGAAAATATTAGGAAAAATATTGGTGCACTGTCTCTCTAAAGTGGCTGATGAGGTCATACACACGGATCAATTAGGGTTTGTAGGTGGCCGTTCCACCATCACTAATATTCAGAAGGCCTTCCTTATCATGGAACAGGCAAGAAAGGATGGAACCCTATGCGATGGCTCGTGTGGACGCCCACAAGGCATTTGATACTGTTAACTGGGCATTTATGAAGCAAACGTTGCGCAGATACGATCTGGGGACGGATTGCTTAAAATGGGTGATGTTGTTATATATGAACAGCAGGGCCAGAGTGAAGGTAGGCCACAGAATCTCAGGTGGCTGGCCGTTAGAGAGGAGGAATCACTGACAGATTATCGACGGACAGAATATCAAGCTACAGGAATATCGAGTCTACAATATCGATGGACAGAATATCGTCAGCCTAGCTCTACAATGGTAAGTACAAAAATATCGAAACCAAAATATCGTTGTTTAAAATATCGTTGTTTAAAATTTAGTTTTTTTAAATGTCTTAAAAATAATATCAAAATAATTAAATAATAAATATAATTAATAAACCATAGTTAGAATTATTTAAAAATGTTAAAAACGGATAAATGGTAAATGTAATATAAAAAAATAAACATACATATTTTAAAATATATATTAACTTAATAATATTAATAAATATTTATTTAATTTAATTATAAAATGTTAGAAACATAAGAAAAGTTATAAATACATATATATATATAAACCTGTAATATAAATATAAAAATAAAATCTATATATAATAAATGAAAATATTAAAATTAATATTTATTTAAAAAAAAAATTTAAACACTACATTAACTATAAAAGTAGGGAAATGTTGGCTAGCGTAGGGGATAAAATTACTATTCCCACTACAGAAAGTGCAACAGTAGGGAAAGTGTTGGATAGCGGAGGAGAATAATTTACTATTCCCACTACAACAAATGCAACAGTAGGGAAAGTGTTGGATAGCGGAGGGGAATAATTTACTATTCCCACTCCAGTGAGTGCAACAGTAGGTAAAGTGTTGGTTAGCGGGTGGGTAAAAATTACTATTCCCACTCCAACAAGTGTAACAGTAGGGTAGTTGTTGGATAGCGGGTGTTAAATTTACTATTCCCACTCCAGCGAGTGCAACAGTAGAGAAAGTATTGGATAGCGGGTGGGTAAAAATTACTATTCCCACTCCAACGAGTGTAACAGTAGAGAAAGTTTTAGATAGCGGGTGGGTAAAAATTACTATACCAACTCCCGCGAGTGCAACAGTAGGGAAAGTGTTGGATAGGGGGTAGATACAAATTACTATTCCCACTCCAGCGAGTGCAACAGTAGGGATAGTGTTGGATAGCGAATATGTAAAAATTACTATTCCCACTCCAGCGAGTGTAACAGTAGGGAAAGTGTTGGATAGCGGGTATGTAAAAATGACTATTCCCGCTCCAGTGAGTGCAACAGTAGGGAAAGTGATGGATAGCGGGTGGGTAAAAATTACTATTCCCACTCCAGTGAGTGCAACAATAGGGAAAGTGTTGGATAGCGGGTGGGTAAAAATTACTATTCCCACTCCAGTGAGTGCAACAGTAGGGAAAGTGTTGGATAGCGGGTGGGTAAAAATTACTATTCCCACTCCAGCGAGTGCAACAGTAGGGAACGTGTTGGTTAGCTAGTATGTACAAATTACTATTCCCACTCCAGTGAGTGCAACAGTAGGGAAAGTGTTGGATAGCTGGTGGGTAAAAATTACTATTCCCACTCCAGCAAGTGCAACAGTAGGGAAAGTGTTGGATAGCGGGTAGGAGTAATTTACTATTCCCACTTCACCAAGTGTAACAGTAGGGAAAGTGTTGGATAGCGGAGGGGAATAATTTAGTATTCCCACTCCTGCAAAAGAATTAACATTAAGTGACAAATAATAAATTTTTCAAAAATATTTTACCTCCCACTATATTCCCCTATAAACGCCACCACCAATATTGTAAAATATTACACAATTAACATAATTATTTAACAATTAATTAATTAACTTATAACAACAAGCAAATTAAAAACAATCAAAAATAAATTAGTTTACACAATTAACACTATTAAATAACTTTAAATAAATATTGTAAATAAAAAAAGAATACAAATGTAATAAAAATAAAATTACTTCCCACCCTACTCCCCTATCAACCCACAACAAACTCATAAATAATTTACACAATTAACATATTTACTAATTATTAATAATTAATATCTAATTAATAACATTAATACCAATCGTTAACACAATTAATATAAAATATTAATTACATAAATATTAATTAATATAATGTTTAATTAATTATAATTAAATTACTTCCCACCCTACTCCCCTATAAAACCACAACCGCTCTTCAGAAAATTACACAATTAACATATTTACCAATTAATTATTAATACCCAATTAATAATGGATTAATAACAAATTAATTAACACAACAGTATAAATTATTAAATGCAAACATATTAATTAATACAATTATTAATTCATTAATTTAAATTAAATTACTTCCCACCCTATTCTCCTATAAACCCACAACCCGCTACGGACCTAAAACGCAATATTTATGTTTTTTTTAAAAATTAATAAGTTCTAAAAAATTATTATTAAATATATTATAATTAAATTACTACCCACCCTATTACCCTATAAACCCACAACCCGCTACGGAATGAACATACACAAAAATTGATTAACATAAAATTAATTACTTGTAAAAAATTCAAACATACATTACAAAAATAAGCTATACTTTATATATATTAACATACAAAACACATTTATTTCTTCTCAATATTATTAACAACAATATTTTTACAAACGATATTACTAACATCGATATTAATTAAAACAATATTTCTTACCTGCATGTCGATATTCTGGTCGACCATATTCATGATGGTCGAAATTCTGTCATATTGATATTTAAACATCGATATTATGTCTGCATACCAGAGAGGAGGACTCGGCAGCGGTGCCCCCTCTCGCCACTGATATTCGCCATGGTTTTTGAACCACTGGCCTGACTTATATGCTCCAGACACGAAGAGGCCAGGATCCTGGTGGGAGGTAAACAGGAAGTTATCTCATTCTATGCAGATGGCATATTGCTGACTGTAAGAAACCCAAAGGACACATGGAACGCGATACACAACACAATTATAGAGGTCGGGTCTCACTCGGGGTTTAGATTGAGTGCACATAAGTCAGTCCTTTACCCCATCCAGACAAACAATACCCATGGGGACGAAAGCAGTCAGTATAAAAGTACAGACAAAACCTGTTAAATATCTGGGGATTTACCTAAGCTCAGATATGTCTGAAACGTACACCTCAAATGTGGGGTACTCCTAGATAGCCTAGAAAGAAGTGTACAAAATAGGATTCGATTCCTGTTGTCCCTGATGGGACGAATAGCAATAAGCAAGATGATAATGCTCCCGAGGTTACGCTATGTGGTACAACACATGCCAATGCGCCTCCCTGAGTCCTGCTTCCGTACATTGGATACTGTTATACTGGGGATACAGGAGAGCGCCGATCAGCTTGGAGGTTCTACGACTCCCATGATCAGTTGGCAGTTGATTATCATTGACTTTACCAATGGCAAGAAACATGTTGAACTTTTGAGTTATCAGAGATCATTGTCTCTTTTGATAGCCAACACGTTTTTAATTTGACAGGTAGACTCACCTATTAAAACATTATTTTGAGGACTACTTAGTCTATCTTAACGAGCACCTCGACATGTACATACACTCCACTACACCAATCTACACGAGCGGCCCTACACCCACACTTCACATACGGCATTGGAATAAAAGATCTCCGATAAAGAGCCCCCTTGTGGGTGCCCACCTGGCATTGCAGCGCTGGCCCGACGAGGAGCATGCCCTATGATAAAGCATGACACCCATCTGGGTGTGTGAGGGCACCTGTTCCTAAGGAATCAGACCCCCTGTCTGATTCCCTAGTTGCTGAACATTTACATATTCTCTCTTTTCTCACCCATAAGGAACTGCATACCCTTTGTTGATAGACTTGACCCCAATAGGAGCACGTATGCTGGACCTATAAGCGCTCCTGGCCCCCCCCTTCTTTGTGGAATATTTCTGTAAAATACGCCAGTGAAGTATTGCCTCCCTATCTGGTTCTGTGGGTTTTGGGGGGAGGGATGGGGGAGATAATATTATATTTTGGGTTGCTGTTTGATTGCACAACCAATAAAAGAAATATTAGGAAAAAAAATATTTCTCTTTTTTCAGCTTCATCTTCCAAACATGCTTGCAAAAGTAAAAGAAGCTATCGCTAAGGATTCCACATGTTTTGCTCCTGGCTGTAGCAATGAAGTATCTTGATTGCATAGGAAGGATGCTCTAAACCACAAAGAAACTTATCATCAATAACTTAAAAGTAGCTTCCCTCTTTTCCAAACAGTGTGAGTGGGGGAAAATGTAGTTTGCGTTCGGGTGAGCATGGATAACTGTCCTCCAGCGACGTGAAGCCTATTACCAATGGAACTAATTTTACAGGTAGTCTTTTCTTTCCCAGAATTAAATTAGCGCTAGACAGTTTGGAGTGTTGCGCTCATGTGTTTGCTTAGTGCAAGAATGTGAGCCTAGTCACTGATCATGACAGCGCACCAACTAAACTCCGCCATTCACCTAGTCATGGTTAAGGACTGAATCGGCATGCCTCCAAGATTGTTGTCACCTATTAGTTGTGGTAGATTACTGTCACAGGTATCCTGAAGTCAAACTGATACAGTCCACATCTGCGTGTCGGGTACTGCAGCGCCAACCTGACGAGGAGCAAACCCTATGATGAAGCTTTACACCCTTCTGGGTGTGTGAGGGCTCCTTTTCCTAAGGAAGCGGAGCCCCTGTATTCCCTAGTTCCTGACTGACCTCATATTCTCTCTTTGCTCACTCATAAGGAACTGCATACCCTTTGTTGATAGACTTGGCCACCATAGGAGCACGTATGCTGGACCTATAAGCACTCCTGGTCCCCCCTTCTTTGTGGAATATTTCTGTAGAATACGCCAGTGAAGTATTGCCTCTAGCTGGTTCTGGTTCTGTGGGGATTGGCGGGAGATGTTATTATCTTTTCGGTTGCTTCTTAATTGCACAACAAATAAAAGAATAAATAAATATGTCTCTTTATTCAGCTTCATCTTCCAAACATGCTTTCAAAAGGAAAACACCCAATCTCTAAAGTTTCCACAAGTTCTGCTCCTGGCTGTAGCAAGGAAGTATCTTGATAGCCTAGGAATGATGCTGTACACCACGAAGAAACGTATAACTTAAAAGTAGCTTTGCCCTTTTCCAGACAGCTTGAGTGTGGGAAAATGTCATTTGCGTTCGGGTGAGCATATAACGTGTCCTCCAGAGACATGAAGCCTGTCACCAATAGGACCAATTTTGTGGGAGCACTTCCAGCCTTTCCTTTCCCGGAACTAAATTAGAGCTGGTCAGTTTGGAGTGTTCGGCTCATGTGTTTGCTTAGTGCAAGAAGGTGAGCCTAAGTCACTGATCATGACAGTGCACCAACTAAACTCCCCCATTCACCCAGTCATGAATAAGAACTTAATCGGCATGCCTCCAAGATTGTTGTCACCTATTAGTTGTGGTAGATGGCTGTCACAGGTATCCGGAAATCAAATTGTTACATCACATATGCAGATTAAATAATATCCAAAATGGTAAAGATGTTTGTAACTCAAGGCATACCGCAGGACGTCCACAAGGACACAGGCCCACTGTTTCGTGGAACATTGTTATAGTTTATCACTTAATCATTAATTGCAATAAACCCCCTAGATGACCACATAAGGATGGGGAGCACTAATACTTTATGAGGTCTTTCAACAGAGTTCTATGAAATCCTGAACTTGAGTTCGAACCTCTATAAATTATTGTGAGCATATCTCAACATTCACAGTGCCAGGTCTATTGGGCCAACATCCCAGTCACACTGTTCCCACACATCCAATGAACCACAACCTGCTGGAACCACAACCTGCTGTTCAAAGTTATGATGATATACAACAGTGTCGCTAAATGGAAAATTGGAGATCATGTTCTTCTAGGAATGTTCTTCAAGACTCCATTTAAACTCCATCCAAGGACTATGATTTCTAGAGGGGGAACTATGACCTCCATAGAGTGCGATTTTGAAGGTGATCATGAGGAAATCTTATTTTGAAAGGTTTCCTGGGAAAATACCAAGTCAAACTGAGTCTGTTCAGTGACTACGACTCTGAAAGTCCGTTGTTTCCTTCATCACCATTGATAGTGAATCAGGGGCGTCTCACCACTTGACTCCTTTGGGTCCCCTGGATCCGATGTTCCTACCGCCAATGGCAATTCTGGTGTATAAAGTGCGATATCCAAGTATTCCAAGACCGCATCTTGCCTTCTCAAAAGTCTTGTGATTTGATTTTGTGTTTTGCACTCAAGCTTGTTTACATTTTGTTGGTTGTCTTTCACCTTGAATGTCTTTCTCAAGTCCATGTTCGGGGAGGAATGTTGAATCCATGACCAGAGAGGGTTTTCCTCCGAACAAGAACACAAACCCATCCACCAAAATTATGCTCAAGTATTATACCACGTAAGGTCGGTGAGTAAATAGGAAGCTGAGAGGCACATCTCATGTAATCTTGGCAAGCAGCATTTCCACTGTGTCATTGTTGAGGTGCACACCACGTGTGCTACAAGATCAGGGACCCAGTCAAGGACTGTACAAGCTCAGTAGCACTCTAAAATGCCATAGCCGACGATGACTGGAAGCAGTGCTCTAGTTAACGTCTTCGCGAGGCACATACAGAATTCTGTGGCCCTTTTACAAGTGTCCCAGTGCTGGGTGTGTTAGTTATCACACTCAATAAAATCTAACACTGCAGTGGTCAGATTTTATCCGCAGAGATAATTATCGACTATTGCGAGTTGACCCAGCTAAAAAAGAGCATAACATGCGGATTATGGTGCTTTTTACACCAAAAGTCCACATGTAATTCCATTTATCCGGCATTTCCACGGTATGCATCAACTGGTTTGACCTGCTGAAATGCATCCAGAAGATGGAGACATCATCTCACCCGGTAATTAAGGGGTGTGATAAGATCAGCACAGCTCATTATTTCTACCTCTGAGGGGTCTAGAATTTTCTAGACAGCTTGAAATCTAGATTTGTGAGCATTATGGATACTCAGGCATCCATGCATTTAGAAGTTACTCATTAGTTGTATGCATTCACCTCACATGCTATCTTTTGAGATCAGAAAAGAGGAAGATTAAGAAAGAAAATCGTGATAAATACATTTACCCATTGACTAACTTGGATTTTCGAAACGAAAGAAAGCTGAAATAAAGCCAATATCTACCTTACAATCTGCTAGTTTCCCACATAATTACGGAATGCCTGTAATTCAGGCAATAGATTTAAGATTTCCACTGCTGAAGCACTGTTTTCAGATCTCTGTTATTTCTGAAAATCAGTGCCTTTTGGACTTGTAGTTTTTAATTTCCTATTTGTTTTGTGTATCCCAAAAATTCAAATAGGACTTAAGTGTGACATTTGTCTGCGGCGTACTGTATTAAAGATAATCTGTTACAAAAAAGCCATCACATGGGTTCTACAATTGTACATGCTTCACACCAGAAAACTGTTAAAAGTATTATTCTCAAAACACATTTCAAACATTATTTTATTTAGGTTTCAATTGCTACCATGAATGTCAACCATAACCTAATAATTATATGTATGACTAGAATACATGTTCAAGAAGGTACCTATTTTGTGCAATAGTTTAGTATTATTAGGTTAAGTTAGGCGTTCGCATACGTTAGACCAGACTCACCAATCTGTGCTATGTTCCAAAACTTAGGAAAACTCAATGTGGAGAATTTACAGCGGTCTTTTGTCGAATGTTGGGGCAGGGGGGTGTAAAACGCAGGAGGGCGCAATGCATATGGGTAAGCTACAGCCTCAACATTCATTGTGATTAAACCAAAATAACTAAGAAATGATCGTAATCTTTGTAAAAAACAAAATACGTTGTAGGCCAGTAAATGAACGACTACAATTATAAAATCTCATTGTAGATGTCAGTGATATTGGTTTTATTTACTCTTTCTGAGAATGAATGATCTCGAAAACGTTTTTTAAAGAAAAATGTTTGCTATAGGCTGTGGAATTAATCTGTGAAAGATACAGTTGAGAATAGAATCTATTTTCAACTGTCTTATAGTCTTGCAGTTAGCTAAAAGCCTGATATCAAAAAGATCTTCCTTTCTGTAAGTCGCCACCTTATTGGGAGTGTATCTGATGTTATCTTTGTGGTCTGTAATAGCTTACAAATGCATGCTGTTGCCTTGACCAAGCTGAGTAGATTATTGTTTGGCTTCAGCAGTGCTGCTCTAGAATTTCAGGTATCCATTCATTGGTATGTAACTAAAGATCTCTTCAATCTTGCCTATGGATTTTATTTGTTCACCTACATCCCTATTTGTTTTATGGACTAAATTGGCAACTCAATTTCTTTAAAATGTTTAGTAGCCAAGTAGAGAGCAGGTTAAACCAACATCAATCACATTTTCTCTGATTCTTCATCTCAGAGGTAGATCTCTTGAATGACAGCCTGATTGCTTTTCAGTTTATAATGTGGGTGTCAGGGCTAACACACAGCGTGGGCACAGGATTAAGCATTCGTCTGCAGTGGTTTGATAATTCTCGAGAAAAGGTCTATGGAAACTGCAAGCTCTCAAACACTGGACCACATCATAGAGTTTTGCCTTCACAGGGTGAGGGTGCAGTTCCAGGTGAGAGTAGGCAGAGCCAGTCCTTAATGCCAAAACAATATGGAACAAATGTATGGCAACATGTTTGGACGTTAGTTTGCATCCGATTACTGCGTTCTCCCACGTTTGTTGTTTTTATACTTTTTAGTTCTTTTGTGTTTACAGCATTCCCCTTTTGTCTCTTCTGTGTTACTGTGTTTGCTTTATAAAAGTACCTCCATGTATCTACTTACCTTTTGATTTCTCACTCTGCTCCAGATGCCTTCTTTGGGATCATAGGGTCTCTTATTGGCATTATGATAACAATTTCTGATGATAAAATGGGTAGGGCTGATTCACTCTTTTTATTGATCTCACTCTGACTGGTACATGGTTTTCAGTGAAGGAGAATTCCTTTTAAAGCTAGTCCTGTGGTCCCTGAGGTTTGTTACTGACCTATAGTTGACACAAATTCATTGGAGAGAGATTGCAATCCAGTATTTCTTACTTACTTTTTACTCTGTTGCTGCTGCATGGTTGTTGTTACACAGATGTGCCTATGTAAGGATTAAGGGAACGCAGGGGCGTTCAGCTGGTCCATCCACTTGGAACCGGTCAGGCTGTAGACAGGCATCCCACTAACCTGCCACTCAGGATGCAGCAGGAACGATGGATGGTGCCAGTTAGCCCCGTCCCCCATCACGGAAACGCCCCCGAGGTTCCGAACACCCCTCAAGGAACGACTCCGTACAGGGGAAAGGGAAAAAAGGGACAAAGGAAAGTAGAAAAAGGTGCAGCTACGAAGTCACACTCCAGAATGGGGCTGATGAAGCGACCCTCAGTAGTCGTCGGGATCCCCTGCTATCTAACCCCGTGTTCCCTGCAGAGAAAGAAATACAGTCATACAGAAGGACTTATTTGGCAAGCAGGGGGAATGACACATATACATATGTATACCTTTTGGCAGGTCACTTACGGGACAGGTAACTGCGATCAACCCAGGTCATAGACTTGTGATAACTGAGGATGAACGTAGACACCTCAAGATGCTAACAATAGACACTTGTCCTGACTGTGCTTTCTGCAGCACGTCAGTATGTCTGTAACTTCAAACGAAAGAAAGTACTTAGCTGAAGGATGGCTGTCACGGAGTTCTCTGACACTGCGTCCTGGAAGAAACGGCTCCGAAGTTCAGAAAGGCAAATCCTTGGAGAGAGCCTTCACCGAAGCACAATGCCACCGTGTCCAGCCACTCTGCGTAGTCAAGAAAACGAAAGAAAAAACGGGTCACGGGATCCAAGCCTTTCAAGCGGCTCGCCGACGAGCCATCGCTCGTGAAGAGAGATGCGGATGCCGGTTCTCGGGGAGTGCCACGGAGGACTCACACCCGTAGACCAGGAAGGGAACGGTGTTCACTGCGCGCTTCAGCGCGAAACGCGAGGGCTGCGCTGCAGCGGGTTCGGGTCCTTCGCACGGTTCCGTGCGTTCGAGAATAGATGGCGGCAAAGTCAAGTGACGCCTACTCATAGAGCGCGCCCCAGCGCTACAGGGAAAAGTCCAGCCGTACCAAACGGGAAGTAGCGTTCGTCAACAGGGGGACGGAGACGAGCGGTGCATCAAGGGAATGCTAGGGAGCTTTGATTGACAAGCACCGTGCAAAGGGAAGGGAGGTGCTTATGTACGCTTCCGATGCCTGTGTCACGGGAACGGCCGCCTGGCCTTCTGGGAGAGGTAGTTTTGGACAAGGGCAACATTCATACGAACATTCACATGTGTCTTTTCCCACTACCTATGCCGAAACGTGACAGAACCTGACAGCAGGGCATGATTAAATATTTTTTAATTGGATGATTGGTTTCTTTTAATATCTCAGGATGTACATTTTAAAAACACAGGATACTCACACAGTGATGATGTACCTGCCTTAAATTAGACTTTTAGAGTGATGGACAGAATAATAATCTTTAATGAAAAAGATTACAATCCTTTGACTATAAGATGGAACGTGCATGTAGTGACTGCAGTTAGTCAGTCAGTCAAAATATCTTTATTCGTCGGACTTCCAGCCATAAAAGAATACATCATTAAAAACATTTCAAACATAAGTTAAAAATGTGATACAAACAATGGATGATATGTTTCGCAGCAGTGGTAATTTATAATCGGAATAGAAGTAATCAATAAATCAACATTTCTACAAAATAGCAGCATAAACTGGAGACAGAATATAATAAACTTCCTGACAAACCCCTCTCCCATGGGCAATAGAATCCAGAGATGAATCGTTAAAACAAAATAAAAATCATTTCCCAACAATATCACGCAGGCAAACAGCTGCAGAACTATATCTATAAATCATTAAACAAATGAATTCATCATTTAAGAGCTGGAGATGATGTAAAGCTGGCCAACACTTCCTAATGTTTAAAAGCGTTAGGAGAGGAATGATAAAATCACGCCTTGGCTTAATGTAAAGTTGACAAAAGAAAAAAAAATGAAGCGTGCTCTGAGTGGACTTAGAATCGCAAGGGCACAGATCCATTTTAGCGTCACAAACAATAAGCTTTCGCGAGGATAAGAGACCAGAAGGTGCGAAATGACAAACCTGAATCTGATGAGATAAAACAATTTGGTGGGGAACAACCTTTACAACGCAACTTTTACAACGCACTACACTTACAACGCATTTTTTACAACGCAAAATCCATTACAACGCACTACACTTACAACGCATGACACTACAACGCATTTTTAAAAACTACCTTTACAACGCATTCCATTACAACGCATACTACCTTTACAACGCATACCATTACAACGCATAATATTACACTACACTATCCAACACTTACCCTACTGTTGCACCCCCTGGAGTTAGAATAGTAATTTTTACCCCTATACTATCCAACACTTACCCTACTGTTGCACCCCCTGGAGTTAGAATAGTAATTTTTACCCCTATACTATCCAACACTTACCCTACTGTTGCACCCCCTGGAGTTAGAATAGTAATTTTTACCCCTATACTATCCAACACTTACCCTACTGTTGCACCCCCTGGAGTTAGAATAGTAATTGTTACCCCTATACTATCCAACACTTACCCTACTGTTGCACCCCCTGGAGTTAGAATAGTAATTTTTACCCCTATACTATCCAACACTTACCCTACTGTTGCACCCCCTGGAGTTAGAATAGCAATTTTTACCCCTATACTATCCAACACTTACCCTACTGTTGCACCCCCTGGAGTTAGAATAGCAATTTTTACCCCTATACTATCCAACACTTACCCTACTGTTGCACCCCCTGGAGTTAGAATAGTAATTTTTACCCCTATACTATCCAACACTTACCCTACTGTTGCACCCCCTGGAGTTAGAATAGTAATTTTTACCCCTATACTATCCAACACTTACCCTACTGTTGCACCCCCTGGAGTTAGAATAGTAATTTTTACCCCTATACTATCCAACACTTACCCTACTGTTGCACCCCCTGGAGTTAGAATAGTAATTTTTACCCCTATACTATCCAACACTTACCCTACTGTTGCACCCCCTGGAGTTAGAATAGCAATTTTTACCCCTATACTATCCAACACTTACCCTACTGTTGCACCCCCTGGAGTTAGAATAGTAATTTTTACCCCTATACTATCCAACACTTACCCTACTGTTGCACCCCCTGGAGTTAGAATAGTAATTTTTACCCCTATACTATCCAACACTTACCCTACTGTTGCACCCCCTGGAGTTAGAATAGTAATTTTTACCCCTATACTATCCAACACTTACCCTACTGTTGCACCCCCTGGAGTTAGAATAGCAATTTTTACCCCTATACTATCCAACACTTACCCTACTGTTGCACCCCCTGGAGTTAGAATAGTAATTTTTACCCCTATACTATCCAACACTTACCCTACTGTTGCACCCCCTGGAGTTAGAATAGTAATTTTTACCCCTATACTATCCAACACTTACCCTACTGTTGCACCCCCTGGAGTTAGAATAGTAATTTTTACCCCTATACTATCCAACACTTACCCTACTGTTGCACCCCCTGGAGTTAGAATAGTAATTTTTACCCCTATACTATCCAACACTTACCCTACTGTTGCACCCCCTGGAGTTAGACTAGTAATTTTTACCCCTATACTATCCAACACTTACCCTACTGTTGCACCCCTTGGAGTTAGAAAAGTAATTTTTACCCCTATACTATCTAATACTTACCTTAAATGCAATTTAATATTATGCGTTGTAATGGTATGCGTTGTAAAGGTAGTAGGCGTTGTAATGGAATGCGTTGTAAAGGTAGTTTTTAAAAATGCGTTGTAGTGTCATGCGTTGTAAGTGTAGTGCGTTGTAATGGATTTTGCGTTGTAAAAAATGCGTTGTAAGTGCATGCGTTGTAAAAGTGTGCGTTGTAACGACTTACATCCCAATTTGGTATGACTAAAATAAAAAGAAAGGCAAGGCTCGACACCTAGAGAGCGTACTAAAAGCTCTGAGACTCTCTTTTTACCATCTCTAAGTTTTCTCTAGATGACTTTAGACAGGTTAGGAGATCCCTTTTCAGTTTAATTTTTCGGATCTTAGCAATATTAGCTGGATTATAAAAACAATCCGCTAGCCCCAATGACTCTAGCTGTTTTTTTAATGTAGCTGAGCCAAGGTATCTTTGACATATAATCCAGTTTAAAGCAGTCTAAAATAATTGCGCGATTAAGGGCTGGCTCTTCCTTCGCCCAAATGGAGTGCCACAATAAAGTTGGTGCAATTTGTATACGAAAGAACAAAGGAATCAGACCAAGTTCGCTATGACAGACAGTAGCGGGAAGACTATTAGGGACTGTCAACAAGCGTGTCATGAAGATGTTCTCAGCTCTTTGGAGACACACCAGGTTACATGAACCCCATACTCCAGCTCCATACAAGATGATAGAACACGAGCGAGCCTTATAGATGTTAATTATTGTGCTAATCGGTCTTGAGCCTAGCTTTTTTGTAAATCTGAATACCGCCTCCAGGTTTTGAGTAAAACTACTGATCCTTGTTTCGACTAGGTGGTGCCAGGAGCTTTTCTCTGATCGAACAGGATTCCCAGGTAAGAAAAAGTAGGGACATAGGACAGCTTTTCATTTTTGATGAAACATGATTTTAAAATGGTGGGGGATTTGCCCACCACCATGGTGTAAGATTTCGCTATATTAATTTTTAGACCCAGTCGGTTCATAAAATCATGAAACCTGGTCACAAGCTTCTGCAAACCCACACTGGTTCTAGACCTTAATACACAATCATCTGCATAAAGTAATGCCGGAAGAATTCTGGTACCTATTTTGAGGGCATCCACATTCCCATGATTAATGTAACTTTCTAAATCATGAATGTATTAACAGAATAAAAAGGGTTCAAGGACACAGCCTTGATGGACCCCACGATTCATTTTTATGGGAGCAGAGAGTTCCCCACCCACTCCATATCTGACCCTCCCAGTCACATCTTGATGCATTCTGGCTAAAAAATGGACTATAGATGGTTCAATCCCCAGGTTCATTTTTTTCCCCCAAAATCTCCCTCTCTGCATCCAGTCAAAAGCGAACGTAAGGTCCATGAACCTGAGGTAGAGAGACCCTGTCTTGGCTATTATATACTTGCTTATGACCAGGTGCAGATTAAGACTTTGTTCAATGGTTCCCAGACCCCTCCTGAAGCCTTATTGTACATCCGAAAATGTCCCACTTTCGGTTAACCGTTCTAATATGACCCTGCCTATCAGTTTACAGGTTCAATCGATTAGTGAGTGTCAAGAATTCCTGTCATACAAGGGAAACACGCCCTTATGTAAACAGGAGAGCTGTTACATAACTCAAGGGAAACACGCCCTTATGTAAACAGGAGAGCTGTTACATAACTCAAGGGAAACACGCCCTTATGTAAACAGGAGAGCTGTTACATAACTCAAGGAAAACACGCCCTATAAAGGGAGGAACCGGGAGGTACAAGGCTGTCGGATATTGTGTTTACATCGACGTACCTGCTTCGTGAAGAGCAGTGTTCCGGAGTGGTGCTCCAGTAAGGCAAGAACGGAGGTAGGTCGAGTCGTTACTCCCTGGGCCGTGTCTTGCCCCATCGTCACCTGTGAAGGACCCGGAAGCTCTACCGGTCAACCATTGAGCTTCGCTTTTTGACTCGGCTGAGTCCAAGCGCAGTGGCGCTTTTGCTGGTTGGAGTCGTAACTCCCAGCCCGACCAGAGACACAGGGACTGCCAGCTGTAACGCACACCAGGAGGTGTTTGCCGCGTTACAGACTCGGAAGTCCACAGGATCGATCGAGCGGCTGCTCTCGGTTCAGTCTTCTTGCTTGTGATTGGGGTATCGGTGACGCATCACCAGGAGGTGACTCCGCGTCCCGGTGCAGTCTGAGGAAGAGGTTGAGCGGCTGCTCCCTTCAGGTAGAGACCCCGGCTGGGTGTTTCCCTGACTCCTCGATTCTCCCCAACACTCTTCGTGCCCCTCACAGCCTACCGATTGGCATTGTCGGCCATTTCATTTCTGCCCTCTGTTGGCATACGCCGGGATCGGCGTATATGCAGAGGACGGTTAGGACCATCCGTGCTGTGGGCTGGTAACGTACTTAGCCTGGAGGATTCCAGTGACTATAACTTTTGTTTGTTCTTTGTATTTTATTTGCCTTCATTAAAAGAACTAACCCTTCACAAGTGGTTGCGTCCTCATTGTCGTGTCTGTTAAACGATCCTGAGACGTTCAGGGCGTTACAAAATATCCGACCTTAATAACACTAACTGTCTCCCGGTCGATAACAGACATGGCAACACTTGATGATGTGCTGGCTGCTTTAGCGGCCATGCAAGTTGAAGTGGCTGCCTCTAGGCAAGAAACAGCCGATGTAAAAGCCAGACTGGATGCTATCCAATTGGACCCGCTCACGCCCAGCACCTCCCTCACGAACCAGACCCCTGCGGTAGTAGTGGAAATGCCGGTAGCCATCCCCTTGGCAACACCAGAGAGGTACAGTGGGGATCCTAACACAGTGCAGGTATTCCTCACACAAGTGGCGCTACATTTATCGTGCAAACCAAAGGCGTTCCCCACGAGTCAGGCTCGTGTGGCTTTCCTTATATCCTATTTGGCTGGAAACGCGGCACAATGGGCCGTACCTCTGGTGAGCAGGGACGACCCCCTCTTATGTGATTGGGGTGCTTTTCGCGAGGAATTCCTGAAGGTATTCGACAGAAGGGCTGACTCGTACACGGCGGACCGTGAAATGCTTGAGTTGAGACAGGGATCCAATGACCTGGTGCAGTATCTCAACGCGTTCCGAAGGCTGGTTGCGGAAACCAAGTGGCCTGTTGCTAAACAGACGGCGCTCTTCCATCAAGGGCTGTGCGATGAGCTCAAGGACGCCGTGGCTCATATTGACCCTCAACCCAAGACATGTGAGGGCCTTATCAACCTGGTATTACGGCTGGAACATAGGCTAAGTGAAAGAAAGGGGGATCATGGGAGAAAAGGAAAATCCCTTCCATCCTATGTGACGGTGGGAAGTCCTGAAACTTCCACCGCATCCAAGGGAGAACCCATGGACATCAGCGCAATACGAGCGAGCCTCACAGCCACGGAGAAAGAGTCACGCCGTAAACAAGGATTGTGCCTATATTGTGGCAAAAAAGGCCACTACGTACGTGAATGCCCTGCCAAACCGAAGACGTCACGTTATCGGGCCAACCGGTCGGTAACAGCCGTGGTGGACATACCGGCGGAAAACTAGAGGACTCCAAGACCAGAGAAGGGGCATCTCGGAGTCACTCATCCATCCCTTCACTTTCCAACTCGGTCACTAAGGGACAACGACACCTGTTTATCACGGTGCACGTGGGAGTGCATGACCAGTGGATACCCGTTGTGGCCATGGTGGATTCAGGGGCCACTGGCATGTTTATGGACCACAACGAGGCATGCAGGCTAGGGCTAGTGCTTCTTCCCAAAGCAGTACCCGAAGACGTCTATGCGGTAGACGGAAGGCGATTGGTGACGGGGCCCATCGGACAGCACACGGGGGTCCTTCCGATGAGATATGGGAGGAACCATTTGGAACAAATCGATTTTAACATCATCCGAGCGCCCCAATATGGCGTCATATTGGGATTGCCGTGGCTACAGAAACACAACCCCTTTGTGGATTGGCCAACACATCGCATCGAAATGACGTCACCGTATTGCATCCTGCATTGTGGAATAAGAACGGAATCCCTTGACGCAGATGAGAGCGGGAGTCAGACGGTGGCTACAGCGGCAGAAAAAGATGTGGCTCTCCCCCAGGCTTATCACAGTTTTGAGGATGTATTTGATGAGGTGAAGGCGGAAGTGCTACCACCACATAGACAGTTTGACTGCCAGATCGACCTGGTGCCAGGGGCCAGCGTTCCCAGCGGCAGGCTGTATGCCCTGACGGAGCCTGAAAACGTGCATCTCCGGGGGTACCTGGATAAACTCCTCAAGCTAGGATTCATCCGCCCGTCCAAGTCTCCGGCCGCCTCGCCACTCTTCTTCATCCCGAAGGCTAATGGGGAGCTGAGAGCCTGTGTGGACTTTAGGGCATTGAATGCGATAACCATAAAAAATCGGTACCCCTTGCCTCTCATCAGTGTACTTCTGGAACAGGTCAAGAAAGCTCGTATCTACACCAAGTTGGATTTGAAAGGGGCCTACCATCTGGTGCGCATGAGGGACGGAGACGAGTGGAAGACCGCCTTTAAGACCAGGTTCGGCCTTTTTGAGTACCTCGTCATGCCGTTCGGTCTGTGCAACGCCCCGGCAGCCTTTCAGTACTTTTTGAATGAGGTATTCAGAGAGGAGTTGGATATCTACGTGGTCGTATATATCGACGACATCCTCATCTATTCGTCCAGTGTGGAGGAGCACGTACACCACGTCAAAGCTGTGCTCCAAAAGCTGAGGGAAAACATGCTGTTTTGTAAACTCAGCAAGTGTGACTTCCACGTCACATCCGTGGAATTCCTCGGAGTGATGCTGAGTCCAGAGGGACAGGAGATGGCAGAACGAAAGATCAAGGCGGTGAAAGAATGGCCGGTGCCCCAAAGCGTGAAGGACGTCCAAAGCTTCATTGGCTTCGCCAACTTTTACAGGCGGTTTATAGATGGATTTTCAGGAGTGGTGGCCCCAATCACACAGCTACTGAGGAAGTCCAAGGAGTTTGTCTGGTCTCCTGAAGCGAACAAAGCCTTTGAGGCCCTGAAAAGCGCCTTTGGTAAGGCGCCGGTGTTGGCTCACCCCGATCCGGATCTCCCCTACGTGGTGGAAGCGGACGCGTCGGATGTGGCGCTGGGGGCTATCTTGTCCCAACGCAACCACGACACAGGGGTGCTTCATCCCGTTGCGTACATGTCCCGCAAACTCAACGACGCCGAACGCAACTACCATATTGCGGAGAAGGAGCTTCTCGCAATCAAGGACGCCTTCACCGAATGGAGGCATTGGTTGATGGGGGCAAGACATGTGGTATCGGTGTACACGGACCATCGGAACCTACAGTTCATGACGGCCACTAGACACCTTTCTCCCAGGCAGCTGCGGTGGATGATCTTCTTTGCGGGGTTCAACTTCCGCATCACATATCGGCCGGGGACGGAAAACCGGAAGGCGGACGCCCTGTCCCGTCAATCTGCAGTTAAGGAACCATTGCCTGCAACCGAGCGTTCCATCATTTCCCCGAGGATGGTATTGGGGGTTATCCAACCGGATACTTTCCTGAGGGGAATAAAGAGAGGGATCAGGTCATTCGCATGGCGGAGGTGGCTCCTCAGTCACAGAGAATGGCAGCTGAAGGACGGGATACCCCTGAAGGGCAGGTGCCTATTGATACCCACGCCTAGGCTAAGGAAACAAGCATTCATCTGGTGCCATGACTCTCCATGCGCAGGTCATTTGGGCTTTGAAAAAACGGTGGCTAGCATGGGACGGCATTTCTGGTGGCCAACCATGAGAGTGGATGTCAGGAGGTGGGGACAGGAGTGTCCTACGTGTGCTACCATGAAGGCCGACCATGGCCGAACCCAAGGGCTCTTACATCCACTTCCAACCCCGGTTAGACCATGGGATAGCATATCACTGGACTTCGTGGTGGGCCTACCGGTAGACCAGGGGATGACGGCAATACTGGTGGTGGTGGATTACTTGACGAAAATGGGGCACTTCATTCCCTGCAAGAGAGTCCCTACGGCCGGGGAATTGGCGTCACTACTCCTAAAGAATGTGGTACGACTGCATGGATTACCTGGGGTGATCGTGTCGGACCGGGGATCGCAGTTTACTGCGCAATTCTGGAAGACTTGGTGCACTGCGCTGCATGTTAAGACCGCCCTGTCCACCAGCTACCACCCTCAAACGGACGGCCAAACCGAGCGCCTGAACCAAACGCTCAAACAGTATCTGCGATGTTTTGTGGACCAGGGCAGGGAAGAATGGGTCGACTTGCTATGGGTTGCAGAGATAGCCTATAACAACGCCACTCACAGCTCCACACAGTCATCTCCGTTCTATAGCAACTATGGCCAACATCCCAGGTTCTTGCCATTTCTACATCCGTTCAGAGAGGACAGGATTCCCGCCACAGCGGACAGGGTGGCACACATAAAAGACACGTTGATGCGCTCAAGGGCTGTCCTAATAGAGGCCAAGAGAAGATACAAGGCTGCGGCAGATAGGAAGAGAAGGCCCGGGCCACTGTACCGCACTGGAGACTACGTCTGGATATCCACAAGAAACATGAGGTTTCGAAAGAACAGTGTGTTCCATCCCAAGTACATGGGCCCCTATCGAATTACCAAGTGTATGGGTCCCGTGAACGTGAAGGTGTGCTTGCCCCAGTCATTGCGGATACACCCTGTCTTTCATGTATCATTGCTCAAACCAGCACCCTCCAAGCCGTCTGGGACACCTAGGCCGGTATGCGTGGAGTCGGAGGTGGAGTATGAAGTGTCGGGCATACGGGCGTCCAAATGGCGCAGGGGGAAGCTGTGGTACCTGGTTGCGTGGAAAGGCTATGGCCCGGAGGAGCATTCATGGGAACCGGCTGAAGGGGTTCATGCTCCGCGCTTGGTCTCCTTGTTCCATCGGCGTTTTCCTGCCAGCGCTGGACCCGTGGGGAGCCGCTGAGAGGGAGGATGTACTGTCAAGAATTCCTGTCATACAAGGGAAACACGCCCTTATGTAAACAGGAGAGCTGTTACATAACTCAAGGGAAACACGCCCTTATGTAAACAGGAGAGCTGTTACATAACTCAAGGGAAACACGCCCTTATGTAAACAGGAGAGCTGTTACATAACTCAAGGAAAACACGCCCTATAAAGGGAGGAACCGGGAGGTACAAGGCTGTCGGATATTGTGTTTACATCGACGTACCTGCTTCGTGAAGAGCAGTGTTCCGGAGTGGTGCTCCAGTAAGGCAAGAACGGAGGTAGGTCGAGTCGTTACTCCCTGGGCCGTGTCTTGCCCCATCGTCACCTGTGAAGGACCCGGAAGCTCTACCGGTCAACCATTGAGCTTCGCTTTTTGACTCGGCTGAGTCCAAGCGCAGTGGCGCTTTTGCTGGTTGGAGTCGTAACTCCCAGCCCGACCAGAGACACAGGGACTGCCAGCTGTAACGCACACCAGGAGGTGTTTGCCGCGTTACAGACTCGGAAGTCCACAGGATCGATCGAGCGGCTGCTCTCGGTTCAGTCTTCTTGCTTGTGATTGGGGTATCGGTGACGCATCACCAGGAGGTGACTCCGCGTCCCGGTGCAGTCTGAGGAAGAGGTTGAGCGGCTGCTCCCTTCAGGTAGAGACCCCGGCTGGGTGTTTCCCTGACTCCTCGATTCTCCCCAACACTCTTCGTGCCCCTCACAGCCTACCGATTGGCATTGTCGGCCATTTCATTTCTGCCCTCTGTTGGCATACGCCGGGATCGGCGTATATGCAGAGGACGGTTAGGACCATCCGTGCTGTGGGCTGGTAACGTACTTAGCCTGGAGGATTCCAGTGACTATAACTTTTGTTTGTTCTTTGTATTTTATTTGCCTTCATTAAAAGAACTAACCCTTCACAAGTGGTTGCGTCCTCATTGTCGTGTCTGTTAAACGATCCTGAGACGTTCAGGGCGTTACAGTGAGATGGGCCGATAATATTTTGGGTCTGACCTATTCCCTTTTTTTTTAAAAAAGGGGACAATTATCACGGATCCCCATGATTTAGGAGGGCCCTGGGATGCTATGCAACTTAGAATATTGGTCAAAAGAGGGAGCCATAGAGCAGGGTTAGCCCAAAACAGGTCAGTTGGGATGCCATCAGGGCCAGGTGCCTTATTCTTCACTGTTTGATTTAATGCCCTTTCTACTTCGTCAAGCGTTGGCTGGACCAGCTCTGATGCCACATGGTTTAAGTTGGGACAGTGCTCACCATCGGCTCTATATAAACAAGAAAAATGCTATACCCACACATCAAGCATAATTGTGGCATCAATACTACTATTGTGAGAGCTCTGGAAGAAATCCGAATTGACGGCTTTCCAGAACAGTCTGGGATTTTTACTTTGACAAGCTACATTCAGTTGTTCCCAGGCTTCTTTTCTTATATCCAGCTTGCATTTCCCTAAATCCTGTTTATATTAATTTCGAAGATGTTTTACCACCAAGTTGTCCCGGGTTTTATTTATAATGCCTTTACAAGTTTGTTGTGATTGTGAACAGTCACTGTTAAACCACTTACGTTGCTTCAGGGGTCTTAGTCTATTGTCACTTCGTAGAGCAGCATTAATAGTCTCAGTTATTGCGGCAAAGGCTTTTAACATGGAGGGTGGATTAACACTATCTTCCAGGCATTCTAAGATTTGGCTCATATTAGTGGTCAAGATCCGTTGGAGAACAGAATCTGGGTTAACAGTAGGCCACTTGCGCAATAGTCCCTTGTTTTATTATAAGTTATGGGGCATAGTTTAATTCTCCCGGAGGAGTCGCCAATTTGAGTCTCTAGATAAATGGCCAGTGGATAGTGAACAGACCTTAAGAATAAAAAAAGCCACAGATTGAGGTTTGAAATATTCAGAAAGGGCAATAAAATCAATTAGGGTGCCTTGGCCTCTGCTGGTAAACGAAACAAGGTCTGGGTCTACTGGTTAAATAAGGTCGACTGTGAAAAAAAGAGAACATTTTGAAAGCAATAAATTAAAAATATTACCACATGGGTTATGATGGAAGTGGCAATCACCGTCCCTGGCCCCATCTGATAAGCAACATGCAGACTCCTTTGATAAAGAACATAATTTACAATTACAATCACCCCCCCAGAGAACAAAAAAATCTGTATTTATCTCCTGTATGAGTCTACTTAATGAATTCTCTAGGTCTTCAGCAATGGCGGTATTGTTGGGAAAAAAATTATTGTAATAAAAATTAACAACGACCAGCGTCACAGCCTGTCTAAAAAGAATGTTAATAATTTGAAAATGTGGTGAGTGGAGCTGGGTCTTACCTACTCTGTCTGATAGTGTTGTCGCTACCAAGGTTAATAGGCCACCCTTGGAATGGCCACCCAGAGCTACTTTGGCTGGAGTATGTATGGAGGAGTAACCATTAATATAAGCTGTCTCTCTTATCCAGGTTTCATGAAGACATATAATCCTATAAGCTTTTATAAAATCAAGCCATTGTTTAGATTTCAGCTTGTTTGACAGGCCAGCAATATTCCAAAAAAGGCTACCGTGGACGATTGTACTATTATGACTGCGAGGTGCTCCCTCATTACTTGTATGAGCAATTATCTCACAGTCACCCTGGAATTTCTTAGCTATGTGAGGAGACAATGAGAGTTGGGCCTGCTCTGCTGGTGGGATGTTATTAGATTCTATCAGTACTATCCTTGCTGAGTCAGGGAGGATATGGCTGCCTACATGTAACAAACCATTTAATGCTAATTTGTCAGGCCCGCCAATACTACCCTCGGCAATTGTCTGATCTATTTCACGCTTAATGGTCAGAGCAGTTCCATACGCCCTGTGATGCAGTCAATCCACATGATCAAGAGAGGAAAAACTATTAAAAGATGGAATAGCAAAATGATGTGCAGCATTGTGAATTGTACCATGTGGCCTATGCTCTACAGCAAAATTTTACATATAAAAATATCCAAGGAGCACCGCCTCAATAGGGCCACTGGCGTAGCTACTCCAGAAGTGCCTGTCCATAAGGGAGTGAACCAGTGACCTGTTTTTAAAATTAACAACAACACAATTGCCTGAATCCGTTTTGGGTTGTGTGCCCACCCACGAGACTCGTTCAACATTATTTATATGCCGGAATAAATCTTCGCTATTCGGCCAGTCCGTGGCTTTTACTAGCCAGTGTACAGTTTTGTTCTTTAACTGCGGCAAGTCTTCCTCCTTGTTGGGTGGCAATGATGGCACATTCTGAAGAACTATTACCAACGGAGTAGCTTCAGGTGGAAGGTGGAAGATTCTTTCGTTACTTTTCCTTAATTTAACATGGTGATTGACAGCAGAATTGAGAGTACCAACATATTTTGTCTTATTTAAGATAGTTGACTGGCCTCCAGCTAAAACAGATGCTACATTTGTTTGACATTGAGAGGAGCGAGATAAAATATTCGTGTTAATAGCAGAGCAGCAATCTGGGGCCAGGTCCAAAACCGGGGGAGCTAGGCTCTGGGGGGACAAAGTGGTGCGGCGCAAAGACAGAGGGTCAGGGTCTATTGCATTATTGGAACCAAAAGTTAGGCTGGATACAGTTGAACCAATCAAAATTTTCAATGACATATCGATGCTATTAAGAATACTTAAAAAAGGGTCGAGAAGGCATTTCACTACTAATTCAAGAGCACTGACAAATTGTGCATGTAACAGTGAATCTCCATTATCTTTGGGACCTACATCAGCTTCCCAGTCAGGCGTCCTTGCACTCTTCCCCACAGTGGGTGCCAGTGTTTTTCTCTGGGTTGCCGGTGGCAGCACTTCTCTCTTTGATTTGCTGCTTGCCTTTGCTTTTTCAGGGGAAAGGGGGCGTGAAGTGTCAAGGGAGCAACCATGCTGAATGGGGTTGGTATTGGGGGCTTCCAAATCATTGGGTGTTATGGCACCCGTGGGTAAATTAGAGCCCCTCAGTCATTGACTCTCTGTTGGATTCACTGGTTCTGTCAATGAGCTTGTATGTAATGCCCGTTTTGTGGCCCCTAGTCTCTCCTCCACACATTCGATCTCACTGTTAATAGCCCCCATGGCCGTAGTGAGGAAACTGGTGATCGTAGAGGTTAATGGACGGTCCTTGGTGGGAGGCATAGTTAATTTGCGTTTCCCCATCCTCTTACCTGTGGTCTCAGGTTATCCACCAGAAGACGAGGCTGTGTCAGCAAACCAAGAGATAATAATAATAATGAACAAACTTATAGAGCGCATGGCTACACTAACTAGTTTGTCCCCGTGCTGCGGCACAAAGAAAATCAAGTTCAGGGCAGAAGAGTGAAGACAAGAGAGATTAGACAGGGGGGGGGGTGGGGCTTAAAGAGGGAAAGAGCCAGGTCTTTAACTTTTTCCGAAAGATTGTCTCCGAAGACTCCAGCCGGAGCCCCGGGGGGAGTTTATTCCAATGTTTGGCTGCTAAAAAACAAAAGGAGCGACCACCCATCCTTGCTCTCCTGATGGTCGGAATGCTAACCTGCCCCGTCCCGCTTGATCTCAGTCGACGGGTCGGAGAGTATGGGGTAAGTAGGTCAAGCAGATAGGTGGGCCCCTTTCTCTGTAGGATGCGGTGGTTGACACACAAAGCTTTAAAAATAATTCACTCCCTTACTGGGGCCCAGCCTCATTCGACCGCAGACGGGCCTGCCCTTAGCCAGGGCTTTGCCCGGGCATGGCCTGGGCATGCCCACGAGAGTTCCGTGCTGCGTGGGTCCGCAAGTGCCTTTATGCGCCTCCGGCGTGTGAAAGATGACACAGGCGCCTCCAGACGCCAAGGTTGATGGTGATTGTAGTCCCCCGGCTGCCTCCGTGGAGTCAAAGTGCTAGTGCAGTCACAGAAACGGGCTCCAGTTATAAGTAGGACAGTCGTTCCCAAACGTTTTAGAACCATGATCCACTTTTTAGATCAACAAACTTTTGTGTCGCCCCTACCTTTAATGGACATAAGGTGGGTGTAACTGAAGCATCGTGTGGTACTGCACTGTCATTTACAACAACACGTGTTCCATTGAAATGGCCACTTAACTTGCACAGACATACCGTTTTACTGATGAAAATATAGCACACAAATCATTGTGTTGAAATCTGGTTTCTATGAATATTCATCATTTGTCTCAATTTGTTTTGATCCTATTAAAATCTGTTTCCAGCAAATTTCAGGTTATCAAATGTTGTGTATTGCAAAAAATAACATCCTACATTGTTGCATATTTTACTTAAAAAATCTCCTCCCACTTTGCTGTCCGAGAACGAAAAGTAAAGACCATTCCCCATTTTAAAAGAATAAAGCAGCCTGACAGTTGACCTCTGTCTTTTGATCGCCAATATGACAAGGTAAACACATAACTGAAAGGCATCTTTATGTATTGCTGTGACTTTAATGACACATGCCAAAAATCAGCTCACGTCCCATCCAGTTTGGGAAACACTGAATTAGGAGATGGGCAACCAACTCCAATTTTAAAATAAGAACATACTAAGATGGGCTAATCAAGGTGGTAGATGTGATTCTCTGGAGATGAATAGTAACTTTATTTAAAAGAATTATGCTATGAAACGTACGGAAAATCGCTGCAGAAAATGGCCAAAATGTACCAAAAATAAACCAGGGATTGGATTTTAGAAGTACATTTTGATCAATGGTCAGCTTCCCGTCTCACTCTTGTACGATGCACTATGTTGAATCCTGCCTCAGTGTACCCCACTTCCTAGGATGGTGAATCCCGTGATTGTTTGGTAGCCACTCTCCATCTCACCGAACCTCGAATCGACAAAGATACACCAGTCATTTATTGTACTGTATTGTAATTGCATTTATATAGCGCTTACTACCCCTGATGGAGTGTTGAATTGCTTTTTTGGCGAGTAGCACGCTACTCCGGACCCATAAAGGATTAGTGTTGAAAATTAGTATAGTGAAACATGAAAGTAATTTGAGCGGTGGATGTGTTATTCAGTTATTTGGATAGAGAAGGGTAGCGAAGGGATAAAACAGGGAAGAAGGTTTACATTTATATAGGGCTTGCTACCGCTACCTTATGTTGATGGGTCATATATATATCGGCAAGGTGCATTAACATGGAGTTAATAATAGTAAACCTATAGTTGCCAGAATACTCTTACCTCCACGATATTTAGGTGGTTACTATTATGTTCTCGATATTTGAATAGGATGGTATTTCTGTAGTCGTTATTGCGATATCTAACCTTTATGCTGTGAAAAAATTGGGTGGTTCAGGACCAGATAGAAGAAACTGTATATAAGGCTGAGGATAATTGACATTATACGACACTTACACATTAAGCCTGTGACAAAGTATACTGATTTTGAGCCTGCGACATTGTCAATTTCAACTAAAATTGTGTTATGCACATATAGTCGTGTGCGCATAAAACAAAGTTTCTTTCTTTTGTTTTTTGAGCCTACTTAAAATGTAGGCCCCATCATAGCCCATAATTTAGATGCAGAATGCTTCATCTGGAGTTACAAAGATGGTGACATTTTAAAATATTTCTAAACTTTCGAAAGGAAGCCAGGAAATTATTGTAATAGCAGTTAGAAAACCTTTAACACAGATTCTCTTTTTCTCTTTCCTGGGCTGAAGTTGAAGTTACGAAATGCCCATGCATTGCAGCCAGTAAAATGTACTCCTACATCTGCATAATAAGCAGGACTTTGTAAAACTTAGTTGTGCTATTGACTCTACTTAATTATGGTTGCAATTTGACAGTTTTGGAGCATACACAAATTCTACAACAGTCTCACCACTACACATTTCCTGGCTGAACGTTTCACCGGCCATAGGTGACTTCTTAATTCCTTGCATCTCCTTCGCCAACAGCACTGCTGTACCCTCAAGCTACTACGAGCAAATGTATGGAATGATCCACCGAGCTAGATTCCCAGACAAACTCAGTGGCGGTGATGCTTTTTGCACATACCCGTAGGGAGTGAGATCAAATGTGCACTGTGGAGTGAGACACTGGGGCATATTTACAAGGGGATATCGCTATCAGAATGTCACTTTAGCGGTGTTCTGGTGGCGATATCCCCTTTTCCTTATTTACAAAGCGGCGTTAAGCCACTTAATGTGGCTTAACGTCGCCTTTTAAATAAGGTCCCTTTTCACACTTCACTTAGCATGAACAGGGTGTGCAATGCAGTGGGCGTTCCGCTGCGACACCCATTGCTTTTTGAAGCTGCCCCATATTTACAAGGCTTGGGCAGCACCAAAAACTAAGACCAGGGAATGCCTGGTCTTAGACTGGCGATACAAGGAGAAATTATTAATGTCTCCTCGTTTTCTGCTCTTTCCATAGAAAGTGCGATTCGCCTTTCAAGATTGTTTATGTGCAGGACAGTGTCCTTCCTGTGCATAAACAATCGCCCCACAGTGCAGGCACCCTTGCAACATAGTGCAAGGGTGCCCGCGCTGGCGCTAGGCAGCTTTAAAATTGACAGTGCTAGGGGAAACACAGGGGGGTGCCGTATTACTGTAAATATGGCACATCCCTGTGTTTTAAAAATGGCGGAGCACGGCATTACCAATTTTGGAGTAACACGGGGCTCTGACATTTTTTTGTAAATATCCCCCACTATTCCTCCTTTCATTGCCAGGCACCCTTGGGCAAGCAGTGATACGAGGGCAGGTGTCATCAATAAGGATAACACAGCAGAAAGAGGGAGAGCGTGACCGGAAGTATGTGAACATAGGTACTCAGACTGATGCAAAAGTATTTGCTTGTGTACTTTGTTGTATTCACAGTGCTCTGGTACCTGCTTCCTGTGATGTTCTGCCACTCCCGCATTGTTCTTAATTAGAGCATCAACGTATGTATCCTGCAGGGGTGTAACACAAGCCGGGGGAGCCCCTTGGGCGTAAGGAGGCCCCTACTCTTCCAAAGCTCCCCAACCATTCTGGGGGCCCCCATTCAGTCCAAGGCCAATGAATATCAGTGAGATATGCAAGGCTTGTGCAAGGCTTAAGGACCCCTCAACACGTTCTGTACAGGGGCCCCATGATTTTGGGATACACCACTGGTAGCCTTTTAGCACTTCAGAAAATTATAACAAACCTTGGAAAAGCCAATTAGTCTTGACCTTGGCAAGCTGGTCTGATGATTATATATTTTTATATTTTTCATTGCAAGTATTTGCCTCAAAATTAAAAAGAAGAAAAACCACTGAAATGTGGAGGCCATTTGCTTACAAACAAATCAACTATTTAATTTGATTTTGAAAGAAAACAAAACAGGTGCTTCATAGAACAGGTGCACAAAGTCATTTTAACTGTAACGCACAATATATATGAATGTATGATGTATGTCTCGTTATTATCTTTTTTTTCTGATTACGTGCGGGTGTTAAGAATGCTAACGCTGTCTCCGAGCCAGACCTAAATTAATATGTTCATATGAATAAAGGAAGGGAAGGTATGAGGTGATAACTGGAAACCAGGGCTGAAGAGGAGAAAGAAGGGTACAGAGGGAGGTGAGAAGGAAAGAGGAAGCTCTTTGACGTGGAATAAAAGTAGGGCATCTGGCAATGAACCAACACTCACTCAGCAACAGGAAACCAGAGAATGGGAAATGTGAGCAGAGAAGCAGAGCTCGCACGGCGCGTGTGAGGGTAGGAAGCCACCTCTATAAGGGCAAATAATGCAGACTAGGGTGAAGAATGGAGAAAGACAGTGTCATTCTCTGCCCTGCCCCCACTGGCCCTTCGGACCTTTTCAATTTAAAAGTGGCTAGTAGTGACCTTAGTAGTCCCTGGCCTCAGGTTTGTATCCCCTTTCTCAAGCGAAAAGGAAAGTACACCCTCCCTATCGCGCAGTAGGTATCCGCCAGCACCACTCTGAAAAACCGACCTGAAGCAGTTAAATTGTATTTAGTCTAAGCACACACTATTCATGACATGCAGATAAGATGGAAATAAAATATTTATACAAGGATAGAGTCAGGTGGACAGAGTCCAAATGTCTTTAGGTTATCAAATCTCTGGATTTGTTCCAGAGTGCCCTGGTAGCAAGGCAAACGTAGTTAAAAGTCTTTAAATTGACTGCAAATAAAATCTTCTTTCTGCTGCTCAGGTCTGTAGAATGGCCTCATTTGTGTTTTTTAGAGTTGTTGATTCTGTGAGATGAGTGAAAGCTGAGTGCTTCTCACTTTCCTGCACCCATATGTGGAAACTAATTCTAAAGCACTATTGTTAGGACCTTCCCTCTCTGTGCCAGTATTGGCGAAACATATCACGTCATATGCAGACATGCATACAGTAGACCTCCTGCAGAGGGGCTCGGTACGCACCAGCAATCCATGTATGTATGTCCTCCTGTTGCAGCATCATGTCATTGGAGCTGCTCATGCCTGAACACTGCAAGGAGGCTGTGCAATGTGGTGGTCACGGCTGGTTTTATTTATTTATCTTTAGAATTTTATATAGCGCGGACATGGCCCGAAGACATCAAAGCGCTTTACAACAGTAGCTGGACAGATGGGTTACTGCGAGTTACAGTAATTAAACTCAGACGTTTGCGTCGGAAGATGCATGCAGGAGTTACAACAGGACTTTTACAGCAGTTGGTCCGAGATTGTACACAGTGATTGAGATGGTGGGGTCACAAAATGAAGGTAGTACAGATCCTGGTGGGGAGAGTACTTAAGTATGTTCGAGGGCGATCAAACAAGGCGGCTGTTTAATAGGAGGAGCTTTAGGTCCTTCTTGAAGGTGACTAGGCAGGTAGTTAGGCGGAGGTAAGGAGGCAGAGAGTTCCACATTCTTGTGACACTACCAGAGAAGACTGGCTTATGGATTGTTCTCGACTGAATTTGGAGGGGACACAGTCCAGAAGCAAGGATTGGGCATTTCTGGAACCCTTATGTGCTCCAGAAATTTTCAGTTTCTCGTTTAATTAGGAGGGTAGAGAGGAGTGCAGCGCCCTGTGGGTAATGCAAACTGTTTTGAATTGGGCCTGCGCTTCAATGGGAAGCCATTGGAGGGTTAGCAGTGAAGGGGAACTGTGAGACCTAGTTCCTTTGAGATAGGTGACCAGGCCTTGGATGGCTTAATTACTGTAGTAAATCCTGTTATGATCTTGGCCGGATGCGTGCTCCTGCCTTTCCGTGAGTTGGTGTCTCAAACCTCTGCTGAACCCTGCGGGAAGCTATGGAACAGTAGACTCAATAATTCTTTAAAGATTATGTGGGAAATGGAGGACAAACTACTTTCCAGGAAAACATCTACAATATGATGTCGTAATGAAGCGAACAGTCAGTGATAACATACCGTAATAATTGATTTGACTGCAATCAACAAGCTCTCTTTTCTTGCTACTCACAGTCAGGATAAAAAAAATCAATGTATATTCAAAGTTATTCGCTGTCTTTAGAATGGTTTTGTTTTTGTACTTTTCATTTACTTTGTTGCTCGAGCTCTTCTAGCAAGCCTGTTAGTACCTGTCTCTCCTTGTGTTGATACTGCAGTGCTTAATTTATAAAAAAAACAGTGCCTGGGCTCTCGTCAGGAGGCCACTGCAGTATGCGCCACACAGTGTCCCTGCCATGCTGCATATGACAGTAACCCATCTACTAACCATCACACACCTCCAAGTGTGACAATTCAGATTATTTCAGGCCCCCAAAGCTATAAGAATGGATTGGGCGGCAGGTAATATTAATTTTTAATGTATATTGAATTAATAATTAACTGTTATTGTGGCCATCTCTAAATTAGCCAGACAGCACCACCTTGTGGCAGACTGTCACAAGCTCTGGTGTTGACAATTAAGTGTCGGTGCCGGTACCGGGTACCAGAAACCACTGGCTCAAATTAAGCACTGGTTGAGAGCCCTCTTAGTCCTTACTTTTGGGGTAACAGCCGCACTCAACACCTGCAATTGCTGCTTTGAGCTGGGTCACACCCTCAGTTTCCTTTGCCTCAGGGGACATGCAACATTACATTTGGGGTTATTTTCCCCCTCTCCTGAGCGGGGAAGGAGACGCTGGTTTCCCTCACTCTGGAAGCCCTTTGCTGCTGATGCCCTTCTCTGCTCTCTTTTAATGAAAGAGCTCTTCCCTTTTGAGACGTCAGCGCTTGTATAGCAGGTCTCTCTGACGAAGGCGGCTGGCCCTGTTCTGACGCGGTCTTCCTCCTCTGGCAGGCGGCCCTTTGGGCTGTCGTTGTGCCTTGTGAGAGTTATACCTGCTCTCAGCAACGCCCGGGAATACACCTTCAGCCAGGCAACATCCCAGCACAGATTTGCAGGAGTTCAATTCTCCTGTTTGCCTTACAGTTCCTGTTTGCAATTGCCCTGTAAATTAAAATATTTCAACTTTCAAGGTTGATGTGTCACTTATTAAATTTGCATTAATATGATATATTTATTTCACCCTTATTCACATGTCGGGGTGGTCTGCCTGTAGAACCTACATCTTTTGAGGTCATTTTGTTCTATTTAGCATCCTCAATTTATCAGCCATAATGTAGCAAGAGGAAACAAACTTTAATGATGATGTGGAAGCTCAAATATTTAGAGAAATATTTAGAGGCAATCTTAACTCTTTTATTGAGGAATCTGTCCAGCAGACGGTCTGAGCAGTGTCTAATATCTCTAAAAGCCTGGAAGCCTCAACGCAAAAAACACTGATGCAAAAAGATGACTGGTACAAAAAGAGGTGAAAAAAACCCAGGCCATTCCTAAACCAGCGTTAACCATGAATGCCAAAGTTTCAGGTAGTCCCCCACCTGGCCAGCTTCATCACAGATACCCCAGTCATTCATCCTAATATGCTTTTATTTTTTACCAGATTTGGTAAGGGCGCCAAGAAAGGGGTGGATGGAGCCTGGATAAAGTGCCAGAATACAGTCTTGGATTTATCACACCCATTAACGAGTATTCTCAACCTAGCTGAAGGCTCTCAGGCAGATCTAGAAACTTAGTCAAACTGGGAACAAAGGGCACTTTGCATGCTGCAGAATGCGAAGGCAGCCATTTCTCAAAAGAAAATGTAAATGTCTACTACTGAAGATTGATCCGAAATGTGGCAGTCTATCATCCAAAGATGCGGGTCAGCAGGCTAAAGACTTTTTATTTGGAGTCTCTTTCATCAAAGAATTGAGCAAATGGGTTGCAACTTTAACCTCCATTGATAAGGCTTGGTTCTCTCTCAAAATTATATTTGGGTCCAGGGTTTTTGGGAGGCCCGCACAGTAGAAATATCATCACAAAGGCTCCTTTGGCTACTCCCAATATTTACTTCAAACCCCAGTTCTGTCCTCAAAGGAGAAGACGTTTCAGAAACCTTAATAGAGGAGACCAAAGTACAAGCAAGAATTATGAGTTCTGGCCTTCATGTGGTAGAGGGTCAGTTGTTGCATCTTCTTTCAGCATGGCAAAACATTACTTCTGATCCTTGGATTCTGCAAACAGTTCAAGGATATTCTTTAGACCTGCTTCAGACTCCCTTCCAGCATCTTCCTCCTTGCCTGCTCTTTACTTTGAAGTGCAAACTCATAACATATCTCTGAAAGTTCAAGCCCTACTAGCGAAAGAGGCAATAGAAATTTCAGACTTTGATACCTTCAGATTCTCAAATACAATTTTCTTGGTACAAAAGAAAACAAGAAGCTCCGTACAGTTATAAACTAAAAATTATTTTGAAATGGAAACAACTGTACACATCAGAGATTCATTCCTCAAGGGAGAAGGGATGGTTCAGCTGAACCTTTAGGATGCTTACCTCACTGTTCTAGTGCGTAAAGATTTCAAGAAATACCTAGCGTTCCAATGGGAAGATTTGATCCTTTAGTTCAAAACTCTTCCTTTTGGTCTTTCTTCGACACCATGGTGCTTTACAAAGATAATTCCAGGAGCAAGGATTGGGCATTTCTGGAACCCTTATGTGCTCCAGAACTTTTCAGTTTCTCATTTAATTAGGAGGGTAGAGAGGAGTGCAGCGCCCTGTGGGTAATGCAAACTGTTTTGAATTGGGCCTGCGCTTCAATGGGAAGCCATTGGAGGGTTAGAAGTGAAGGGGAACTGTGAGACCTAGTTCCTTTGAGATAGGTGACCAGGCCTTGGATGGCTTAATTACTGTAGTAAATCCTGTTATGATCTTGGCCGGATGCGTGCTCCTGCCTTTCCGTGAGTTGGTGTCTCAAACCTCTGCTGAACCCTGCGGGAAGCTACGGAACAGTAGACTCAATAATTCTTTAAAGATTATGTGGGAAATGGAGGACAAACTACTTTCCAGGAAAACATCTACAATATGATGTCATAATGAAGCAATCAGTCAGTGATAACATACAGTAATAATTGATTTGACTGCGATCAACAAGCTCTCTTTTCTTGCTACTCACAGTCAGGATAAAAAAAATTAATGTATATTCACAGTTATTTGCTGTATTTAGAATGTGTTGGAAAACCACTCCCACACTAGAAGGGGTGGTGGTGGTCTTCCGGACACACTGTGGTAGCTTGGCTCGAGTGGTCAGGAATCAGGCACCGTGCTAAGCATACAATATACCCATACAATAACCATGCGTGCATCCGTTCCAAAAACGACTCTACACCGTAAAAATTATGAAAATATCTCTCTTTATCTTTTTCTCTTAGTTGCTGATTGGAAAAACAAATACGTCAATCACAATATACAAATTTTAAATAGTGCAGGTCAAATAAATACTGTCTGAAGATTCAATAAATAGGGGTGATCATAAATATAAAGGACATAAATATAAGTGCAGGTAATACAGGCAATTAAATATTCGGAGGCAATAAATACTGTACCAATAAATATTGTGCACCAACAAGTCCTGTGGACCAATAAATATAGTAAAGCAATAAATAGGTAAAACACAATAAATACAGTGCCCCCAATAAATAATTAAAAGTATACAGCAACACTCATGTAATCAGATCACTTTTCAATTCCTAAGGGCTGATTTGGCCCAGGCACAGCTTGTAGGGTTGTGGAAGGCTTGAGGGGGGCTACTCCCTGGCTGGGACAAGGCTGAGGCCTAAACTGAGGTAGATCAAGGGGGGAATACCAGTGCCCTGGCTTTCTCTCTCCACACAACCTCTCTAGGTTAGTCCCAGTTCACCCCTGGCACAGTCGGGTTGGTTTCAGCACCTCCCTAGCCCCTTAGAGTAGTCTCTCAGGTCTCCACAGGGCCTTAGGCGCCCTCTACTCCACTTACTGCCCTTTTTCTGATGCTCCGACGCCGCTGGAGTCGTGTCGATGCCGTGAGGCGGGTCCGGTTCGATCTCGGCGGCCTCGGCACAATGTCAGTTCTTTGACGACGCCGGTAGGCGGTTCCGGTCCGATGTCGGCGGCCTCGGTTCGATCTCGACCTCCGATTCGACGGCGTCGGGCAGTCTCTACTCGATGTCGACTTCGGGCGGCTCCGGTCCGATGGCGCTCTCGGCTTCGATGACGTCAGCCGGCCTGGCCTCGATGTCGACTTCCGGCGACTCCGGGGTGCGATCCTCACCCCCGACCTCCGGTGCTCCTCCTCTCAGGTTCCGGGCGACTCCGGAGTGCGATCCTCACTCCCGACCTCCGGTACACTTCACCTCGGTCTCCGACGACTCCGGAGGGCGGACTTCACTCCTCCGATGACGCCGCTCACTCGACCTCGGTTGACTTCCTCCTCGACCTCTGGTATTCCTCACGACCTCCGTCGGCGCCCTCTTACGACCTCAGGCGGCTCCGGGTACGACGTCTGCTTCTTCAGTCAGCGCCGCTTCTCCACCTCGGGCTCCAGGTCTCAGGCTACTCGACGCCGGACTCCAGGGAAACCAGTTTCCAGGTCAGGATCTTGCTGCTTTCTGTTTCTAAGGCCTGTTCCTGCTGTCCAGGTCCTTAGGATGAGTTTTTCTGGCTTCTTCCCACACAGGGCTACAGGCTGGGATCCATCAGTAGGGACTAGTATCAAGGGTGGGTTTATGGACCCCACTCCAGGCACAAGTTTCCACCCCTGCTGCTTCACTCCTTCCTCCTTCACTGTTGTGCTGCTCTCCCTTCACCAGTCAGGTGCCAACTGCCAGCTCCAACTGCCAACACTCTGTCTTAACCTCCCAACATTCTAAACCGCCTCCAACTGTCACAGAGTTCTGGAATGTTCTGGAAGGTGCTGGTAGGTTCCAGTGGATGCTGGTGATGTCACAGGTGGCCACCATTTTGTGCTCCAGGCCCTCAGACAGAAGTTTCAGGGTTAGCTAAAATGGCTCCCTGAATCTGTAGCAACACGAAAAAGTCTGGTGGTTCCCAAAAAGGAAAAATTCAAACAGGGTTTGAGGCAAAAGTGGGACAAAATAAATAATGATGAGGAGGGACCACCCAAAGGGCTGACAGGTCTAACAGAATGGTTTTGTTTTTGTACTTTTCATTTACTTTGTTGCTCGAGCTCTTCTAGCAAGCCTGTTAGTACCTGTCTCTCCTTGTGTTGAGACTGCAGTGCTTAATTTATAAAAAAAAAAACAGTGCCTGGGCTCTCGTCAGGAGGCCACTGCAGCATGCGCCACACAGTGTCCCTGCCATGCTGCATATGACAGTAACCCATCTACTAACCATCACACACCTCCAAGTGTGACGATTCAGATTATTTCAGGCCCCCAAAGCTATAAGAATGGATTGGGCGGCAGGTAATATTAATTTTTAATGTATATTGAATTAATAATGAACTGTTATTGTGGCCATCTCTAAATTAGCCAGACAGCACCGCCTTGTGGCAGACTGTCACAAGCTCTGGTGTTGACAATTAAGTGTTGGTGCCGGGTACCGGGTACCAGAAACCACTGGCTCAAATTAAGCACTGGTTGAGAGTCCTCTTAGTCCTTACTTTTGGGGTAACAGCCACACTCAACACCTGCAATTGCTGCTTTGAGCTGGGTCGCACCCTCAGTTTCCTTTGCCTCAGGGGACATGCAACATTAAATTTGGGGTTATTTTTCCCCCCTCTCCTGAGCGGGGAAGGAGACGCTGGTTTCCCTCACTCTGGAAGCCCTTTGCTGCTGATGCCCTTCTCTGCTCTCTTTTAATGAAAGAGCACTTCCCTTTCGAGACGTCAGCGCTTGTATAGTAAGTCTCTCTGACGAAGGCGGCTGGCCCTGTTCTGACGCGCTCTTCCTCCTCTGGCAGGCGGCCCTTCGGGCTGTCGTTGTGCCTTCTGAGAGTTATACCTGCTCTCAGCAACGCCCGGGAATACACCTTCAGCCAGGCAACATCCCAGCACAGATTTGCAGGAGTTCAATTCTCCTGTTTGCCTTACAGTTCCTGTTTGCAATTGCCCTGTAAATTAAAATATTTCAACTTTCAAGGTTAATGTGTCACTTATTAAATTTGCATTAATATGATATATTTATTTCACCCTTATTCACATGTCAGGGTGGTCTACCTGTGGAACATACATCTTTTGAGGTCATTTTGTTCTATTTAGCATCCTCAATTTATCAGCCATAATGTAGCAAGAGGAAACAAACTTTAATGATGATGTGGAAGCTCAAATATTTAGAGAAATATTTAGAGGCAATCTTAACTCTTTTATTGAGGAATCTGTCCAGCAGACGGTCTGAGCAGTGTCTAATATCTCTAAAAGCCTGGAAGCCTCAACGCAAAAAACACTGATGCAAAAAGATGACTGGTACAAAAAGAGGTGAAAAAAACCCAGGCCATTCCTAAACTAGCATCAACCAAGAATGCCAAAGTTTCAGGTAGGCCCCCACCCGGCCAGCTTCATCACAGATACCCCAGTCATTGATCCTAATTAGGCCTGGGCTAAAATTTTGTTCCGTTCGCGGAAATTGCGATAATTTGACATTTTCGCGTTCTGCGGAAAGCGTGAAAATGTCATAATTTCCGCATTCCGCAGTTTAGCGATAATTTGGTTCTTGCTCGCGCTGTAAAATAATACATTCTTGCGCGCGCGCGATCGCCTTACCTGAATCCCTGCGTTCGCCGACAAGTTTTCTTGATCCGGTCGCGTTCTCCATGAGATGTTGTATTGTTTTTAGCCATTTGCGCTGTCTCGCGACAGTTCGCGCCCGCAGTGACGTCATGCGTCGCGCGATCAAGTCTTTCTTCTCGCGATCATGCACTGCGAGACAACTGAAAACAAGATGGCCGCGCCCGCGAGCAACCACATGAGTAAGTTGGCGAGCCGCAACCATGCAGAAAATCTCGCGAACATGCGGGAAAAAAACTTCCGCATCTTCGCGATATTTCCGCGTGTTTGCGATAATTTTTAACATTTTCGCGATAATTTGCGAAAGTGGATTTCGCAAATTCCGCCCACCCCTAATCCTAATATGCTTTTATTTTTTACCAGATTTGACAAGGGCGCCAAGAAAGGGGTGGATGGAGCCTGGATAAAGTGCCAGAATACAGTCTTGGATTTATCACACCCATTAACGAGTATTCTCAACCTAGCTGAAGGCTCTCAGGCAGATCTAGAAACTTAGTCAAACTGGGAACAAAGGGCACTTTGCATGCTGCAGAATGCGAATGCAGCCATTTCTCAAAAGAAAATGTAAATGTCTACTACTGAAGATTGATCCGAAATGTGGCAGTCTATCATCCAAAGATGCGGGTCAGCAGGCTAAAGACTTTTTATTTGGAGTCTCTTTCATCAAAGAATTGAGCAAATGGGTTGCAACTTTAACCTCCATTGATAAGGCTTGGTTCTCTCTCAAAATGATATTTGGGTCCAGGGTTTTTGGGAGGCCCGCACAGTAGAAATATCATCACAAAGGCTCCTTTGGCTACTCCCAATACTTCAAACCCCAGTTCTGTCCTCAAAGGAGAAGACGTTTCAGAAACCTTAACAGAGGAGACCAAAGTACAGGCAAGAATTATGAGTTCTGGCCTTCATGTGGTAGAGGGTCATTTGTTGCATTTTCTTTCAGCATGGCAAAACATTACTTCTGATCCTTGGATTCTGCAAACAGTTCAAGGATATTCTTTAGACCTGCTTCAGACTCCCTTCCAGCATCTTCCTCCTTGCCTGCTCTTTACTTTGAAGTGCAAACTCATAACATATCTCTGAAAGTTCAAGCCCTACTAGCGAAAGAGGCAATAGAAATTTCAGACTTTGATACCTTCAGATTCTCAAATACAATTTTCTTGGTACAAAAGAAAACAAGAAGCTCCGTACAGTTATAAACTAAAAATTATTTTGAAATGGAAACAACTGTACACATCAGAGATTCATTCCTCAAGGGAGAAGGGATGGTTCAGCTGAACCTTTAGGATGCTTACCTCACTGTTCTAGTGCGCAAAGATTTCAAGAAATACCTAGCGTTTCAATGGGAAGATTTGATCCTTTAGTTCAAAACTCTTCCTTTAGGTCTTTCTTCGACACCATGGTGCTTTACAAAGATAATTCCAGGAGCAAGGATTGGGCATTTCTGGAACCCTTATGTGCTCCAGAAATTTTCAGTTTCTCGTTTAATTAGGAGGGTAGAGAGGAGTGCAGCGCCCTGTGGGTAATGCAAACTGTTTTGAATTGGGCCTGCGCTTCAATGGGAAGCCATTGGAGGGTTAGCAGTGAAGGGGAACTGTGAGACCTAGTTCCTTTGAGATAGGTGACCAGGCCTTGGATGGCTTAATTACTGTAGTAAATCCTGTTATGATCTTGGCCGGATGCGTGCTCCTGCCTTTCCGTGAGTTGGTGTCTCAAACCTCTGCTGAACCCTGCAGGAAGCTACGGAACAGTAGACTCAATAATTCTTTAACGATTATGTGGGAAATGGAGGACAAACTACTTTCCAGGAAAACATCTACAATATGATGTCGTAATGAAGCAATCAGTCAGTGATAACATACAGTAATAATTGATTTGACTGCAATCAACAAGCTCTCTTTTCTTGCTACTCACAGTCAGGATAAAAAAAATCAATGTATATTCACAGTTATTCGCTGTCTTTAGAATGGTTTTGTTTTTGTACTTTTCATTTACTTTGTTACTCGTGCTCTTCTAGCAAGCCTGTTAGTACCTGTCTCTCCTTGTGTTGAGACTGCAGTGCTTAATTTATAAAAAAAAAACAGTGCCTGGGCTCTCGTCAGGAGGCCACTGCAGCATGCGCCACACAGTGTCCCTGCCATGCTGCATATGACAGTAACCCATCTACTAACCATCACACACCTCCAAGTGTGACGATTCAGATTATTTCAGGCCCCCAAAGCTATAAGAATGGATTGGGCAGCAGGTAATATTAATTTTTAATGTATATTGAATTAATAATGAACTGTTATTGTGGCCATCTCTAAATTAGCCAGACAGCACCACCTTGTGGCAGACTGTCACAAGCTCTGGTGTTGACAATTAAGTGTCGGTGCCGGGTACCGGGTACCAGAAACCACTGGCTCAAATTAAGCACTGGTTGAGAGTCCTCTTAGTCCTTACTTTTGGGGTAACAGCCACACTCAACACCTGCAATTGCTGCTTTGAGCTGGGTCGCACCCTCAGTTTCCTTTACCTCAGGGGACATGCAACATTAAATTTGGGGTTATTTTTCCCCCCTCTCCTGAGCGGGGAAGGAGACGCTGGTTTCCCTCACTCTGGAAGCCCTTTGCTGCTGATGCCCTTCTCTGCTCTCTTTTAATGAAAGAGCACTTCCCTTTCGAGACGTCAGCGCTTGTATAGTAAGTCTCTCTGACGAAGGCGGCTGGCCCTGTTCTGACGCGCTCTTCCTCCTCTGGCAGGCGGCCCTTCGGGCTGTCGTTGTGCCTTCTGAGAGTTATACCTGCTCTCAGCAACGCCCGGGAATACACCTTCAGCCAGGCAACATCCCAGCACAGATTTGCAGGAGTTCAATTCTCCTGTTTGCCTTACAGTTCCTGTTTGCAATTGCCCTGTAAATTAAAATATTTCAACTTTCAAGGTTAACGTGTCACTTATTAAATTTGCATTAATATGATATATTTATTTCACCCTTATTCACATGTCAGGGTGGTCTGCCTGTAGAACCTACATCTTTTGAGGTCATTTTGTTCTATTTAGCATCCTCAATTTATCAGCCATAATGTAGCAAGAGGAAACAAACTTTAATGATGATGTGGAAGCTCAAATATTTAGAGAAATATTTAGAGGCAATCTTAACTCTTTTATTGAGGAATCTGTCCAGCAGACAGTCTGAGCAGTGTCTAATATCTCTAAAAGCCTGGAAGCCTCAACGCAAAAAACACTGATGCAAAAAGATGACTGGTACAAAAAGAGGTGAAAAAAACCCAGGCCATTCCTAAACCAGCGTTAACCAAGAATGCCAAAGTTTCAGGTAGTCCCCCACCCGGCCAGCTTTATCACAGATACCCCAGTCATTCATCCTAATATGCTTTTATTTTTTACCAGATTTGGTAAGGGCGCCAAGAAAGGGGTGGATGGAGCCTGGATAAAGTGCCAGAATACAGTCTTGGATTTATCACACCCATTAACGAGTATTCTCAACCTAGCTGAAGGCTCTCAGGCAGATCTAGAAACTTAGTCAAACTGGGAACAAAGGGCACTTTGCATGCTGCAGAATGCGAATGCAGCCATTTCTCAAGGGAAAATGTAAATGTCTACTACTGAAGATTGATCCGAAATGTGGCAGTCTATCATCCAAAGATGCGGGTCAGCAGGCTAAAGACTTTTTATTTGGAGTCTCTTTCATCAAAGAATTGAGTAAATGGGTTGCAACTTTCACCTCCATTGAAAAGGCTTGGTTCTCTCTCAAAAGGATATTTGGGTCCAGGGTTTTTGGGAGGCCTTGCAAAGGAGAAATATCATTACAACGGCTCCTTTGGCTACTCCCAATACTTCAAACCCCAGTTCTGTCCTCAAAGGAGAAGAGGGTTCAGAAACCATAACAGAGGAGACCAAAGTACAGGCAAGAATTATGAGTTCTGGCCTTCATGTGGTAGAGGGTCAGTTGTTGCATTTTCTTTCAGCATGGCAAAACATTACCTCTGATCCTTGGATTCCGCAAACAGTTCAAGGATATTCTTTAGACCTGCTTCAGACTCCCTTCCAGCATCTTCCTCCTTGCCTGCTCTTTACTTTGAAGTGCAAACTCATAACATATCTCTGAAAGTTCAAGCCCTACTAGAGAAAGAGGCAATAGAAATTTCAGACTTCGATACCTTCAGATTCTTAAATACAATTTTCTTGGTACAAAAGAAAACAAGAAGCTCCGTACAGTTATAAACTAAAAATTATTTTGAAATGGAAACAACTGTACACATCAGAGATTCATTCCTCAAGGGAGAAGGGTTGGTTCAGCTGAACCTTTAGGATGCTTACCTCACTGTTCTAGTGCGCAAAGATTTCAAGAAATACCTAGCGTTCCAATGGGAAGATTTGATCCTTTAGTTAAAAACTCTTCCTTTCGGTCTTTCTTCGACACCATGGTGCTTTACAAAGATAATTGGACAGTTGTAGCTCATCTAAGTGCTCATGGAACTCATTTGATTGTCTGTCTACGTGGTTTTCTCCTTATGGCCCAGGAAAATGATCAATAGCAAGGTAAACTGAATATGTGTCTATAGTTGCTACAGAGTGTAGGCTTCCTAATTAAATGCATAGAAATCATCTTTCACTCCTTTAACTCAAGTCGAATTCATGGGGTTCCTCTTAAATACAAAAAACATTTCTGCAGTTACATTTAAAAAAAATCCACTTAATAAGAAAGACTACACACCATAAACTCGTCACTTATCTCCCTAAGGTCTTTAAAGGGCTCGGTAGGTCTTCTGGCCTCATCAAGTCAGGCAATTTTACCGGGTCACGTTCGTTGTCAAGCTCTGCAAAGGTTACAAATTTGTCATATTTGCAGAACCCTCTCCTATACAGACACATAACACCTAGATAAGGAATCTCATGTAAAAATGCAGTAGAGGTTAGACCATCTAGCTGTGTGGAACAGAAAAGCTCTTTCTCTACTGCCCCAGATCTTCTCTTGTGAATCTGATGCAAGCCAGACAGGTTGAGCTACAATATGTGGCCAGTACTCGACCGGGGGTACATGGTCAGAACAGGAGTCATCTCTGTATATGAACAATTTCGAGATGCTTGCAGCATCCTTTACGATTCAGGCATTTGTAAAAAAACTAAATTACTTATTTCATTTTTCTGAAAAAAGATCACTTCTCAGTTGTGAGGTGTATCCATCACCTGGGGGGACAAAATCCGAAACCCTACAGAACTCGCCAAAGGTTTTTGGGATTTCTGTCTACAGTGAAAACTTTGAGCCCAAGCAGAAGGTCTCCCAGGAAATCTCAATGTGATCGCAGATTGGTGTTCCAGATACCTGCAAGATGGCAGAGATTGGTAGCTCCCCTCTTCCATATTCAGAAGAATCTTTTCAATATTCAGTTCAATGTCAATAGATCTCTACATTTCCCATTTGCATGGTCAACTCCCTTTCTATTATAGCTGGAGATCGGATCCCCATGTCGAGAGAAGGTTTCTTGCTCCTTGGCTTGAGAGTCTTCTTGTTTTGAAGATATGATCTTCTGCTCCACGAGGCAGTGTCAGACTCCAGGACAAAAAGATAATCTGACTGTACAGGAACAATTTATCCAGGAAGGAAAAAAACTGAAGATCAGAAAAAACCTTTCAGACAAAAAGTCATGGACGAGGAGTGGAGACAGGTTGATGGCTTCCAAAAATGTAGCAAAACTGTAGAATCCAACAAGGTATTCAGCAGGACCACGAGTGTGCAACAAACAAACAAGGCAAAGTTGTGATACACTGAGCCCTGGTTAACTCCCTTTAAATAGGTTATAGGCTGGAAATATCATGTGTTAACCCGGAAGTGATCTCCTTCAATGATTAATTAGGAGAACCTAGATGACAAAAAATATGTAAGAAAATCACAGTATGCCAGTTTACAATAAACAATAAATATAGAAGATAATATCAGTGACTGAAGGAAGGGAGAAAAACAACTAGCGCTGGACGTGGTGTTATAGGGGTACCGCATTAGTAGCAAAACTCACTCCAAAACAGCCTGCGGTTAACTGCGACCACGAGGAAGCTCCCCAGGCTGCCATGTGGCAAGAGGAATGGCAGCGCAGGTTAACAGAATGCCGGAGTAAGTAAACCATGACACATTGTATAGATGTAATGCGGAATATGTTTTTGAGACATCCCAGTCTGTAGCAAAGGAGGCTTTTCTTCAAAACTGGTCCCAACATGTCAATTATGCCTTTCCCCATTTATGGTGATTGCTCAGGGCCTAGCTCACGTTGGAGTAAGTAAACCATGACACATTGTATAGATGTAATGCGGAATATGTTTTTGAGACATCCCAGTCTGTAGCAAAGGAGGCTTTTCTTCAAAACTGGTCCCAACATGTCAATTATGCCTTTCCCCATTTATGGTGATTGCTCAGGGCCTAGCTCACGTTCACTGCCCACAAGCTCAGTTGGTCTTGATAACCCCTTCAGGACATGCTAAGCCAGGTTTTCCTATGGTCCTGGAGCTATCATTACGTTATCCCTTTCTGATACCATCCTTTCACAGTCTTCTGTTGCAACCCATTACATCAACATCATGGCATGATAGTCAATCAGTCCCTTCTATTGGTAGCCAGGTAGGTGTCGGGCCTTTCTGGAGAACCTCAGGCATTTCGGCAGAAGCTGCTCAATTAATCCATCAACCCTGGGCTCCAGGATCACCCAGACTTTACTAGTCTGCTTGGATGGCATTGGATGGCGGATGTACGTACAAGGATTCAGATGCCTTTTCAGCAGATCTGACCTTGATTGTAAACCTCTTAGCCTCTCTTGCTTCCCAAGATAAGGTGTATAGAATGTGAATACTTACAGGTCGGCTATTTGAGTGCAACACGTCAAAGTGAATTGAATATCGGTTGGAGAACATCAGATGATTTGTTGTCTTTTGAAGGGAGTAAGATTTTCTAAACCTCCTTTACCTAAGTATAGCCAGATGGGGGATGTTAATATAATATTGAATTTTGTAATTTCTTGGAATTACATCATTGAACTTTCCTTGACATAACTGTCAGCTCAGTTACTATGCTACTATGTCTAGTTTCTCTAAAACGCCTTTCTGAGGTCAGAGCTTTAGATGTTTCTTCTGTTCAATATACACCTACCGGTGTTGTTTTCAGGTTCATACTCAAACAAAAACGAATTTACAGTCTGTGCTTACCCAAACTTCTCAGCCTAAACGTTGTGTTTGAAATTGTTAAAAAGTTTACATTGCTAGAACAGCTAATCTGAGAACATCTTCTGCCAGTTATTAATTTCATTTCAGAGGCATCATAAGAGGGTCTCTTCTACTACCCTATCTCGCTTGGTCAAATGAATTATGCATTTTGTAGGCATTGAAACTACTGCTTTTGGTGCACAGTCTACCAGAAGCGCCATGACCTCTAAAATCTTTTGGACTAGTGCAGGGGGAGTACATTCTTAGATTGGCAGATTAATCCAATGTTTCCACTTTCTAAACATTATACTGCAAACCTATCTCATTTGGCAAATACTCTTGTTTCCATGCTCTAAAAAACATAATAGGATCCTCCGGTCTTGTCATAAAATAAATTTTTCCCTAACTTTAGTGTAGAAAAGTCTGGATTGTATTAAAGACACAAAGGCAAGTATTATCTCACCACTTATAATCTAACCTTCCCTTTTCTCTTTGTAGTGACGATTGCGCCAATTACTCATTCCTCTAAATGAACTTCCAAAATCCTCCATTATGTCCGTTCTGAGACAAAGTTCTCCCGTTCTCTTTTGAATTAATTGAAGCAGTCAATGGTCTTGGATCTGCGCTCCTTTCATCCTCCTTCCGAGGCTGTTCTGGACTTAGCCAAATACTTTTTTTCTGTCTCCTGATGGCTGGCATGATTGTTTTGGTTATTTTCCCCTTGTTACGTTATCTTTTTCTTTTTTTTGTGGTTTGTGACGGTAATTCGTTGTATTTAACATGTGCTTATAACAGGTGCTCTACAAGAGAAACAAAACAATGCATAGTAAAACCTGAAACCCTTGCCTTCTACTGCAAACAAACAGTTACAAGCAGGCATCTGAAGGGAGGTCCGAGGAGGCAGAGCGTGGCTTCATGGGGCTCAGACAGGCACAGGACGGTGGAGCAGACCACCACGGGCCATCTGTCCAGAGGGGGCCAAGAAGCTGTGCGGGCACACACCAAGCGCTAGCCTCTTCTTCTTCCGGTGCATCCCTCCAAGTTATGGGTCAACTAGTCCTGGTAGGTTTCCAGGCCTGCAGCTGCGGGCGCCTCCTCCGGTGCGAGGTGGTCTGTGGCCAGTGGAGGCCCTTGGTTAGCCGGGTGGCCAGGTCATCTGGCGCCCGCCAATCAGGTGGATGTGAAGGTGGTACACACTCTGGGCGCCATGTTTGGCGTCATTGATGACCAGTCTGTAGCCTTCAGTGAGGCCCTCCTTCTTTGCTATCTGGCTGGCAATCACCAGCAAGTACCCCAGGAGCCCAGCGTCCGCTTCCGACACATCACTAATCCTTGCGATGGGAGTCTTCGGGATGACCAGAAGGTGAACAGGAGCCTGGGGGTTTGCATCTCGGAACACAAGGCACTTCTCGTCTTCGTAAACGATCTCCTCAGGGATGATCCGGTCGATGATCTTAGAGAAGATGGTTAGCTAGCTCATGGCGTGTTTTCTTCTGGCGTCGTCCACCTGCTGAGCCTTCAGTACCTCATCACTGTCCCCTCCAGTGGCGGCAGAATAACATCTCGTTCCTGCAGTTGTGTCGGATGGCCACAGCATCCTTCTCAGCTCTGCAGGGCGTTTTCTGGACATTGTGCTCTTGAGACTGGTCCAGTAGCTCCTAATGGGCATTAGGTGACAGTGTATTAACCTTTGTAGGTTCGGGCAGTTGCCTTGACGGCACGGGCCTCGTGGCTTTCTCAGGCGCAACAGAGAAAGGTGCAGGAGAATTGGCACTGCAGCCAACACCTTCACAGTTCCTCCGACGTGTCATTTGTGTGAGTCACTCTCCACACGGGTGCTGTTGGGGCCGGTGCTAGGCACTGCCATGCTTCTCTCAACTGCAGGGCCTCCGTAGCCAGCAAGCAGGGCCGGACTGAGAACAGAAACCGACCCTGGCAAACTGCTCAGCCGCCCCCCCCCCCCCGGGTGAGGGGGAGTGCAGCCAAGCAGTTTGCAAGGGCTGGTTTCGGCCGATTTTGTTACAGGGGGTGATATTGCCGACCCCCGGTAACAAAAACGGCACCCAGGGGGCCAAAACCAGCTCCCACCCTAGCAGCCTACCGGGGAAACGCCCGGTGCCCACTATGGCCAGTCAGGCCCTGCCAGCAAGTGAATGCACCTCGTGGAGACTCCTGCCGGCCTTCACACCTGTCGGTGCCCCCGCATTCCGTCGCTCCGGTAGGAAGCGCCTCCTTAGGTAACCACCATGGCAGGCTTCCTGGTGCTGCAGGCCGTGATTCAATATGCAGTCTGTCTGCGTTATCTTCACCTAAGGGGCATTTTGTCACTGTGCTAGGAGGCTATGTGTAGGCACCCGCTGCATACCATCCTACCCGCGAGGCTCACCTTATGCCCAGCGGGTCGTTGGGCACTGCATCTGGTTTTCTTCTGCCTTATCAGAGTCACGGCAGGCGGATAACTGCAGGGCAGGTGGGCCCGATGTCGCTCTCGCGGGACGTCACGCTTGCAGCGGGTGCGGGGTGCCTTCGGCACAGGCTACATTTCCCCCACAACGAACCATGTAACAGCTGCCAGCTCACACGTGGGGGCCGACCTCCTTGTCGCCATTGTGGTGTCTTGGGCCCTAGGCCCACATGCAGGCACATTAACGGCACAGATACATAGTTGGGGTACTCTTGTTACATTATTATTAACTGCTCCCACAAGAAAAGTGGGCTTCCTGCTCACAGTCAAATCTAGTATTGCTGTATATTACACTGATTGGCTGCTTCTTTTTTTAATCATACTGTAGGTGTTTTCCTTGTGCAACCTGGAAAAAGTAATTTGTTTTGTATTGGCTGTTATTAAATTAAAACAAGAAAAGATTGCATAATACACACCTCTGTGTCTCTAATAAAATCTAGACTTTCCTTCACTAAAGCTAAGGAAAACTTGATCTATCTGGAGTATGAGAGGTGCATCTTGAGGTAGGTACAACAAAAAGACCGTAAGTCCCTTGACAGCTTTCATGTGTGCCTATGGGAGTTGGCGAGTATAAAAATGGATAAAGCTCAGAACAAGGAGGTTTCTTCACAAATCACTCATGGGTGTAAGCTGGCAGCACTGAGGTCACTGATACTAGGAGAACTCCGCATAAGCCTGAAGGCAATTTTGACTCTGAGGTGCTTCCATGATTGTGCCATGCCAGGGTCATGAACATGGGAACTACATTAGTCTAAAGGGCTAGCAAGGAGAAACCTGATAGTCAGAAGTGAATCTTTGGACATAAATGAAAGTGCAGCATGTTAGCACAGTAGGACATAACTATGCAAAAACCTGAAAGTGAGTCAAATAGTAAAGTAGTATGAAGCAACTGTAGTTTTGGACAACACTCAAGCAGAACATGCCTGACAGGTGAAAAGACGTGTTTGACACTTGGGCACATTGTAGGGTGACCAGACGCCCCGGTTTTCCCCGGGCAGTCCTGGTTTTTGGTGAAGTGTCCCGGTGTCTCGACCCTTTCCTCCAAACTGAATAAATGTCCTGGTTTTTGGATAGTGGCTGGGTTGAGCACAGAAATGCCCCGTTTTTAGGTCTCGCCTGGCGTAGGCTGCGCACATGCGCAGTCTCGCTGGCGAGATCTAATGATTTTGGGTATTTTCTGTAAAGGGCATTAAGCCCCGCCCCTCTTTTCCATTGGCCGGCGTCACCGGTGGCCAGCCATTGGAAAAGAGCTGGTAGTGATGTTCTCGTTCGGCTTTTTGAGCCGTCCCATTTGGATGGGCTCGTCTGCCTTCCTTGCGTCGTAAAAGCTTTCTTATCTTTATGGGGCCATGTGTTTCAAACACATGGCCCCATAAACACAAGAAAGCTTTCGCGATGGACGAAAGTGAAAGCGGAGCGTGCTTGTTTTCTCATTGATTGTGGTGTAATAGCCAGAGCTGCAAACTATGGAACCAGATCCGAGTTTTGGCGCCGCAAAGCATCCTGTGATTCTGGGCATTTCACTTGATCTCCCATGCCCCACTCCCCCAAAAAATTAATGTGTAGCATAACTGATACTTATGTAAAGGGTGCCAATACCTTTGGGTCGGGTTTGCGCCATATAAAACAGCCTGAAACTAATTGTGTGTTCACTGCTATGAGCTTCTCTCGCACAGTGATCCCTCAGAAGGTAGGCGAGCCGTCCAAGAGCAACTTTAGGGGATATCCCTGCCCCCCCAAGAGCTCACTGGTATTGTATGGCGCATCCAGACAGTTCTCGCTTTTGCTCAAGTACACATTGCGTTCTGGGAATGTTATGTTCACGCCGTCCTCTGGAACAGTAGAACTACAAGTTATACTGTTCGACTTGCTGTTAAAAGAAGGCATTCCACATGACTGTGTATGTACCTTGCAGCAAGTGCCCAGGTCCAGATCCAGACTCAACCCAAAGCAGCCCTAGCACATTTTGTCAGACTACCAGCACCCCTACGGTGCAAGGCGAGAGCAGCAAGTGACCCTAACCACTACAAGGGGGTTTGAGAAGCCAGCCCAGAGCACTTTAAGACGTTCCCTCCTAGTGCAGATCGCAGGTACAGGCTTGCGCACCTCACAACCTGAGATAAAAAAACGCCGTTCATTTAAAACACTGCACTCTAATTTAGCTAGAATGTTACTGCTTTCGTTAAACTGTACCTTGTTTGTTAGCCATTCTTGCAATATATTGCGTGCACAGTGAGGGTTACGTTGAGTTTTAGATTGGTGATATTTGCAGTCTGTGTTGTGGGTTAACTGGTTTTCAGAGTTTCATACCTGCCATCGTACAAATATTTTCACAGTGTGAGGAGGGTGCAGGCATGGTGGCGAGAGCTCACTAAAAAGCACTGTGCCCCTCACCGAGCCCCCATCAAAAAACAAGCATTGGCAATGCAATAGGTCTGGCATTTGCGCGAGTTTAAGCTATTGGCATTGTAAATGACAGTGTGTTTTATTTATGTTTTTTTTTTGGAACAATGCCAATAGCTCAAACTCGCTTAAATGCGAGACCTGTTGCATTGCAAATGCTTGTTTGAGTAGTGGCTGGTTTGAGCATACACACCAGTGTTAAAAAGATGTGCGCATGCTCACTTCTCACTACTGGAGTACGGCATACGTCACGCCAGGTGAGGCTGTTGTGGGCAGGGAAATCCTTTAAAGAGACATTTTCTCTTGGCATTTCCCTTCTCTTTCTACAATGCAGCAAGAATGTAATTGTGCATGTCATCAGGGCAACAGGTGTACGAACCACCAGCACGACCCTGCTCTGTTCACTGGAGTCAGTGGTCGCTGCCTGCAGCAAAATCCAGCCAGCCACCAGTGTGACCCTGCTCTTCCCTTTAAAGCGAGCTTGTAGACTGCAGCAGAATTAAGCAGCAGCCAGAAGCAAAAGGGGCTTTGGTTGGAACCAAACTGCATGGCCCCTCCCAAGCCCTGACAGCACTAGCATGTCAGGACCCTGCCTCCACCTCAGAGCTGCTCCAGTCAGGATCCATCAGCAGCCACAGGAGATATACCCTCCCAGCCTGCAAACCAGTACAAGACTCGCAATGTAAGAATTGAAAAGGCAGTGGGAAAGTTTCTCATTGCTGTTTGGCCTATGCTGTGTTTCCACCCCTCTCCCAAAAATACCGCCCATTTGTTTGAACTTTCTTGGGCACAAGTCAGATATGGATGGTGCCCCTAAGGCTGCCATCTTTCTCCGAGACAAATATCAGAAATTGCATCACATTTTACATTTACTTTAAACAAAAACATCTGAGATCATGTTTAACATTGCCTTTCCATGTTTATTTACTTAGCCCTCAGGGGTAAAAAAAATGATGACGCTAAGAAAAAAATATTTAGGAACTTGCACACTCCAGGAGGAGTGGATCCCTCTGGTCTGCATGAATAGTTCAACGCAACTCTGCTTTTTGCAGAGTATCTTTTTTAAACAAATATGCTGCAGAGGGGCTTACTTGATGGTTGGGTGTGTCACTGAGGCTTCTTCAACTGCCAGTGGTGGCTCTGCACTTAGCTTTACACTGAGAACCACATATGAAGCTGGTGTCTGCCATCACCAGGTGATATGGCATTCCAACTGCCACATCATTAAGTGTTTCCCTGCCACATAATTCCAGTAGCCCTTCATATTATATAGAGACCATTAAATAAATAAGCATGTTAATAGGTGTGTAGTAAATATTACAAAACATGTGGCTACAAGGTATAGGTGTCGACAGGTCATCCATACTGCTGGCCATTATATGTAAAGAGTGTCTGGCTTGGAGAAACAAAGGGGTAGATTTGCTCAGTGTTCACAAAGAGCAGTAACTAAAGCTGCTATGTTGCATGAAACGGAGACAGTGCAACAGCTCCATATCTCTGAGATCTGACTCTGCTGCTCTATCCCTTACGGTGGAACACATTAAGTTGCCTTGCACCAGTGCACACACCTTAGCACTATAGTGCAAGTGTGTGCTTGTGAAAGCATAGGTGTTGTATTGGGAGTGTCTCCTTTCTAGTACAAAATACTATGCTTTGACAAAGTAAAATATTTTCCTCACTAGAGATTGCCATCAAAATCCATTGGTGATTGCTTGGAACCCCCTTGATGCAAAGTAGCCTTTACTGCTATTTTACTTTATGGCGACTTTCCAATGTAAATTAGCATTCACTTTGGAAAATAAAACCCAAGGCAACTGTTTGTGCTGCGTTTGTATCACTTTTGTGACAATGTTTACAGCCAATAAACGACCTATCATTTGTCTATAATTCTTCATCTGTGTCTGTGGAGGCGGCTGTCATTGTAGTCTTTTTTCTATGTCTATGAGAGCAGTCAAATAGTTCTATTTTTATGTTCGGGTTTGCTGCAAACGGTAGTCCTTCATCTGTCTTGGTTTTTTGTTTTGAGAATCTAGTCACCCTAGCAAATTGGATATTATGCACACTCATGTCCTGCTTCATGTAAAGGCAAAAGCACCACCAGCTGCTACTGAAACAAGAACTGGCAAAGCCAATAAATCATGCCTATTGGACCAATTGGTTTTTTCAACGATTTTATCCATGATTTACAACATAACTAAAAAAAATTTTTTTTAAACGCTATGATGCGGTCAGCACTAAAGTTCTTTTTATAAGGAGCTATTACATGGTCAGCACTAATGTGCTTTTTTGTGAAAAACAAAATAAGGAGGAGGGAGACAACACACACGAGGGGCTGGTGGAGAGAGGACAATGGAGGGTGAGCACAATGGAATCAGCCAGTCCACAGAGGGTGGGCAGGAAAATACACAGACAACGGACGATGGGAAAAGGGGGAAGTCAACCTACAAAGGAGGCTGGACAAGGAGGAGAGCACAAAAGCAACATATGGGCTGGGGTGTAAATCACACAGGTGGGTGCAACCTCCCACTGCAGAAGCAACACAGACAGGGGTGTAGCTTAGTCAATAACATTAGGGGTGCGTGGGACTGATATTTCCCAACGAGCGAAGTAGTGAACCAAACTATTAAACAAAGAGAGGGCGGCTTGCAGCATGGTTTGGGGCTGAGTTATGGGAATTCGTTTGATGTTACGAAAAGTAAGGATCTTTCTTGGTGGCATTAATAAATACATAGAATCATAAGCTGGCAAAACAACTGCACAAGAGAACATGCTACAAAGACCGATTGAATAATAAATCAATGCTTGACAGTTGTAAAGCCAACACATGACATGATGGAGCTTTTACAAAGTCACCTAGCAGCAGACACTGGATGGCAAAAACAGAAGGTATCAAGATGTTGTATGCTTATCGAATATCGATCCCTCACAGCGAATACCCCAGTCAACTAACAGAGCATTATTAGGTGCATACCTAAGACCCTACTGCAGAATCGATTTTTAGGGCCATGGAAAAGATCTCCCATGACAATTATCACAAACACTGGAGATCGAATCTCGTAGGCATTTCTGAAGAGTCACTAGGTGCCACATGAGCTTAGAAAGGACATGGGTCAGATTGACAAACCCAAGAAAGGATTATGTGAACAACATAGGGCACGGCTGCGGTACCCTCAATTGGGACGTCATTATGTGAAGCAATGAAATAACTCTGGAAATGCCCATAAAATAAGTAGGACACATTAATTTAGGTTTGAGATAAGGATCTTTTTTAATAGTATTTGTATGCAATTATGGTGAAAAAATCACGTTGTTCCGTCTATGTAGTTACTAAATATTGGGTATGTTGCCACTTTTTATGTTGTGATTTTGTAAATGCCTATGCATGTGGGTCAAGTGTTGGCTGCTATTTGTTGCAATATATGTGGGGTATAATATTTGTTTAAGAACTAAAATTGGGGTCATCAATATGCTGACACAGTTGTAAAATAGAATGTTCAAGATAAACATCATATGAAAATGATGAATAAAGTCTGCATGTTGATTAGCTAGATAAGAAGTGAATTAATGGTGACCGTCTCTTACTTGCTGATTTGGCGTACTCGGTCGCCAATGCGGTGGAGTACCCTTTCCACCAGACACTAAATCAGGTCCAGAGTAACTACTCAAGAGCTCATCCCCTGGACCACTGGATCATCTCCAGCATCACTTTCCTTTACTCAGGCAGCATATGCAGTCTCCAGGGTGTAAGGTGCAGTCAGCAGGCCTCAATGGAATTTTCACTTGGTGGCTCAATTTGTGGATGCTTCTGTCACTGCAGTCAAACAAGCAGTTCTCTTGGGAAGGACTCCATTCCATGCCTAAGTGACTCACAAGGAACTTTGCCAAACAAGGTTAACGCCTCCTAGCGAGGCAAGCTGGGGAGTCAGGAACCAAGAGACCAGTTCCTGGGCTCCCCAGCCCTTTATACCCTACTGGTCCGGCCAGACCTATTGGCCGGACGTCTGCCCATCGCCGTGACCCGGAAGTGATTCCAATCACTTCCGGGTCGCACCTAGGCCAATGGGGGTAGGGGACACGCCCACCGCGTCACCAGGTGCGCGATAGGCACGCCCCCAGCTGTAGCGGAGGGGGCCGGCTCGACTGCCATACTTTTGGCGTGGCCGATGCCAGCCCCGCCATTCTATTTGATGTGCACCGCCCTATACTATTCAAGTCCTGATTTACATATACACGGACATAGGGATGCCAACGCACCTAGCTGCCTACTCGGAGAAGCCATTCACTTAGCCTTTGGTGACTTGCAAAATAATGTTTTGCTTATGCACTAAATTCTGAACTTCTGGGTCCTGCATGAGCCATTGTGACAGGCACTCACACACTCGTGCACCGACACTCCCATCCACGCGCGCTCTTTGCACATAACGTGTATTTACAAAAGCACTCTGTCTGTCCCCGTGGATATCTTGCCAATGAATAACAGATGTTTATTGTTACCCAACTTAATCATTAAAATGTTAATGCTTCTGGGATTCAAACACAGATTTGTGCACATACACACGCATGTCCACACATCCACACAAGCATGTGCATACATGCTTGTGCACACACACGTGCCCCAAAACTCATGCACACACTCTTTGCAGACATAGACTATGTATCTGCAAAAGCAAACATTTACACCAACCGATGAAAGGCTGAGCGAAACTGCTGAGATTCAAATACAGATTTATACCCACACACATACACTCTCATGTGCACACACATAAACACTCACGAGCACAAACACATTCACGTACCCCCATGCACACAATCATGTCCTCATCCCTGTGCACACACTCGAGCATACACCAATGCTCAAGTGTACACTCTCCTGCACACAAGTTTATATGTGTGCACACTCACATATGCACACACCCTCATGTGTATAAAGAGGCTCACATGCACACACTCATGTTCGGAATGTCCACACATTCATGTGCAAAAATTCACTTGTGACAATCTCATGCACAAACTCACATTCATACACAAACAAACAAAAACATTAAATACTTCTTTTTGCTTGCTCTAGCACTTATACTTTTTCTGTGGGAGCAGAACAACAGTCCCCATCATCTTACCAAGGCCCCTCTGCCAGGCAGGCCCCCTCATCCCACTGCTTGAAATCAACAGGTTATTCGTGGATGCTGGAGACCCGACTGAATGTTACACTGAGGCCAGGGACGTCTTAAGGGTTTTGGGGGTCCTGGACCAATTGTATTTCGGGGGCCCCTGTTAGGAACAGATTCGAATTTATGATCCAGTTACAGCTCTTTCATGCCCTCTTTGGCCAAGTGACTGACAGTGCACGAGCACACTGGTCAAAATTCAACATGTGTTTACATCTAATATTCAGGGACAGTAATGTGGTTTTCAGTATTCTAACACAGCAGCATCTCAATAATATTACTGCAAATAATCTCTGTGCCCCCCTCCCATGTAAAGACCTGTTTTGATCTCAAAGAAACTTTTTTATGGATGTTGCATAGATCATAAACACAGCATGTGTCTGAAAAATATCTGCAATAGACTCACACACATTACCCACATTGAAAATAAATTAAAGGTAAAAGCTATTTACAACAATCTGTTTAAGAATAATTCAAGTTCACCGGGGCAAGACTCTCTCAGGGGGGGCAGGAAGGCTGGGGCCCTGGGCCAGAGCCCACTTTGCCCATGCCTTAAAACGTCTCTGACTGAGGCTGCAGGGCGGACGCAGCAGGACGGATGACTCATCCAAGGGCTCCTCAGGTCTGGCTTAGTCCAGAGTCTGTTGCATTCTGTCTGTCTCAGGAAAGCTATTTCGGCGAGAGGTAGAGGAAGTCCGATTACGTGCAGAACTCTTCCTCCGACTATTGCTGGCTGAGGTCCACTGCACGGGGTCACTATGACGGTGCCCTGTATGTTCACAGCCCCGATTTTAGACCACATCTGGTGCCATGCCTGAGCCCTAGCACAGCATATACGCTCATAGCTGACAAGGTTTCAGATTGCTTATGTGTGACTTTTTCATAATTTCAGAGTAATTATGAGTGACATTTCAACGACTATGAGTTGCGCGTTCTCTCCAGCAGAATCAAGCAACGAAGATAAAGGAAACATAAATATCAGAAATGACACCCATTTAAGCAAGGAGAAAGTCTAAGAAACCAACTGCTGCAAAGCACCAGAAAATATGCAGCCAGGAAACGAGCATGCTGTGAAATTCAAATACAAACTGCTACTTTGTTTCTTTATTATATTTGCTGGGTGATAGCACAAGTGTTTACTTAAGATTAATCTACCGGCTCAGTGACACTTTCTCTCAGGCACCTCTTTAGTTGAAGTTCTCAGGTGAGCCAGTGTTGTGGCAACAGGTGGGCCCCCTGCGTGGCCAGCCTGCTGCAACTTGGACTCCTGCGGAGTAACCAGCGGCACCCACGCATTATTCTTCTGGTGCAGGAGGCACACGCAGCGTTCTCACTCTGAGGGCTCAGCTGCTCAAGAACGGCGGGCGCCGCATGGCTTGCCACATCATGCCTGACATCAGCCGGCTGCCGGCAGTTTCGGCGCCATGGCACGGTGGGCTGGAGTCGGGTCGCAGGATGAATACTGACACTGACTATCCAGATGAGGGTTCATGGTGACTCGGACTGGCCTCGTCGCTCAAGTCAGTCAGTCACTCAGTGGGGTTGGATCGCGCAGTGGGATGGATCCATACCGTTGCAGTGAGTGGAGCAGCTGAAAGCACTCAGCTTCTGTCATCATTTGGGAGGGAGGCATGCAGGCTCACACTGACCACTTTGTGTGTGAAAAAGGCTGCTTTATTGAACCAGGTTCACATCACAAAATTTCCTGGCCAACCGCCCTACCAAACTAAAACCTCGCTATACATCCAGAGAACTAGCCCCTATCAACACCCCTACAATCCACCCCAAACATTCTCACCCTGCAGATAACCCATTAATTGTATTGTATTTTAACATTTCCAAATTGAATTCCCCCTACATCCTAGGAGTATCTATATGAACCTGTAAGTAACCAAACGTCCTGAAGTGAACCTTTAACTACCTGCCTACCCTCCCCTTGCACATGGATCCCAACTGGCAACGGCAGGCAACTTCTGCAATCTCCTGTCAAACTTTTCCTGCTCCCCCAATGCACCTGTTAAAGCGACAGCGTACACAAACCCCGGTGCCTGCACACCTGGTCCCCAAAGTAACCAATCCAAAAATTCTTCCCCCGTAGCCCTATTTAAAGGGATGGGAGGAAGGGACAAAAGAAAAAAACACTGACAAGGGTTACCAGCCACCAGAACCTAAAATGGTGACTTGTAGCCCAAATTGCACCCCTAAATAGACGTTGGGCTATCTTTGGGCTAGTATATAGCCGGACACAAAATGGCAGTCGTTGGACTGCACCACCCTCCCAATCTGCCCAAGAGGCAGATTTTCCCCTGGTCAGCTGCCCCCAACCCCCCTGAATTTGCCCAGCACTGCAGGTTCACCAGGCGGACGACGACGAGTCAGTCACCTGGTGCTGCCTAGTCCAGGTAGGTCTGGCTACAGACGGGGAGTCAGCTGGTGCTGGTGGGGCCGGAGTTAATATATACGATCAATATTCCGGCGTCACCGCGGTGGTGCGAGTAACGTGCTTAGCTGCACTGCCATTACCCACGCTGACCAAAAGCCACAGCATGGTGTCAACTCTTTTCAGTGACATGTGGTACTTAGTTCAGGATGGGAGCTGATGACTGGTCCCCCCAACTCTCCTTTTGTGTTGTGAGAATCCTGGGTGCCTGCAAGGGCTGGCAGTCCTAGTCGAGGCTGGGCACATCTAGCTTCACCCACCGGGTGCAGTCACCTCTAGCTTGTAGGCCCCCTCATGACACCGAGATCCAATAAGAGTGTAAAGAGTATTCTGTCAGGTCATCGCTGTGTGCAATTGTGGAATTTACGGTAGCGAGTAGTAGGCAAGTAGTAGGTTTAAAAGGATGTTTCCGAATGATAAATTTTCCGGCCTATAGAGATATCTCAAAGGGCTGCAGCCTGATTAACTTGTAAATGTCACCTGCTCCACTCGCACAGCGGGCGGCAGGATGATACACCTATTAAAATGAGTCTGCCAACTGTAAGAGACTCACACACTGTCTCCACAGTAGTCACAGTTATCATGCCGCCGTGCTGTCAGGTTGTGTTACATTGTAGCACAGTTACTAGCGCAAGCACAGATGAGCCACCCCTAAGCATGCTGGGGAGCATTGCGCACCGTGCGCTGTCACAGCCTCCAGCATGGCGCATGCATTATAGGCACTCCAGCTTGACAGCTGTGAGAGGCACTATAATGCATGACTTTGCATTTCAGTGTGGTGATGTGGACTACCACACTGAAATGCGTTAATCTAACAACTGATATCGGTACTTGGCAGTGCTGTCTGCGGCACACAGTTGAACAGCCACAAACACCAGCCCAACCACTCAATCACCTGAGCCAGGTGATCAGATTGACAATAAAGAATGGGCAGGATGTTCCACCCCACACACCCGTCCTGGAGATACGCCCCTGCATACAATGGGCACATAGGGTATGAAAGCAACAACAAGGGCACCCGTAGAGGAAGAAACATGCGCGGCGAAGGTGGGGAAACAAACACAGAGAGGAATACGACAGAGACAGCTGGTAAACATACACTTTCAACGAGTACTAGAAGAGAAAAAAAAATAGTGCTTGTTAATGGGAGCTGCGGAAGGGCATATGCAGGACACAAGTAAAGCGTCCATGCTCCAGGGAAGGGACAAACTCAGATTGTCACTCGGTGTAAAACCCACACAAGCCACCAATAAGAAACCAGCACATGAGAGTTACAATAAAGCCAACTAATGGAAAGTAATCGGCAACTTCTATGCCCCCTGTAACACAACAAAAGGCCTCGCAACTGTGTCAAGCTCGACCTTAAAAAAGATGGTTGGGATACTGTGCCCCAGGTTTTGGCCAAACTGACACAAGCAAGAAGGAAGAGTAGGACACTTTTCAAATGTTGTTTGCTACTTAACAAACGATCAAAGCCAAAATGAAAGCTGACTGAACACTGGCTTGGTAATAATGGCTCTGATTGACACAGGAGCGTCAGTACGTCATCAGCCATGGCCAATTCTTACAACTGAACCCACACCGGTAAAGACTGGAGCGAAATTGTATGCATCTGTAAGAATCGAGCCACTGCAGCCTACTCTGAAACACCATGGTGATGAACAAACCAAACAGTCGCCAAGCTTACCCTTTTGTACCAAAATGTGTGAGACGCTCTTCAGTTGTCAGGAAGCTGATACACCAAAGTGATACATTTCACATTGACTATGTGACGTCGATGAACTGCTAAAGGATATGACCATTTATTTCCAGCTAGGGCAGCTAAACGCAAACTAGTGTCGGAGTTGCATTCTACAGTGCTCCATTCCCCTCACAATGGTCTGAAGCACATTTGCTGGTGACCGGCTTGTTACTCCTTGGAAAAGTGCTGTGATTATGCTGATGCCTGCACACAGTTTTAGATTATTGGTACTGCCTGCACAGGCATACTATTTTATATATAGTTTGATAGTGGTTGTGGCATTTATTGTGGATCCTCCCACTCTGCTGTAGAGTTTGTGTCGTTCTCTCTTCTCCTCAGTAAACTTGTACTCAACATCTCGTTCTTGTGTGTCTCACTTCACGCGTGACGAGGATGTGATACAAACCCACAAGTGCAAAGCATGGGTGATTGTCTTCTGATTAAAATCTTGGTGAGGAAACGAAACACATATTTAGTAATGTTGCTTTTGATGATTTAAACAATAGTACTATTAAGAAGACTAGGTTACCAATTGTAAACTTTTCAGATATTCAAAGGGTTTAGTAACACCACCATCCTGGAAAGTCAGGACATTAGTGTCTTAGGAGAAAAGTTAAATCCAGCTTTAGGGCCGAGAACAATTGTGAATGACAATGTACATCAGAAGAAGAGCTACACAATTAGTACAAGTTCACGTATACCAGTGGTGGCAAACACACTAGCCTACCTAAGAGGCTTAAAGATTTGTGTTTGATTGATTTGGTGTCTCTAGTTGCTTCTTGAAACGGAAGTGTTGTGATCATGCTATTGCCCCTGAGCACCGGTTTAGAATGTTGGTGTCTTGCACGCTGCCTTACTTGTGTGTGTATATGTATGTATATATACACTCACCTGAGTTGTGTTCTGAAATTGAAATAAAAGAGGGGAAATACTTGAAGTCATGTGTTTGGTGAGCTGCGTATTACAAACCTCTGATGAAGGGCGTTGCCCAAAACGCGTCAGGTGACGCGGTGACTGCAGAAGCCTTCTCTGAACTATGCGTGCCTCCTGTGTGTGCTTCTCAAACGGGGGCACCCCTTTCTTCTCATATTATACGGCCAAGCCCAGGTCGGGAGGAGCACCGCCATATGTTGGCTCCGCTATAATTGGAAACGATATCGGCAATGGAGCAGGAGGAGCGAGATGGATTCAAAGTGCGATCATCGTGTTTTTAAGACTGTGAATCATATCTCACCAGCAGCCCACAAGGGTTTTATGTGATGAGCTGCAAGTCCCATAATTCTGCGGATACACTCACCTGAGTTGTGTTCTGAAATTGAAATAAAAGAGGGGAAATACTTGAAGTCATGTGTTTGGTGAGCTGCGTATTACAAACCTCTGATGAAGGGCGTTGCCCGAAACGCATCAGGTGACGCGGTGACTGCAGAAGCCTTCTCTGAACTATGCGTGCCTCCTGTGTGTGCTTCTCAAACGGGGGCACCCCTTTCTTCTCATATATATATATATATATATATACAAATATACATACATATATACGTATACATATATACATACATATATATGCATACATATACATACATACAAATATTATCTACTGGCGGTCGCCAGTAGATAGTTATAGTTAGGACCGTGTTTCCATAGGAAATCCGCAACATTCTATTTGGAATAACTTTGGCGCCGGTTGACGAATCCTCGCGAAAGTTTCAAAATAGGTGGGGCGCTCCGCTCCTACCCTGAAAGTCTCGGGGGGATTCGTCAAGCGGGGGCTGAGAAAAAAGGGGGGTCCCAAAACGCGTTTTCCCCATGCAATTTTCCATAGGGACCTTTAGTCCAAGGTACAGCCCGAACGGCTGAACAGAATTACTTGAAATTTGGCAGAGAGGTAGTCCTCAGCTCAGGGAAGTGCCTTTTGCAGGTCTGGTGTCAATCTGTTCAGTAGTTCCTGAGAAAATCAAAAGTAAAATCATATATATATGTGGGCGGAGCCTAACCACACATCTCATCCTGAGATCTGATTGGCTGTCAGCACTTCATCCAAGAAGTGTTGGCAGCCATCTTGGGACCAATATACATGATAGCACCTCATTAAAAAGCATTGCAGTTAATAGAAGGTTTTAAGACTTTAGTTACATTATAAATCATTTGTTGGTGGTACCATACTCATTTTAGGAATTGTGGTATGTTCTAAGGTGATTTCACCATGTGAAAAAGCCTTCTGCTGGGATATCATGATTGAGAGAAAAATATTTTCTCATGCTTTTCCCACAGAGGTTTGGAAGGTGATCTATAAGCTAAACTGAGAGCTTATTTTCTGTAAATTCACATTATCTTTCTCAGTCATGTGAGAATGAAGTCTGACATTCTCAGTAAAACATGTACATCCAACAAGGGCAGAGACTGTCAGTTGATTCCTTTGTGTTCTACTGCAGCTTCCCAGAGTGTTCCAAAGAACAACTAGAGCGCTAACAGTCCTACTTATGATAAACGTATGGCACACCTGAAGCCATCTTGCTTGGATTAAAGTGGTAACTCTTAAAACATTTAATTTAAAAAGGAACAAAATGAGGGGGTTCATTTTTCCATAAAAAGTATGATTAGTGCTGCAGAAAGAAAAATTAGGGCACATTTTGAGTGACTTCTCAAATCCTCCTCTATTTCATTAAAAAATTCTGACATGCAGACTGAAACATGCACTTTCAATACCAGCAGCAGTTTTCCCTGGTGAGCAGTAGCTTTACTACAGTGATCTAATGAGCAAAAAGAGTGCTAACATTCTGAATTTATGGCAAATGTGTGACACATCTGAATGCCTTCTTGATGGAATCAAAGTAAAAAACTGAAAGTATTTCCTACTGAGGAGACTGCAGTAAATGAGGAAATTAGGAAACTTCATAACAAATAAGTCTCCCAAGATGGCCACCAGAGACAAAAGAGCCCAAATGTAGCCCAAATATCACCCAGATGTAGCCCAAGTATAGCCCAATGACAGAATGTCCCAGAGTGTTCTTAAAAACAACTAGAGCACTTACTGTCTTCATTATGACAAAAGTATGGCACACCTGAAGCCATCTTGATTGGAATAAACTGGTAACACTTAAAACATTTAATTTAAAAAGGAACACAATGAGGGGGTTCATTTTGCCATAGAAATTATGATTAATGCTGAAGAAAGAAAATGAGGGCACATTTTGAGTGACTTCTCAAATCCTCTTCTATTTCATTAAAAAATTATGACATGCAGACTGAAACATGCACTTTTAATACCAGGAGCAGACTTCCATGGTGAACAGTAGTTTTACTACAGTGATCTAATGAGCAACTAGAGTGCTAACTTTCAGAATTTATGGCAAATGTGTGACATATCTGAATACCTTCATGATGGAATCAAAGTAAAAAACTGAAAGCATTTCCTACTGAGGAGACTGCAGTACATGAGGAAATTAGGAAACTTCATAACAAATAAATCTCCCAAGATGGCCACCGGAGACAAAAGAGCCCAAATGTAGCCCAAAATCACCCAGATGTAGCCCAAATATAGCCCAATGACAGAAGTGTGCAAAACACTTATTATTTTGTGTTTTTGCAGTGTTATATAGTGCAGACTTGTCAGGTATTGGAGTGCTTTACATGAGCATTGGTTACATCACACAAGAACAAATTCATTTTGGTTGTAGACATGGGGAGACTAAGTGATTTGACCAGAATCACAGAATGTTGAGCTGAAGCAGAAACTCCAACCTGGTTCCCCAGTTGCAAAGTCTGCAGTTCTGGAAGTAACACCACATCCTCTCCCCTAAGTGCAGCATTTAATCAAGTGCTCAACTGGATAAAAAAACATAAAGATAACAAATAATTTAAAAGTGCTTTGTCGCTATTTGAAACCTCAGAAAATATGTCCTTATTTTAGTCTTTTAGAGCACTAACCATAATTTTGATGCCAATAAGACCCTCTCATATATGTAATTTCTAAAGGAAATGCTCTAGGTATTACAGTTTTGATTACATCAAGATGACGTCAGGCGTTCCACACTTTTGTAATAAATATAGAATGTTAGCAATCTAGTTGTTCATTAGGATACTGTTGATAGGCAGGGGCCAGGGGCACGGACTCTGAAAATTGAAGGCAGGTAGGAGGGTGCAAAGGCAACAATTTAACCACACTGAGCAGGCAGGAAGGGCCGTGGCAGCACAACAGACTATGGAGGGCAGTGGAAAGGGGGGCAGGGGCAACAAACCAACAATACAGGACTTGCAAGAGAGGCTGTGGCAATGTAATAGACCATTGTGGGCAGAAGGAAGAGGCAATGGTAGTACAACCATACATGCCAACAGACCCGATTCAGCCAGGAAACGTCCAATGTTTTTAAGCTCAAATGGGCTTTATTTGATCTGTCTCCTGTCTACAATCTCCTCTTTTTCAATGTAACTCAACGGGGAAAATCAATACCCCAGTTTTTTTTCAAAATCTCCCTCTTACCAAGTTCAAAATGTTCGCAAGTATGGTACATTGGATCATGGAAGGAAATGGGGTAGGGACATGGACTTGGATAACAGAGGACAGGAGGGACATGGAGAGGTGCACCAAACTGACCCTGCAGGGCAGGCATCAGGGTTTGCAGCAGCACAATACACCACACAGGGCATGCGGGACGGGAGTGCAGCACAACAATCCATAGACAGTAAGAGGGAGGGGACAGGACCATGCACATGGACAACAGAGAACAGAGGGGCAAAAGGCAATTGTAGCTAGCTGACCATAATGGACAGACAGGAGAGAAAGCTGCAGCGTAACAGACCATAAAGGGCAGGAGGGACGGATCAGGGGCATTACAATGGAACAGACAAGGCAGGAGGGAGGGAGTAGGGGTCTGCACATGTAAACAGAGGGCTGGGGGGCAAGGGGGCAGGGCAGGAGCAGCAAGATAGCCATGGAGGTCAGGCAGGCTGGACACTAGAAGCAAGACACACCATGAAGAGCAACAGTGAGACTGTTATGGCATACACACAGACCATGGAGGGAAGGTGGGAGGGGGTTAGGGGCAGCTAACTGACCACACAGGGAAGGTGGGAGGGGCCATGGCAGCACAGAAGACCATGCATGGCAAGTGGGAGGGTTAGTGGCAGCACAATGGCTATGATGGGCAAGAAGGAGGGTGCAGGGGCATGCACAAAGGACGATGGAGGATAGAAGGGAGGGTCAGGACCTGTGCACAGACAAGAAAGTTCAGGGGAAGGGGCCTCACAACAGACCGCACGGGGCAGGCAGGAGGAGCAGTTGCAGCACAACAGACCAGGGAGGGCAGAAGGGTGTGGCAGTACAATGGACCATGTAGGACAGGAGGAAGAGGATAGGGGCATGGCATGAGGACAGGCAGGGTGGAGGTGGCATGGACAGGTTACAGTCATCTGACAATGCTAGGCAGGTGGGAGGGGAGTGGCAGCTCAACAGAACACTCAGAGTAGATAGGAGTGGCAGGTCCATGGAACATGGTGGGCAAAAAGGATGGAGCAGGGGCAGGCACAAAGACATCGGAGGGCAGGGGGAAGGAGAATAGGAGCAGCAAGCTAAGCACAGAGTTTAAGCAGGAGGTCAATGATGGGGCATAGAATTGGGCAATGGAGGGCAGGAGGAGTGGACTGGTACATCATACTAAATTGAGGGCAGTGGCAGCACATCAGACCATGCATGGCAGGAGGGAGGAGGCTAGTCCATGGATTCACACAACAGAGGATAGGGAGGAGGGGGATGGGGCAGCAAGCTAACTGTTCAGAGAAGGCGGGTATTAGGAACTTTATTGTTTTTAAAACGTGTGTCTGTGCGAACTACTTAAAATATGAACAAGTATGCAGCATAATCTCACTTTTATTCAGGTAGAAGAGGACGTTTGTGACTGTGACTCCGGGCTCACTTGGCAAAAACACCCCCTGACCCTCCACCCCCTATCGCAAAATGTAATGCCCGTGAAAAGGGTAGGTGAACACAGTGTTATATAGAACATAGTCCTGAGAGCATGATTGAAAATGAAAACTAGATATAGTGTATGGTATAAACTATGCACCAAAAAGTGTGATATAAGATGAACCGGGCGTGAAATATAATATGCAATACATTGTGCGCAATGACAGATTCAATGGAGAGCGCGAGATAGCACAGGCACTAGCGCGTGCTATGCAATATGCGCCTTGGAGTGTAATATGCACAGGGCAGTGTTGTGTAACCTAACTAGTCTCTAAAGTTGTAATATAAAATATGTGCTGGGGAGTGTAACGTTGCATATGCACTGTGACAAAGATATGGATCCCAGATTGTAATATGTATGGCATAGCACTGTGCGTTATAACATAGGCATCGAGGAAGGCACGTTAGATGGCGCAATATAACCCGTGCGAAGACAAGTGTGGCATGACATATTCACAGGGTGGTGTTACAGTGCACATGGGCTAGAGAGTGTCATAGCATATGCACTAGCTGGTGGAATACAACACAGAGGTGTGTGGCACTCGGCAGGCAATGGTTGGTGTAACACAGCATTGGGCTCTGCCAGGAGCGCGTTGTGACTCTCAAGTGATGTTCGTCCCCTTAACAGAGAGTAAAATAAAAAGTATTACACATCCGGCAGTGGATGTGTGTTTTATTAACCGTGAGGGGGGTTTCTTGCATAGTTTTGGTCGAATTTTTGTCGAATCCCCTTTGAATGGCTTGGTGTGCATGTGTATTAAATGTGCCCGTCAATAGCTACCCATGTTTGTATGAATAAACGACAAGGGGGTCTACCGGGATTAGGCACGGTAGGGCATCAGACATGTCAGAGCTTCACTAGTGGTGTAAATACATTCCACGTGGATTCATTGTATGCATAGTCGCCTTTTAATGAATATCACGCAAATCGTCATGGTGATAGGTACGTAGGGTTTGTCCAGCATGTCCTAGGTGTGTCTATAAATATATATTTTTAAAAAATAATAAAAAACAGTGGCCGGCCCTGGGGATTGGGGTCAAAAAAATATAATTAGGAGACAGGCCCTGGGGGATGGGGTCATCAGGGCGAATAAATTAGAATAAGAAGGGGAACCACACAGCCCCCCTTCTTAAGAAATTGAAATAAATAAAAGACTGGCATTGTGCCAGAGGCCACGCCCCCTCCTTGCAGCACTCTGCAAACGCGCCCTCTGGCGAGTTGTAAGTTGGGGAATTAATTCCTCTTCAATACTGAGGGTCCCTGAGGGCCAACTAGCCCAACAGGCATCTCCAGTATGCACCAGGGAGCTGCGCTGCAGACAGGTGTTCTGAGGCCAAGCCCCTTTTTACACCTCTCTGCAACGCAGCTCTGTGGCGCTTACTGGAGGTACCTAGTGGTCTAGTTTGACCCTAGGGACCCTTAGGATTCAAGGGGACTTAATCTCTCAACTTAGAACAGCCACAGGGCGCGTTTACACAGTGGTGAAGGGAGGGGACGGGGCCTGAGGTGACGTGTGCAAACACGCACTATGGCACGTTTTAAATTGGGGATATAATTTCCCTTCAATACTGAGGGCCCCTGGGGGCTAACTAGCCCACCAAGTGCTTCCAGTAAGCGCCACTGAGCTGCATTGCAGAGAGGTGGTCCAGGCCGTGCCACTTTTTACACCTCTCTGCAACGCAGCTCTGTGGCACTTACTGGAGGTACCTAGTGGGCTAGTTGGACCCTAGGGACCCTCAGGATTCAAATGAACTTAATCTCCCAACTAAAAATGGACACAGGGCGTGTTTACACAGTGGTGAAGGGAGGGGACGGGGCCTGAGTTAACGTGTGCAAAAACGCCCTGTGGCCTGTTTTAAGAGGTAGTTTTAATCCCCCTGCCCTATTATATACTAGGGGCTTACAGAGGAGGTCTTGCTAATCACAGGGGGACCCCAACGCATAATGTTCCCTAGTGTATGTAGGTGTTTTTACTGTATTCTAAGTGTCTTTTAACATAGCACTGGCTCTAGGACTGGTTAGTCAGACTCAGTTACCACCAGTATCCGTCTGAAAAAGTTGAGGGTACAGGATGATTTTGCAACAAGGATTCTTTCTGCTCTTCTTTGTGTTCTTTCTGCACGTTATCTTTCTTCCTGCACTTTTCTTTGTCTTTGAGGACTTCTGTTGCTTCTTTCTGCACTTCTTTTTTTTCTTTCTGTGCATTTTTTCTTCTTTCTTCACATGCCCTATCTCTGTAGGCATAGGTAGAAATTAGCATTTAAAAAACCTTTGAAATTCACAGAAAAAACCATAGCTTTCAGGCACGTTATAGTTAGGAATTAGCATTTAAAAAACCTCAGAAATTCACTGAAAAAACCATAGGTTTCAGGGGTGTTATAGTTAGCTGGACTTTTCACTTGTACAAAACCATTGAAATTCCCCCGTTATAGTTAGTTCAGCTAACTATAACTCGCGCGCCCGCAATGCACTGCTGATGACGTCACATATTACATCACTCATGACATGGTCAGTGACATCACTCATGACATCACTGATGACATCTCAAATGACATCACTGATGACATCATCCTTGTGATAGAGTGGCAGACCTCCTCTCACCCTAATATAACCTTTGATACACACATTCAAAAATAGAGACTACAATTTTCAAAACAATGGACATACCAATACCAGTTACAACAACCTCTTCAGTAATTCTAAGATCCACATACACATCCACTCATTCACCAACAGTCCTATACAGTTACTCATACATGTACTCACTCATCATATGTACTCATACACCTATACATCCTGTTACACAATGCCACTCATCCATAGAGTTACTCTCACACATAGTCACTCATGCTAATAAAGAATCAAACATAAATTTACTTGCATATACAGTTATACACACACCACCACACTTACTTCTACGGAAACTTACACATACTTAGTCTTTTAAACAATCACTTATAGAAACACATACTTATTCATACAGGAACTCTTTCAATCTCTCACTCTCACATATACTCACTTATATACACCAATAGTCACATATACTAGTTTAAAACATATGTAGTTACTCATAAAGACACTATTGAGACAGTCATTCACTCACTAACACACCCATGCACACCCTCATCCACCCATACAGTCCTGCACACATGCTGTCTTCAACACATACAAACAGCGAGTCACTCATTCATGCACCTATGCACTACGTAATACCCCCCACCGAACCATGCAGACACTCAGACTGATACTCAAAAAACCAACTAATAACCTATATAGACACCCATGTAGCTACTCACCAACCCATGCAGCCACTTATACACAAAGTGAGAGACTGACACAGATATTTACATATTTAAACATTACTCACTAAGCCATGTATTCACTATGATACACTTAATCAGTCAGTTACACAATCAATTTTTCAAAAACAAATCATCCATTTAGACACTTATATACCCATTTATTCTTCCATCGACCTTGAGATATACATATATAAAACATATTTAATTTTCAGAAAAACAGACATTCACTGGATGATGTCATCAGTGATGTCATCAGTGATGTCATTTGAGATGTCATCAGTGATGTCATGAGTGATGTCACTGACCATGTCATGAGTGATGTAATATGTGACGTCATCAGCAGTGCATTGCGGGCGCGTGAGTTATAGTTAGCTGAACTAACTATAACGGGGGAATTTCAATGGTTTTGTACAAGTGAAAAGTCCAGCTAACTATAACACCCCTGAAACCTATGGTTTTTTCAGTGAATATATATATACATATATATTTTTATACATGGCAAGTGTGTTTTATGGGCGGCTCCGTGCCCATTTCACTGAAGCCGCCCTGAAGGATCCAGGGCTCCAGTAACGTGAGACTGGTTGTGTTTGTTTATATATACATACATATATACACATATATACATACATACACATATATACACGTACATATATACACATATTTACATACATATATACACATATATACACATACATATATACATATACATATATATATATATATTTACTGAAAAAAACAACAAAGGTTACAGGGATGTTATAGTTAGGAAATATAATTAAAAAACCTTAGAAATTCACTGAAAAACCAAAAGTTACAGGGATGTTATAGTTAGGCTCAGATTTTACACACACAAAACCAGAGAAATTCAGCGGTTACAGTTTTCTCCAGTAACTATAATTCGTGCCAGAGAATAACTAACTCGCACTCCCACCATGCACAGTTTTCTCATCAAAAATTTCACTGCAAAAGTTGCAGTGATATTATCAATGAAGTCATAGAAGATGTCATGAGTGATGTAATATGTGAGGTAATTAGCAGTGCATTGCGAGGGCGCAAATTATAGTAAAGCATAGGAAAGTGAGAAAGAGAAAAAAAATAAGCACTTGTTTTCCGAAGTTTGTGCTTTGAAATCCCAGAACGGAGTAGCTTAAATTTGCAGATTATCCCTCTTATTCACTCTTTGGTGATGTATGGAGCAAATACTAAATGAGTACAAGAAAAACGTACAGGTGGAATTTATGTTTGTCAGATAGTGCGTAACATTAACTCTAAAAGAGCCCAAAAGCTTACCTAAATCCTGGGAAGATGGTATGGTCATGAGAGCAAATGTCAACCAAGAGTGGTGCTCGCTAGTACATTTAGATCAAGGATCGGCAGCAGAAGGTCATGATTCAAACACAGAGGACAGAATACAAACATGGAAAACCAAAGAAGATAAACTAGGTCAGGGGTTTGCGAGGGACCTTGGATGGTTAAAGATAACAAAAGTTGAAAGAAGCATGACTGGGTGGATTAACTGTATGGAGCAAGAAGCCAATATGACTACAAAGTGTTTCTAGGCAAAGATACTAATATATAATGAAGCTAAATGTCTCTCCCACTATTGACCCAGAAATGTACTGCAAGCTTGAAGTTCTCAACTCAAGGTGGTTAGTGGTCTAGTTTCCTCACTTTCTATTGCCCAGTTTTCTAAAGCTTCCAATTCTCTTTCCTTTCGAAGTCTGGTGATTCAGAAACTATTGTAAGAGGCAACCCATTTCTCACTTAACCCATTCCCTCGGCATTCAGGGACTGAAATCCTGACAGTACCAGTCCAGAGAATCTCCAGGGAGCCTTTGCAGTACTCTCAGGTTAAGCAGGTAAATATCTGTGGAATTGATGTAGCAAACTAGGTGCATGAACAAATGAAGCTGGCTCCCAAGACCTCTCAGAAACATTGCACCCCTTCCAGGTCACCAATACTGCAAATGGAATTTACGGTTGACGCAACCTCAATATCTGGAGTCACATCGACCTCAAGAGTAGGTGGGGGAGTCCTAGTCTCTGCACATATGCATTGCAGGGTAACCACCGTTTCTGAGATGGAAGTAACATAACCAATGATTTTTCCACTAATCCTGAGTCCTTAAAGGAACCTACAAATCTGGGTGAAAATTAGAATGAGACCCCAGGATAGTAGTGACCCTAGAGGAAATCCAAGCCACGTCCCTCTGATGGTAAGAAATAGGAGGCTGGCAGTGAAGATCAGCATAGCATTGAAGATCAGCATAGCATTTGTAATCTGCCTTTGCCTATATTAGGGGTTTGCCGTGTCTTTTTCCTTATGCAATGGATATGATGCAGCAAATGTGAGAGTGAAGGTATCCTGGAGAGAGAAATGAAAATGGGCAGCATGCAGGGAGGAAGGCCACATGTGCAATACCCACCTGATGTTCCTGCAGAGCTATGTTGGGAGTTATTAAAAAAAAATTCTGCAAGGACTATCTACTGGACCCATTCGGATTGCTAATTCATTAGGAAACATCTACAGCGCAGGACATTTGTCTCATTAACCCCGTCTGCCCATCCATCCGAGGGTGATAACTGACTTTTTCATGAGTTCCCTCCAGATGTGAAATGTGAACTGAAATGATGGTGTTTGGAAAGCCATGAAAATGGAAGATGTGGGCATGGTAAATCTGATCTAACTCAACTGACGTAGGTAGTTTCTTTAGCGGAATGAAGTGGTCTCATTAAAAAAGAAAAGTTTATTACAACTAGAATAGTTGTGGGTTTGACAATTCTACAATGAAGTCAATTGAAATAGCTGACCGAGGTTGTTGCAGAGATACAGGGATGGTGGTCTGCAGTCCATTGGAGGTCATCATGCCCATGATTACAGCCAAGCACAAGTGTCGAAAATTAAGACCGGACTAATGAATATTAATTAGGCAGGTCAATCTTCAATCCCCGGCGATTTGTTATTTTGCAACTAAGGTTGATTTGCAAAATCCGAGTCCATTTGCAAAATGTTGGCGTGCATTTTGAAACCACTTTTGCACATGGAATAGTAGTACGTCTGGCCGCTTGTTCAGTTTGACAGAAAAACAGGTGTTGAATTATATTGAAATCGATTTTTAGGTTTCTGCAGAGAAGGTCTGATTCAGTTTCTTCCAGGCAATTCCATGGCAGGTGTTTTGAATCCACTCTTCATACCTAGACTTTGGTAGCAGAAGGTGGACCCAGTCACCTCCTACAAATACACCATTGGCATCAGGTGCCATCAGGATTCTATGGACATTTCATTTCTAATAGCTGGCAATGGGCAATTTAGGGAAAGCCAGGTGTTGCTGCTGCAACCCCTGGCATGCCCCTTGTGACCTGTGGCACTGCCTTTGCGACCCCTAGCATCAGCAGTGGCACAATCAGAGCCAGGAACAGAAGCAGCTCGTCCTTATTGACATCGGTGGGGACTTCACTCTCGTTGCTTTTTGTCAGTTTTTTTATTATACTAATAGTGATTAATATTACAATATTCGCTATTAGTTTAATAAAATATGTTGTACAAATAGCTGGAATATGACTTTTCCTGCATAAGTAAAGAAAAAATGCTTTTAAATGTATGTATGTTGTGTGCGTGCATTATTGAGTGTGTTTATGTAAGAGTGTGTGTATGTGTGAATGTGTGTGTATGTGTAGGCAGAGTGTGAGTGTGTGAATGCATGTTTATGTGTAAGCATGTGTATGGTTGTGTGTGTGTGTGTATGTGTAGGCAAAGTGTGAGTGTGTGAATGCATGTTTACGTGTAAGCATGTGTATGTGTGAGTGAAGGTCAAGGGCCATGTGAAGTCACCTCTGCTACTTCCTGCTACTTCTGGCATTTTGGTGAATTGGCGTGCATGAGCAGCCCGTCAGGCGAAACCCGATGGAGAAATTCATTTCATCACAAAGGTTTGAAGTCTGTTCGTGTCACCACCTTTGATCACAGTGGAAAAGGGCAAAGTCTACAATAACATAACATGTGCATTTGTAAAGCACACGTTCACCCAAGGGTACATTGGCGCTGAATAACGGATGTTTATTGACTTTTTATTTATTTATTATTATTATTTTATTACTATTATGTATGATGTTTAATTAAGAATAAAGCTGCTGCTTTCATGCCTTGAGGCCATGGGTTGGGAGAGCAGTGCCAGAGTCAGCAATGGGCAAGCCAGAGGTAGCCTGTACTGTGTTTCTTTTTGCCCAAATCGTCTAATGTTTTACACTGGAATGCAATGATTCCTTGTCTAGCAGAGTAGAGCTCATTCACTGCATTTCCTTGTACTTGTACTTCCTTACATAGGTCTTACAAGCTCACCCACTTCACTCACTCGGTTCTCATGGTCTGCTTCTGTATTACTCCACTCATACAGCCAGAATGACTAGGCACTGGTAAGGCTTGCATCTAAGTCAGCTCATCATATGGATCCAGCAGCATCTGCAGCACGAGCCACTTTGAATGCTGTCTAAAAATGTAAACCCTTTCTACAGCTCGAGGCCCTGGTGTTACCAAACATTGACTGGATTCTTAATTCTGACGGGCACTCCTAGGTCCTTACTCATTTGCAGGCAGGCATATACTCTGCTGGAAACGTATCTCTGGTTCCGTTTAACCCCGGTGGCGGTGCTCAAAGACTTGCACAGGATCACACTAGAAGCAAAAATGTAATTCAAACTGGCATGCTTTAAGTAAACACGTTCATCAACAACTGGAATGTACTAATATAGCTATCAAATTATCTGGTACAAACAAAAACCTAAGGAGTGCATAATCTGACTTTGGGAACCAAGAAAATTCTCAGACGTCTCTCGCTTTTTTTTGAGTCCTCATCACGTTGGAGCCACCTTGCCCGCTTAGGCACCACCGTATGAGCAGCATTTACAAAACGAGCCGGTTACGTTCATATTTATGTGTCCAACCTTTCAGAATATTGATGACTTGATCCCTCAGAATGGGCTTCCGGGGTAGATACCCTGAGCCTTTTTGGTGTAATCCTCGGAATCTCCCATTTGGATGTAACTTTAGCTCTCATTGTCCAACCTTATCCAGTCTAATATTGGCTGCTAGAATGTAGTGTGCTTTTATTTAAAACATGCTATATTGCACTTACTTACTATTTTGAATCAACCACGACCATTCGTTGACATTCCGTGGCGTATCATCAATCTATCTTCCACAGATCAAGCAACGTAAGATGAAAAGAAATCTACTTTTTATGGTTGTGATCTTGGTTTCTTTCGTCCTCCTTTCCAACACCAAACAAGATTGCAATAGGGCTTACCTTAAACTTGCCTCTTGTGCTACCTCTAGAATTCTACTTACGCCACCAGAAAGTCTTCAGGGCAAAGCTGGTCAAAAAACAAACATGTATGTCCTCTTAGATATGTGCTTCTTATATAGTATGCCTCACCAGGGAAAACTAGACTTCCTGTGTCCCTTCTAGTCTTCAGGAAAAAAATGAAAACCCACCTGTTTGAACTTTAAATTATTTTTTCCTTTGACTATAAAGAATAATTCTGTTGTTCTGCCTTGTGCTCTACGGTGGACCTATTATCAGAGTCTCCTCTGGTAATTTTATCTCACCTGACGTCCGCTAGTCAGTGTACTTTCACTTCACCCCACTTCCGCTTCTCAAATGTACACTTCTCTTTTCTTCTCCTCTAACTTACATCACCCCTGCTATGCTTTTTCTTCTGAATAGCTTTGGTTTTACAGTTATTTATGATTTTCATCTATCTCCATGTATGTGACGCTGGCCATCTTAGTTGTTCTTCGTGCAGCCCCCGGATAATTTTGGGTAGAGTGAGTTAAATAAATGTGAACAAGTAAATAAAGACAGAAATAATTAAATGAATTCCTGAGCCCGTGGATCTAATGCTTAAAGTTTAGTCCACAATTTTTAAATTGTCTTTCATCCTTTTCTCCCAACAGCTGCGAAAGGATCACCATCCAATGTTTGTTCTACCACCAAAGATTATACTTTAATTAGTTGAAAAGAGGAAAAGTCGAAATCTGTGACAACATTTTTCCTAACTACCGGCGTTGACTGAGTGACTGATATATTCTCGTAACATCACTATAGTTGATCCGCGGGCTCGGCTGAGCAGTGAGTATGTGAATAGTGAGTATGTACAATGAAGCTCTTCGGTCCTCCTCGGTCATTCAGTAGATGCTCTATTCCAGCTTCTGTGACTCAGTGCGGCAAGTTCTACCGAAGGCAAAAACCTACAAATGGGGTGGATGTGAGATGTATGAGACTGGGCATCAAAACATCAGCAGACTGTGTCTAGGTATTACTGAGGCCTAGGAATGAGAGTGCGTAAAGGGAGGAGAGAGGGAAGAGACATGCATGTGTGTGGCAGAGACCATTCTTAGTTCTCAAACCACCAGATAGCTTATAGCGGTCTGTAGGCAGTTGTGGACCATACCAAAAGTGTACAGTGGGATTAGAGTGTGCCCATTGTTTGCAATTGGCTGGCTTTATTGCCACTCTCATTTGCTTGCTTCTTATTCAATGGCTTCCCTTCATCTTCTTCTATTTGTCCCTCCTCTAGAGCACAGCCTCTTTATCAGAATACTTCACAGAAAGCAAAGGAAATGGTCTGACACATTACCTACCAAATTGTCATGATCCACATAGATCCATACACACATCACATGCTCACACAACTTCACACACAAGAACATACACACACAATTACATTAGGACATATCATTACAATTAACGCCAAAATAACAAACATCACATGTAGACATACCCTACCACATACACCCGCATCATTGTACACACCAGTACATTATTACATGCACCATCATATACTATCACCATCATACGCTCACAAGTAAACAAATCTCACTTTCATACATTCACACAATCAAACACACACTTTGATGGGTGCTTGCAGTCTAGGCTATTCTGCACCTCCTGTTCTTTGAATGTGAAGAAAGGTTTGCACAGCTGCTATAGCATGTGCTGTATGTGTTATCATGAGTGGTACACTGCTAGTAACTGTGGTGTGCATCGTTTTGTGTGTATGAGTGTGGGGAGGGGGAGAATGTTGCACTGCTACTACTAGCATTTATCTTTTCTTTTTTTGTTAAGAACTGTTGTTCTGCTTCTGGCTATGTTGTACCTGTGTTATGTTTAATGGTTGTATGATAGAACCACAAGTGGATAAACCACGCATGCCTCTACCACGCAACCTTAACAACAAATGCGTCTTAAACACACATTCCTTTACCACAAAATGTTGTGGTAAAGGGGTATGCGTAGCTAAGGTTGCGACCCCCCTCCCAAACTACAAACTCCCCTCCCCGCCCTGAGGTCCATATACCCCTACCCCCTCCCAACCCCCACAATGTCCCTAACCCTTAAACACTACCTCAACCCCTTTGCGCTGCCCCTACAACTACCCCAACCCTACCCACTGCCCTTAGGCAAACCCTTATTTAAAAAAAACTACCCCAACCCTTCCCCCAGCCTTAAAAATGACCCCATTCTCCCCAAAGCCCTAAAAACGACCCTGACAACCTGTTCCCCTGCGCCGAGGCCTACTAAAACCCTAACCCTTCCAAAAAATATATACCCTGAACCCCCAGCCCTGAAAACTACCCCTGACCCCCAGCCCTGAAAACGACCCCCACCCCAGCCCTGAAAACTACCCGGCCCCCCAGCCCTTAAAACTAGCCCTGAACCCCCAAGCCCTGAAAACTAGCCCAAACCTCCCCCAGCCCTGAAAACTAGCTCTCAACCCCCTCCCCCAGGCCTGAACACTACCTCCAATCCCCCCCCAGCCCTGAAAACTACTTCCAACCTCCAGCCTGAAAACTACCCCCGACCCACCCGAGCCCAGAAAACTACCCCGACTCACCCCCAGCCCAGAAAACTACCCCTATCGACCCCCAGCCCACAAAACTACCCCAACCCACCCCAAGCCCACAAAACAAGCCCCTACCCACCACCCAGGCACACAAAACTACCACAACCCTCCCAGCCCAGAAAACTACCATGACCTACCCACAGCCCACAAAACTACCCCCGACCCACAAAACTACCCCGACCCACCCCCAGCCCACAAAACAACCCCCGACCCACCTCCAAGCCAACAAAACAAACCCGACCTACCCCAAGCCCATAAAACTACCCGACCCCCTCTCAGCCTACTGAAATACAACAAAACAACCCCCAACCCATATGCATGGTTAGGGCATATGCGTGGTTAAGGCAAGCGGGGTTTAGCTTGTGGAGTCAGAACACTCGTGGTTTAGACCGCAGTGTTCCAACTGTTTCCGATGTTTAATGATTGGTGCCAATGTTAGTGTGGCGTTATCCAGTATGATTTCAGATGGATTCCTTATATTGCTATCTGTAGCACTACACTACACAGATAAATCTTATGACAATGTTTTTTTAATCATGACGTTTTGCTATTAAGAATACAATAAAGTGTGTATATGTTAAAAGATGACAGATATATATATATATATATATATATACATATACATATACGTGAGTTCCCAACTTATAAAAGCTCCTCAATTCCGAACTTTCAAGCAGGAAACGGACTCCAATTACTTTGTGCTATTTTTTATTTAGTGCAAAATGCCGCCATGACGCGTTTTGGGCTCAACAGCCCTTGATCACATCTGTATATATATATATAGATATATATCTACACACACACACATATATTATATATATATATATATATATATACACACACACACACATATACACATTTATACACATATATACATATATAGTTCAAAGTTTAAAAGTTTATTTATTTGCATACAACCATTGCATACAGCTGTAAATAAAACCATTTCTTACAATGTCTAATACACTAACATGTAATAAAAGAAACATAAAAACATAGTTGTATTTAATAAATGTACGCAATTTGGACTTCTTATGTGTAGATACTTTGATTTCCTCAATTCTTACTTGACTCTAATGTAAAGTGCCTTTAACTAGTGTAAGTATGATTCCCTTGAAACAGGTTGTAAAATGCAAGTAACTTGTGCAAAAAGTTCCTAAAACATTGCCTGGTCTTGCTCCTTCACTGGCCCAATGCCCTCAGTTCCTTTAAAAGTGGTTTTAGGAAGTTTAATCCCTGGCAGGCTAGGGGGATTGAGGTGCCGCTTCGCCAGACGGTTACTGCTTGCCTGCAGGAGCGAATTTGAAGTTTTAAAAAGATTGGCTTCAACAAAAAATGTATTTGAGCCATGGGCACCGGGCATAGACAGAGAACATGTAATAATGTCTATTGCTTATATCCGCATAGTCAACAACTTAGGTTTTGTGACGGGTTCTTCCAGGTTGGGATAAAATCTTTAGTGTGTAAAATCCCAAATGGATATAACATGAACTACTGCTTTGAGGCGGGGGAAAATGTACTAACAGGTTCTTCTGGGGTCTTATATTAATTGATTACTGTCCACGCATGCAGTCTCGTTGCAAAGGAATTCTTTTTTAATTAAATGTGACAGGAGACGAGTTGAGGAGATGGTTAATCGACAAAAGGCAGCTCTTCCCATGCTAGTTGTCCATGCCTCTTGAATATTTAATTCCTCAATTGCCTGACTTAAGTATTCTCCCCATGAGCCTCTTTGATTGTTGGTCTGTTCCTCAATTTCAAACCAACTTAGGTTGTGAACGGAGCCAATCTTGGAGGCACACAATCTCAAACACATTTTTACAAAAGCGTTCATTCTCTGTAGTGATTGAGTTTTTAAACCAAACTGAAGACGAACGTGGGCAGGGACGCTGTTTTTGGTATCGAGAACAGTGTTATGTACTTTTGTTTGCAGCTTATTGAATATTGCTGTTTCCTTCCGTGCATGATTTTCATGCCATAAGCCACCATTGGCATCAGCTGAGCGGACATTAAGATGTGTAGATGGACAAGTGAGCTTCCTTTTCAGTAATATGAATCCAACAATTAGCAACTGTGCTTTGGCCTGAGGAGTGGCTAAATTATGTGTAAAGGTCATTTGCTGTTCAACGATGATGCCTAAATATTTATATATAGTGGCAACCTCGACCTTGATTTCCTCTATGACGCAGGTGAATGACTTGTATTTGGTGTTGACCGGGGGACCACTTTGGTTTTCAGCGGCGGCTCCTCCGCTAAGGTGGAGGAGCATCGCCTTACAGGAAAAATAAAATGATAATAACAGCATGTTATTTTTCAGTACTCTTCTTTAGGACGGGGTGGTCTGGACTACCCACAGAGCAGCGGGAGGAGGGGGAGGCACTTCCTAAGTGTGCATGACGGTTTGGCCAGCGTTCTTGGGCCGGCCAAACAGCCATGTGCACTTTGCATCTTTCACACCGGCTGTCATAAACTGGTTGGAGAACATGCCCAGGCTCCCAGACCCCATCTTAGCATTGAACCACGGTCCTCAGACCAATCACGGCGCTGCTATCAGCAGTGTCGTGATTGGCTAGGGGAGTCTGGAAGCCTGGGCCTGTACCTGGAGTCCTGGAAGCAGGCGAAGAGGACCGGGAGGGAGGTGGCGGCTGGAAGGCAGGCAGGTAGGCAGGTTGGTGAGTTTTTTAAGGGTTTTTTTTAATTCCCTTCTCCTCCCACAACCTGCCCCTACCACTGCCATTAAGTAGCAGCCACCACTGTTGGTTTTGCTTAAACTTAACTCTAACCCTTTGTTGTCCATGTAGCTTTTTAGGGCATTCGTGCTGCTTTGCAGGTCTATTGGCGTTTGAGAACAATGTCATCTGCATACTGTAGGCATCCTAATTTCTCTGATGCCCGGGTTGGGGGATGGCTGTTGCCTTGTGGAAGGGACCATGCAAGGTCTGCTTAACATACATTAAACAGTCTTGGGGCAAGTACGTATCCCTGTTTGAGGCCGTTATTGTGGTGATTTTGTTTGTGACTGCTGCAATCTCCTATATTGACCTGTGCCCAGGTTTCTTAGTACAATGCTGTAATTGCCCTCAACACGTCTCTCAGGATACACCTTTCTTCCAATTTAGCCCAGTGACTGCCACAAGGGACCCTGTCACAAGCAAACTTGAGGTCAACATAACAAAAACAGCAGAGTTTTTCTCCGTTTGGCTTTCTCTGCTACAATGCTTAGTGCTGTTAAGTTTGTAAGGATCCCCATGCCTGGTTGTTATATCTAAGGTTTTATACCAGACGCCAGTGTCCAGATTCACCGGACAGCCCATTGACAGGGCGTATGTTTCCTGCTACCATTAACGTGTATGCTTCATTACATCTGCTGCCTGTTTCATGCCGCCTTTGACACCCTGCTACCATTTACTGGGCGTGTGTTTCCTACTGCACCTGTCAAGGTGTCTACTTCTAGCTGCCATTGACACCCTGCTGCCATTGACAGGGCGTGTGTCTTTCCGCATTTCAAGCTACTGTTTTCATTCAGCACAGGTCAAGAGGCAACTCTTATATTAAAGAGACAGAAAAGTGCAGCAGCGGGATATCACACTGGACTGATGCGTTAATCTTAATTGGATTGACAGTGTTACATCTGGTAGAGTATTGGGATTAGCGGCGTTGTGGTGCTTAATTTGGACAAGTGAGGAGAAGATTCAGCAGACCTATCACTACTCATTCTGTATTCACCGTTACAGTTGACTTTACTTTCAAATCTACTCACTGCAACGTCTTAGCACTAGCGATGTGTCCGTGTGTTGGAGTGGGGCTGGTGTGAGTCACGACGTCGTGTCGTGGCTCGGAGACCTTGCGTTCCAGTTTACAGCCTTACTGCGTTCCTTGGTGGAATCCTCCGCAGCGGACACTCCAGCCGCAGCTTTCTCCTGACGCAGCGTTCTCCTGACGCTTCTACCAGCGCCTTTTGCGTAATGTCACGTCTCATACATGCAGCATCCTTCACTCCATTGCTTAGCAATGCATGTAAGGTTTCAATGGAGATTCTCTTCAGTACGCAATTGCAACTTTATGTGTGCTTTATCGGCGCAGGACAATTACAAGCTCCTACCGGCAGTGTCCCTGAATGTTTAGCGCAGTGATGCACACACCTATTCTTCAGATCTCCTTCACTAGACCAACATCGGCGGCATTTTGCTTCAATTGTGAATACTGTTAGCGTGGTGACGCACACACTTTCTTTATAACCTTTGGTTTTCTGTTTGATGTCCGTGGAGCCATCTGTGTGATGTATTTCGAGGGACATTATTTTACTGTCTCCAGCCTTACTGCCTTTACGTTAGAGACGCTTTGCAGTTTTCTTCGTTGCTTCACTTTAAGTGCTAAACTACAAGTTATCCTGGCACTTAAGCAACATGATCTCATTTTGGCTCCCATAACTACGGCCTTTTTACTATTATGCATTTCCCTGTTTCTTTTCATACCTGCGCTTTCTCTCCATCACTATTTCTTGCCATTTCACTTATGTTATTTAGTGTTTCTCTTATTATACAATGTTTTGATGCTCGTTTATTTCTAATAGTATTGCCATTATATTTTCTGATATTCCTGCTTTAACTTAATTCATAATAGTGTGTTTTACCACATTGATATTTACATATGAGAGTACTGCTAACATGTATCCTTCCTGCAGGTTTTTCGTTTTTCTTTCTCTTTGGTTGTCAGGGGGTACCTTTTGCTCCTTTACTTGATCTACTTTAACTATGCATTTTTGCTCTTGTGTACTACTAGTTGAATGTACATTTCTCTTTGTTTTCTTTCCTGTGTGGTCTCATTTTAGGTGTGTCTGCACTCTCTTCTTTGCATGTTCTGTTTGGGGATTTCTCTTACTTCTGTGGAGGTTATGGTTGGGTGTTTTTCACCTGTTGCTTGCTTTCTGTTGGGTGTCAGCCACCCGTTACTTGCTTTCTTGTTTGGGTGTCAGTCACCTGTTGCTTGCTTTCTGTTTGGGTGTCAGCCACCCGTTGCTTACTTATGATTGTTTTCAGTTTGGGTGCCAGTCACCCCTGCTTACTTCTGTGGAGGTAGATCTCCCTTACCTTATGGTTGGGTGTTTTTCACCTGTTGCTTGCTTTCTGTTGCGTGTCAGCCACCCGTTACTTGCTTTCTTGTCTGGGTGTCAGTCACCTGTTGCTTACTTTCTGGTTGGTTGTAAGCCACCCTTTGCTTGCTTTCTGGTTGGGTGTATTCTCATCCTGTTTGGGTGTAATTCACCCCTTGCTTGTTTTCTGTTTGGGTGCTAGCCACCCATTGCTTATTTTTGGTTGTTTGGAAGTCTTTCTCCTTTATTCTTCCTCTTGCTGTGTTCCGTGTTTCCCATTTTCTTCACCAGCCTGGCCAGCCATTGTGGTTGTGGTGGTACTTTGGAGCACTCTTTCCTTGTTTGTTTTCGTGGTATACTTCTTTCTTATTTATGTATGTCTCTTTCTCCTTTTGCGTTTTCGGACAGTTTCTTTCTTTTTGGAATTTTATGGTTTCAATTTTGCTCTGCTAAGGAAGGAGATGTGGGTTTTATCTTCCATGTATTCTCTTTCCTCATTGCATTTTGCTGCATTTTTAAGTGCCTTGTGTAGTTCACGAAATGCTGTTTGCATTTTTGCATTTGCTATATCTTCTTATGCAAGTTTCTTTTTTGTAACTGTAATTTTCTGCTTGTATTCTAGCATTTTTCGTTTTGTAATGCGGTTTTCTACTTGTATTTTGCAAAATTCTCTAGCACATTTCTTTTGTATCATTGTGATCTTTCTTCTTATATTTGCTATGTTTTTGTGTATTATATGAAGGGGAAAGGTGTGTTATAGCTTAGGTTTTATACCATGCATCTTCCCTGTTTCTCGGCCTCTGCTGTTCAGCCAGTGTGAATGCGTTGGATAGAATGTTGGTATGGATGGTGAGGTCATTGGATTGTGAGGATTGATGTGAGGTGGAGTGTCAGTTGGATCCTGGGCTGAGCAGCAGAAAGACTGCTCCCGGTGGGGCTTTATTTACATCTTTACTGGAAAACCTACTTAACATCTAAGAACAATAAACTTATTCTTCTGTAACCTAACCACGTCTACTGAAACTTCTTCCTACGATACAACACTGGTCTAAACCAAATTTGTATTAGTCGTTTAAAAATGTTTTCATTGACCCATGCTTGCTGTTGTTGGAGTAGACATAGTGCAATAGTTTTGCTTCTACGTCAATAAGAACGATTAACCTGTAGTTGTTTGGTGAGGCTGGACTTCCATTCTTGTAGATGGGATGAAAAATGTTTACCTTTCCATGAGGCTTGGACGATATTCGTGTGAAAGATTTGATTAAAGAGAGGTGCAAAATAATGGGCCCAATAGGTTACATCACGTTTAAAGAGGGCGTTTGGGAATCCGTTCGGACTCGCAACCCCTTCAGCTTCTTCATTTTGTTTACTAGTTGTTTGATGTCCGCAATTAAAACAACGTTCTGGTGGTTTCTCATAAGACTCTCAGTTTCTATTGGGTACGCCTGGCCACCCTGAGCTGTGGGTACTGGCTTAGCCTCTTGCGAATACCAGGTTTCGGCTTTGACCTGATATCCTTCGTCCTCACAGTTGATGGCTGACAGTGTGTACATTGCTTGAATTTGAAGTCTGGCCTTTCCAGATAGCAATCAATTTACCATTTGCCAGAATTCTTTGCTATTTGGCTGTTTTCTGGACCATAAGAGCTTATTCCAGATTTCCTCTTGATAACTTCTTTGTGCTGTCAGCATTCCTTGTGGTAATGTGATCTCAAGGTGGCAATGTGGTTTTATCAGCCCGCTTCCTTTTATTTACTCCTATTGTTATTCTTCTCACTTCTCTTGTAATTTGAATTTTTAGCTTGTGTAGCCCGCTGCTGTACCAGTTTTGCCTTCCAGCGCTCCCTTTTTTATTCATACCTTCATATCAGTAGCGGCCCGTGGTGGGAGTGCTGCCGGGCGCTGACGTGGGGAGGGTAGGGTGGGGGGATAGTAAACTGCGGAATACGGCCGCACAGAGGTAAGTACACAAACAAATAGAAAAAACGAATTTCGTTGCGCGCTCTGCATCACATTTGGCCTTTTATCGCAACCTTCCAAGGATGCATCAAGCAACCAATGCCCTCCATTGCACCCAGATCCCGTGTTTCAACGAGTTGAGTATATTGTTGTTTATAGCCTTGTATGTCCGGGATATGGAGTCTCTGCCCAGTACCTCCATCAAAATGCGCCCCTCAAGGGGGGCATATACAGGTATGTCTGCCCCATCCAAACCCTATGACTGCAAAGATGGTGCAGTTGTGCTTACTTTAGAAATTGACTATGCTGTCACTGGTATTACTGACTGATCGAAGAGAACGACATGAGCATCCCATCCTCAAGTATGTCTCCAATTTTGGAAATAACTATTGTGTCCCATCTTCCATAGCTTCAAAGCTTGGAGACCTCCCTTAGCCACCTACTCCTCCAGAGTGTTCTTGGGTAATCTTGTGTGCCCAGCCCAACTTTCTCGTTGCCCTGTGCCACGCCAACAAAGACACCTGCGTCGCCGGCACTAGGCTTTGAATGCCTCCACCTCCATATAGATAATGCAAGTCTTTGCTTTTCTCCTGCCCTGCACACTCCAGGTGAAACATTGGGTGATCCGTGTGGGAGTATAGCCAATCATTAATAGGGATTAAGTGAGCCACCCAATAATAACACTCAATATAAGGAAAAGCCAAGCCTCCTTTGTATTAGGACCGTTGCAGGGTTCGGAGCAATATCCGGGTGTGACCTCCATTCAATAGCAGCATCCTTCACCCTCTGTTGATCCTGGTGAAAATGGACTGGGCCACAGGATAGTAAGTGTTTTGAAGCACATACAACAATTTTGGCAGGGTGATCATTTTTTTAAATAGAGCTGTGCATCCCAGCAATGTGAGGGGAGAGTCCCCTCAATCTGTCCACGTCAGTCATAAAATTTGTAAGTACTCTCCCAATATGACGTCTGGCGCAAAGCTCCTTGTGAGTAGTCATGAAGATTCCTAAATAGAGAAAACCCTCCCTGGATGATCGGAGATCCTGTGGGAGGGACAGGGTGCCCAGGGTTCTTGCGGGACATATAACACTGATTTGCTACAGTTAATTCTATTCCCTGAGTGGGCCCCATAGTTCTCCAGCACGTCAAAACAGATTAGGATAGTAGTATCTGGATCAGTCACAAGTAGGAGCATGTCATCGATGTAAAGAGACAGTCTCTTCTCTGTTAAGCCGTTGGGCAAGATTTGGCACCCATGTATGCTTGGGTGTTGCGGAGTCTCATAGGCCAAGGATTGCAATTTGAGAGCTAATAATAATGGAGAGAGGGGGTGCCCATGTATGGTCCCCCTCCCTATAGGAAATTCCTCCAACATTTTCCTATTCAACCTGACTGTAGCCATCGGGTTTTTATACAACACCATTACCCAGCTCCAAAATTGTGGACCAAAGCCAAACTTCAGAAGCATCTGCACCAAAAAGGGCCAGTGGACAGCATCAAACACTTTCTCTGCATCCAACAATAGGAATACATGGGGAGACCGATGGGCCTGTACTGTTGTTAACTAGATATGTGTACATTGTAGATAATGATGTTGATCTACCGGGCATAAATCCAGATTGGTCACGATGTATCAATGGAGCAATAACCTGCAAGAGGCGCGTTACCAGATTGGTGGCCAAATAACTTTGTCTCAACATTTAGTAGGGAGATTGGGTGGTATGATTTAGACCTGTTTTTCGGTTTACCCTTCTTAAGAAGGACTAGTATCATTGCTTTCGGAAGGTCCAGTGGTAGTTCTCCTTTTTCTTCCCCTCCCGAAACAGATTCATCAGATGTGGTCCTACTAAGTTTGCGTACCATTTATAAAACTCAACTGGGATGCCAATGGGACCCGGTGTCTTCCCCGTTCATAATTTAGCTATGGCATCCTGTACCTCGCTTAATTTGAGGTCTTCCTCCAAAGACTCACATGTCTGCATCCAGAATTGGTCTGGTAATCAAAGTCAAGTATGTTGCAATGGCCTGCGAGTCATGGTCTGTTGGCATAAAATTGCTTGTAATACCGCGCAAATTCGGCCACTATCAAGGCATCAGTTTGAAGACTGCCTTGTCACCTGTTTCCTACAAACGGTATAAGTTGGCCATCATCTGCTGTTTGGCCTTCGTCTCTGTAACACCATGGGACCAGTGGTCGAACCCAGGTACCTATCAAGCTGCACAATCTGGTCCTTCAGTTTTTCCAGTTGAGCTCTTTCCCTTCTGTTTTTTTTGGCGACCAAATTCTGAGCTCTGTCTCTAATCACTGTCTTGAAGGCCTCCCACAGTACAAATTTGGAATCCACAGAGTGTTCGTTTTCTGTGAAGTACAACTCCAAGGCCCATCATCATCTTCCTGCCCTCTATGTCCCATGCATTAAATTTCCATCCTGTAGCAGTCTCACCCCGAATGTGCCCCATACGGACGTAAAGGGGCGGGTGATCTGAGAGACCCCTAGCCAGGTTCTCGGCTTGCAACACCACACCTATTTCTCCCCCCCGTAACAAAACAAATAATCCAGTCTTGAGTAGACTTTATGCGCACTTGAGAAGTAAGAATATACGTGTCTGTAGGGTGCTGCTTTCACCATAGGCCCATTTTGTTGGCAAACTGTGCTAGTAACTGGGTGCATTTTAAACCTATCAATCAACACACGACCATTACAACAAAAAATGTGTACTACCTATTTGTTTTGCCAATGTGTGTTTTTAATTTACTATTCCAAAATGGGTTTCTTCCATCTTGGAATGGTAAAAAAAAAAATATATATTTTTTAAATAGCAACTATTTCATGAGATATGATGTATACATGCAAATGTGTCACCATGCATGGAGATGCGTTGACACCAGGCTGTTTTAGTATCTTGACGCATATGTGCGCATGCAAGATGACGCATGCGTGCATAGAAATCATTGCACCTTTTTGTTTTTTGCTGATGCTGATCAGTGACAGACATAATTTTTTGGGGCAATGCTGTATAGCATCAACAAAAAAGATTTGCAAAACCAATACACCTGCAAAAGGTCTATTGGCTTTGCCGATGCTTATTCGTTTAGTTTGCTTTCTAAACATTCAACAACAATAAACAGTGAGTGCAGTTTGATACCTCTCTTCATTATTTCTGCCATATTTACCTTGTTATTTTTGCAGGTTTTCCTAGGGAAATGTACTTAATTTTTTACAGATTTTCGAAAGTGTTCCACTTTTAGACAGCCCCATGTTCTAACCAATCAAACATCTCTTTCCTGATGTCCACCAACTACTCCACACACAACTAATTTATGCCAGGTCTCTCCCCTATTTCTGTATCCTTCATCTTTTTCTTGTATACATCTCAAAAGGTGGGTTTGTAATTTGCCTATGGCGACATCTGAATGCGCAGTTCCATTCACAACTATATGTACATATACCATCACTGCTGTGACACCAGCTGTCTTTTTTAAACTTCACTACTCAAGGTAGTGGTCCATTTGCAATCCATGTGTAGACTTTCAACTGGTCTGACACACCTATGCTCTGGGTTTCATCTTCTAATATTAGGCCGTGCTTATGCAATTTAGGGATGGTCCACGGTCAGTGATGAATGCAGTGTGGCAATTTTTAGGTTGACCATAAGGCTCTTTCCTTTCCGTTCATGTTGCATGGGGATCGTGTCCACATACTTGTCACTTTCTCTGATGAATGTACTTCTGTATGAAGTTTGTGATGCTGAGCACGACTGGCTTGAGCTGGAGGTCACTCTTAAGGCGGAAATTACCATGAAGACCTTCATTCCTTTATTGTCTTTGCCTCTGTGCCTTGAGGATTTTTACCGGTCAGCCGTAAAGATTGATTCATGATGACTGTCTTTGCCATACAGACAAAATGTGTCCCATCGCTGGGCAATTGACTTCATGCAGGGATGCATGTAAACATCTGTAACAATCTTCTTTTCAGGAGGTAATTGCTTTCCATCTTCGATCTCTGGTCGCTGTAGTATCGTTCTCAATATTTAGATGCTCTTCTCCAGTCTGTGTGTTTTTCTTACATCTTGTTTTTGTAAACGAAACTCTTGCTCATGTTATTCCACTTTGCTGGCCTCAATTATGTCTTGGCCTGAACATTGATGCAAGTCTTTTCTTGTATCTGTTCTAGAGTGTAGCTTTTTCTCAGCAATTCTCATTGCAGAGAATCAGAGAGGCAACCTTCAATGGTGTGTAAACAAAAAACAAATGGGGTCTTCATTGGTGAACCTGCTCAGCTTTCAGCACTAGGCTAGTGGCTGGGGGAGAGTCGTGTAGTTATCCACGGACTCTCCTCTTTCTTGCGAGGCACGGCTGAAGTTGTATTTTTCGTAGTATCCTTTTATCTGTGGCAGAAATTCGACATTTGGTGCTTTGCACACGCTGTTTTAGTTTGCACATTTTTGAACCCTTTGGAGGGATAGGCTCACTTCTTTGAATCTATATTCCAGCCCTTAAAGGTAAATGTGGGTAGTTCCCTCTGTTGACTTTGAATAGGACACTCCCCTCCTCAGTCTCTCAGAGAAATAAAGTGGAAGCAGTCATGGTGGGTTCAAAATGTCCTGTGAGGCCACATCGAAGATGCGTTCAAGTTGATGCCACCGTAGCTTCTTCCGTCCTCCTAATATGGATGTCATAATGTACTGTAGCCTTTATGTAGCATCCTATAAACGTGGCAAGGCTGTGAAGCACTCCAATTTGTACCAGTACCCGGGCACCCTTTTGGGGCGCAAGGCCAGAAGGGTGCTGGATGAAGTAGGTCATATGGAAGAGATGTTGGCTGAGGTGCAAGAGGTTCAGTCATGTTGCAACCATGGTGCAGCCTGCGTCGCTGTGTATAACAGTGTAGTGTTGCGTAAAGTGTGAAAATCGATGCAGCAGTGCATACATACTTACCATTTTATACAGATTATACACTGTTCTTAGTATATTAATTTGAAGAGTCATATTTTCTTGTTGTCCGAAACTTGAAGCGCTTGTCAATTGCACAAGCAAACAAGTTCCAAAGTTTGGCTGACTGGACGGAGTAGGCGAGTCCACCAGTTCACCCTTCTACATCAGTCTGCACCAGGAAGGGGCTCTTCAGTCTGCTCCTAGATGTTGGGATGTGATACTAAGTCAGACCACAGACCTTTCTGCACATTCCTACACACTTTGCTGGCCTTTCCTATCAAAAAGCTGTCCAATTTAAAGATCCCTTGGGATACACCAGAACATAATGTGCCTTCTCCACCCACATTTGTTTACACCTTGGCACAGCTTCTCGATGGGAGGGCCTGGCAACCTCCCTGGCCAGCTCTACAAGCATTTTAAACATATTTTGCTTTCTGCTCAAATTCATAATTTTCGTTTATCGCACGGCTGATGTGTACAATCTGTTACATTACAAAACCCCAGAGTGTTTTTTTTTATTTTAGACTATTTTTGCAGGTCTGTGGCTATCGGTTCGCAGAGGTGAAATTAGCGAGGACTTTGCAGCGAATGGTCACATATTTTCGCCTCCATAATTCATTACATTTGCCAGGACGCTGTCACAAGTCCCAATCAGCTGGCCTTTAGCTTTGTTCCATCCCCATAACCGTTAATGTTGCATTTTCATGGCACCTCCTCATTCTGAAAACCAGTTGGAGTTCTCCAGGAGAAGAGTAAGTAAATCGGTACCTACTAGTAAACTGTTGGGGTCAGCCATCGATGTCTGCCCCCCAGACATCCTTACATTTTCAGCAAACCAACCTGAAAGAAGCTCTACGGTATTATATCTGGGTCTTAAGAAAGTAGGGGTCACTCCCCTCGTGATAAAAAACAGTAACCGGCCTATTTCCTACTTTCCCTTCTAGATGGAGTTGCCAGGGCAACTGTAGTAGAACATCAGTCTTATTTTGATCAACAATCTCTGAATTCAGTCATGCTCTATTCCCATCCTGCTAGATGCTTAGAGTAAATGAAGACCTTGCTTTTTGGACCATCCCAGAGAACAAATTGAAAAGCCAGAGTGGCAGCGGCAGACTACATGATTCTGCTCAACCATATCTACGAACCCAAAATTCAGTACCTGCCAACAGAATGGGATACATTACCCCCCGCCGCTGGTCTTCGTGATTCCTCTACCACCATCTTTCTTTGGACCATCTCTCTGCAACACGCCGCAAGGCTCATCGTTGTTCCTGCTTAAGTTTAATGTCCATGCTGACTAGTGCATCTGAGCAGATCATTTGGTTTCTCTTTTTACAATTAGGGCAAAGGCATGCTGAGCATCAAACTATCAACAACCACCAAGAGTGTATCCAATAGGATTACAACTGTACGTAGTCAGTCAGTAACTGGACGGGTCACTACAATCTCCGGTTCTACTTTACCAGATATTGGTGGTAGCCACAGATCTTGTTGCTTGAAGTTCTTGGCTGGTCATCTACAGCCAGTGTCCCAACCTGGCTTCTACCGTCAAAACCCTGCATGTGATATCCGATAACTTATTTTTCAAACTGAAATTAAAGCTTTTACTTTAACTGGTGTTACCTGTTACAATGCTGGCACAAACACTTCCTTACCTGCTTCTCCCCAAAGAGACATGATGGTAAAAATAACTCATCCAGTTTCATTTTCTTTATGCTGTAATACTGCGGGCAACGTCTGTCCTATCAACGTAATCACAAGCAACTCTTGAAGAATTTGCCAGCCAAAAGCTAATACTTCTGAGATGAAGGATCATAGACCTCTGTCCTTGGCTACCTAATCACAGTCCTTTCTCATTAATGGTGCACTTTAAGATCCTTGGACAAATACAGCAAGCGTTTTAAAACAGAAATCCAAGTATCCTCATCAAGAAACTATCCCTTTACTTGTCAGTGCGTGTATCACCGGTCGCACTCATTCCACCTTTGACAAGTTCTTCAGGCGATGCTGGGATGGCCGTTCCTTCTTGGTTCCTACATATGGAAATCCCTTTCTCCAGCTAAAGGAGTATTGAAGACAACCCTCTTTCAAAATTAGCTCAAGGCCTGGGTTGTTTTTTTAGTGATCAGCCAGGAATTACATCTGTCATCAGCAAAGAGTGGTGGGTGGGGAGAAGTACGACAAGGGGCATAGTGTGAGGGAGATTAACTCCGATTTCCTTTTTTGAGAATTCAATAAAACAAAAACCACAACATTTCATAAGAGTCATTCAGAACACTACAAAGCCACAGGAAACAAGGCTACCATGTTATAGATAACTCACTACTGGTGTATATAGTAGTTACAAGAAGCTCAGTAAGCACACTCATTGTGGATGTTTTGTCCGGTTGCCACAATGAAGCGCCCAGCAGAGCGAACTGGACACAGGTCAAGCTTTTTTAGGGAAGGTGCAGGAATGCAGGGCAATGTGCTTTTAGCACCGGCTGTGGCTGAAGCAGGTGGCAACGCTAGCACACACAGTTGTCAGGTCCTCTTCCCAATTATAGTCCTCATCAAAGGCCTCAAGGGGTCAGCACAGTGCAGAACACACCAGATACCCACCACTCAGGTGCCTGGTACGAGCAAGGACAAAGAGCGGTCCCCATAGTGCTTTAACTGGAAATATAGAGGTACAAGAACTCACTCTTTAGAGTACCTGTTTACTCCTGAGAAGTGCCGGTACTCTCCCATTAAATATATTGCAGCAGTGTTGAGAAGAGCAGGTACTCTCCCTTTTAAATTAAAGAAGTGCAGGTACTCAGTACTGGACAGTACCTACCCATAAAGCACTGGGTCCTCAGCTCCTTGATTTATCCTTTTGGTCGAGTCTGGCCTCCAGGTGCGTGCAGCATCCGGCTGAGAGTGTGCAGTGGTTGTGTGGCTTACTACAGTTACCAGTGAAAAGCCAGCCAAATAGTTACACAATATTTTGTTCTTTTTAGTTACGTGCCTGACCCCCGCAAACCCCCACACTAACAGCCCCCATTGCCATTGTACTCAGTATCCCAGATCCCATACTCTTTTTCTGCCTTTGGACTATAGCTTCGAGAGGGTTCAAAGGGATCACGTGACCTGAAAACCTTTCTTGCCCTCCAAAATGTTTCATATAAATATATATTCACTGGAAAAAAAACAAAGGTTACAGGGAAGTTATAGTTGGGCTCAGCAGTGCACCAGGAAGCGCGTTTGCAGAGTGGTGGAGAAAGGGGGCCGAGCCATGGATGACCTCTCAGCAATCCCGCAGTGTTGGACTTAGTGGAGGTAATGGGAGAGGTTGTTGGCCCCCAACGACCATCAGCAGCCATGGGAACTTCATCCCGCAACAAGTTGTGCGAGAGGAGGCCAGTTTGCAGAGTGGTTGAGAAAGGGGGCAAGGCCTCCATCGAAATCCCTAGGCCGGCTTTTTCTTTATTAGAAGAGGGGAGCCGCATGGCCCACTCCCCAGACCCATTTCGGACCCGGGGACCCCATACCACAGGGCCCAGCCTTTTTAATGAAATGTATTTTTATTAGGGGAGAAGGGCTGTGGCTCCCCCCCTCCCGGGCCGACATGGCCCCGGGGACCCCATCCCCTGGGGCACAGCCACTACACTACAGGGAGGGAAGCGGTGCTGTGAGTAGTCCCCTCCCCTACCCCCTGGGCGTATTTCCCCAGGGCCCAGCCTCTTTATTCTGGGTGCTCCTAGGGCACCCAGTGACCTGTGTTGGGGACCGCTATGGGAGCCTCAAGTGCCCCGCGGTCCCTGGCGGCTCCCCTCCTCCTCCAGGAGCCGGCATTGCTGTGACAGACAGGGGGCTTCTGAAAGGCATCACCCTGTCTGTCAGAGCAATCTTTTCATCTGTTTCTCTGCCCGCATATTTGTGTGCAGAAAAATAGATGAAAACTCTGTTTTCTGCAAGCTGTTGGACAGCTCCAGCTTGCAGAAAGCGGAGTTATGTTTGCTTTTGTCAGCTCCCACCAAGCAAAAGCAAACAAGTACCTCCCGAAGGGGGGGGCCTTGGGAGGTAGCAGGAGCCAGCCCTGGGGGCTGGCAGTCCCCAGAGCCACAAATGGATCCACGAGGAAGGCCACACTCTATCTTAAATCTTAGCCCCGGGGAGGTGACAGACCCCGGGGCCCATGACGGACTCCCTACATTGATTTTGTGCAGCCCCCAGGGCCACAAATGGATCCACGAGGAAGGCCACACTCCATCTTAAACCTGAGCCCCGGGGAGTTGGCAGTCCCCAGGGCTGCAGAAGGGGTGGGGGGTGCACGACCGCCCCTTAAATTCAATAAATTGCCCTGGGCAGGTGGCGGTCCCCGGGGCTGTGGGAGGGCCGCGCGGGCCCCCTGCATAAGCTTGACTTCACTTGCCCAAGGGAGGTGGTTGTCCCTGGGGCACGGGAGGGCATAGCGGGCCCGCACGTACACATATTTGAAAGTGCCCCAGGCAGGTGGCGGTTCCAGTGGCTTATAAGCCGTAGGAGGGGGGTCCCATGCAGCCCCCTCCTTTTTATAAGTGCTCACGCCCCCGGGATCCGGCCCACCCGGATGCCTATTCGTACAGAAGCGTGGGAGACCACGCTTTTTTTCTAGTGGGAGCCGCAGCACCAGCCATTTTTTTTTTATTTAATAAATAAAAAAAAGGGGGGGTTGTTCTGGCAGGGTCCCCAAGTGGCCTAGGTGGTCAGGGTATTTCTACCATGACCAATCTCTTTTTTTTTTTTAAAACAACACATTTTATTGATTTTCTGTAGTACCAAATGGGCCAAGGCCGGCAAGCATCATACAGTTGAAAGGCATATTGTAAAAACTCTAGGTACTGCAAATTTTTCACCCACAAGGTCTGCAGAACATCAGAACCAGAACGGCCAGAACGGCCCCCCATGCCCCTCCCCCAACCCAGCACCATACATACCATCAACAACATAGCACAAATACATCGAATGAGTTCCCATCCACATCCAAACCGGCGAGTCATTTACCACAAGCCGCTCAAGAGGGTCTTGGCTCACAGGCTGCGTCATTAAGGATAAATCTTCCCATGTTTTTGTGGACAGCCCCTCGCCTGAAACACTGCAACCTCCGCGGACATGCACCTATCCATGGCCTTTTTCCAAGTCGCTACACTGGGTGGGGCGTAGCCTTCCAGTGCTGTGCAATGTCTCGCTTTGCCAATGTAAGGCCCAAGAACAGATGGTGTCTTTTATATCTGTTCCCCCCCAAGGTCTTCTGTGCTGTGAAGGAGTGTCAATCTAGGGTCTGCTGGAATGTCCCATACCAATACTCGCCCCATGCAAAACAGGACGCCCGACCAGAAGTGTTGTCGTGCCCCACAGCTCCACACCGTGTGAAGAAACGACCTCTCGTTCGAGTCACAGCAGAGACAGGCAGGGAACTGAATAGCCCCCATCTTCCAGAGGCGGAGGCGCGTGTAATATATTCTGTGGAGATATTTAAATTGGATCAGCCTGTATCTAGTGGAAACTGCGGAGTAACTGGGGGTAGCCAGCGCCTCGGTCCAATCGTCATCTGTCAGAGCAGGCACATCTGCCTCCCATGCTGCTCGGGTCCGATGTATAGTGGTTTTTGAGTGTATAGTGAGCGTTTGGTAGATTTGCTGGATTTTGTGGGCCCCCAGATCACCCATCAGCAACCGACCGTCTAACGGGTGAAACTCGGGTAGAGACGTGATCAGGGGAAACAGGGCATGGCAGAGCTGTAAGTATCTATGGAACTGTGACTGGTGTAGGTCAAAATCTTTCTGCAGCCTCTGGAAGGACTTAAGCGTGGATCCCTGCATAATATCTCAGAGAGTGGATAGCCCAATATCGTCCCACCTACGGAACCCCTCTAGCGACGAGACCGCCCGGAGGCGAGATCCCTGCCAGAGGGGAGTAGCCCCGGTCAGCATACCCCACCAACACATAGACCGGACCACCCGCCTCCATATCTGAATAACTGTCCTGCAGGTCGGGGGAAACGCCTCCAAGGACGAGCAGATGTACAAGAGGTGGAGCATCGGGGTGTCCACCATGAAGAGCCTTTCCACGGCATAGGCCGGGTCCATCTGAGAACCATACCACCACTCATTGATTACCAGTTGCTGCGAAGCCCAGCAATACGCCCGCACATCAGCCGCCGCAACCCCACCGCAGTACGTAGACTGGATACATATTGTAAGCGCCACCCGGACCGCACCTCCCTGCCAGAGAAACCTATTCAGGAGTGCATGAATTTGGAGAAACCAGGATGGGGGGGGGGGGGGGGTGAAATAGGATAGGATATGGATAGGATATGGCTAATTTTGCAGCCGATACAGTATGCGCGGTAAGGATACCATTTTGAAAATGGCGGACCTGCCATATAGCGAAAGGGGCAAGTGGGACCACAGTGTCGTTTCGTCACAGACCGCAGGGAGCAGCGGGGCTATATTGCGCGACCAAGCCTCATTAGGACACCGCGTGATATATACCCTGAGGTACTTAAAGCCTGCGTCAGAGACGATTAGTTGCGAGGCCCAAGCTTGACTCCTCTGCTCACTGCAAATGGGGAACAAGATTTGGACGGGTTAGCGCATAGCCTGGAAGTCTCTCCAAAACTCCATAGGATTTGGAGCACACGAGGCCCGGAGGCCCAAGGATCTGATATGAAGAACAGGGTGTCGTCAGCATACAGCGCAATCCTGTACGAAGATTCTGTCGACTAGGCCAGTCCCCGGAAGACAGAGTCTAAGCGCACCCACGCGGCTAATGGCTCGATCACCAAGGCAAAAAAAAAAAAGAGAGGAAGGGGTCACCCCTGCCTCGTTTCCCTGCGAATGGGGAAGGGGGCCGAGCATTGTCCAGCCGCACGAACCGATGCAGTAAGGTCCGTATACAATAATTTAACATAGGCCCGGTTGACGGCCTCTAAAAGTTTAAAAAGATAGGTCCAACTCAGCTAGTCGAATACTTTATTTATGTCCGCCAGCAGGACCGCCGCTGGACGATCCAGGCGGTGAGCTTCCGCAACTGCGTTGTGGGCCCGTCTGATATTGTGTCTGGTGAAGCATTGTGGCATGAAGCCAGACTGATCTGGATGTATCAGATCCTGAATATATGTGCGGAGGCAGTCGGCTAGAACCTTCCCTAGCAGTTTAGGCTAAAAATTCAACAATGAGATGGGGCAATACGAACCCGGGTCTTCCGGAGGACGGCCCGGCTTGAGGAAGACAACAATTTCGGCGTGTCACCAGTCTGGGGGCAGAATGCACTGCTCGGAGGCCTCGTGTAGCGCCTTAAGCAGATAAGGTCCAAGAGTCCCCATATGAGGGTGCAGGAAGTCGCACGGGAACCCGTTCGGGCCTGGTGCGCATCCCAGGTGGGTATTAGATAATGCCGTCTGCAACTCGTCGAGGGATATGGGTGCGTCCAGGGTGTCACGCTGCTCGTCTGAGAGGCGGCGGGGAGGGATATCTGTAAAAAAGTCATTGATAAGGGAATCGGCAATGACCTCGCATTCCTCATAAAGTGCCGCGTAAAAATCGGTAAAGGCCTGAACCACAGCCTTAGGGGAGGCGCACATGTCGCCATCCGGGGACATCAGTAGGGGGACCTGTGTCAGGGACACTCTGGCCTGGCAAAGCCTATGGAGCATCTGGCTGCACTTATTGCCCCATTGACATATCCTATATTGGGTCGCCAACCAGGCCTCTTTAGCGCTATCTATATGCAGCTGATGGAGTTGCTGCTGAACATGCAACATATTGCGACGGGTGCAAAAGTCTGAACCCTCCACCACTTGGGATTGCAGGTGGACCTGACGGTCTTCTAGGTCCCGTATCTGTGCCAGATGGCACTCCTTCTCCCCCGTGTGATAGCTAATGTCTGCCCCCCTAATTGTGGGCTTAAGAGCCTCCCAGAGAATGACCGGGGAAGGGGAAGTTACAGCATTAAAGCAAAGATAATATGCAATTGCCCGAAGTAGCATCTCCTGATACTCAGCTTGAGTTGAACCGGCGAATGATCGGAGAGACCTCGAGGCAGGATGGATGTGTGTCTCACTCTGTGTATATAGCTGTGTGGAAGGAACAGATAGTCCAAGCGTGAAAGGGCTTGGTGAACTGACGACGCACATGAGAACCCGGCTTCCGAGGGATGAAAGGCCTGCCAAGAGTCCGCCCAGCCCAGTGTATGTGCCAGTGTGTGCAATTTGGATCTAGAGGGGGTGCATCTGCCGGCCTAGCTCGCCACCTATCTAAGGGATTCATAACATCGTTCCAGTCTCCACCCAGTATTGTCAGGCCGCCCGGGAGATCCCCCCAGAGTTGTGTCAGTTTATCTATGAATGTCTGGCCGAGCGGTGGAGGGGCGTAGATACTCCGAATTGTGATCTGTTCACCAGCTTTACTGCCTGAGATAACCTTAAAACAGCCACCGGGATCTGACCAGGTCTGTGTAACCTAAAGCAGCACTCTGCGGTGTATGAGAATTGCCGTGCCTCACGCTCCCCTAGTACAGCTGGAGTGATACACCGTGGCGAACCCATAACGGGAAAGGCAAGGGGCTTTGGTACCTAGGAGATGAGTCTCTTGTAATAGTAGGACGTCGGCCAAGTAGCGCTTTGCCAGGTGAAGCACCGCCCCCCGCTTAACCTTATTCTGTAGACCCCGCACATTCCAGGCTAAAATGTTGAGTTCCCCCAGCGGAGAGTTAACTGTGGTGTGGGCCATTCCTAGTTTCTACAGTGTGTAGTGCTAGACGATGTGATGGTGACGGAGCAAGGAATTGGGTGCATGGTGCGTACAGCTTAAAACTAACAAACAACCCCCCAGACCCCCTGCCTCCCCCACCCCCATACTTCCATGAACAAGGAGTATCTGTTGCGGTGGAATCCTGTCCCAGGCCCCAAACATGATGACCCAAGCGGTTCCTCCAATGAATCTCACCCCCCCCCCCCCCAACATTACCCAAAACGATCAGGGCATGCTATGTCGAACCCCCTCCAGGGCAGGTATGAAAAACCCCAACCATAGGATCAGGAGCGACCCAGCATGGGACCACCACCAGCGTCTTCGCCCATCTATTGAAGAAGAACAGGATACGAAAAGGCAGTAGGCCCAAGCTACCTTATTATCCGGGGCCTGTCTGGCTCTGGGCATGCCATTTGGATCGAGATCTGTTGTGCCTCGTAGCCGCGTCCCTGCCCCGGCTGTTCCGGTGCGAGCCCTGGTAGGAGTCCGAGTCTATAGGGGGTGGCGAATGAGGCTTGAGGTTACGTCTCTCATTTGTACACACGAAGACCTCCTCCGGGGTGTCTAAGAAGAATGTCTTGGCGTTGACTTTCATCCGGGCGGGGAACAGCAGCACGTAGGATAAGTTTAATTCTCAAAGGTGTCACTTGGCCGCCCCGAAGGACTGGCGCTGCTGCTGCTGGACCAACCTAGTATAGTCCGGTAAGACCATGATGGGGTGAGATTCAAATATAATTTTGTCCTTATGACGCCGGGCAAATCGAAGGATGGCATCCCGATAGGCATAATTGAGGAGCCGGGCGATCACTGGCCTCGGACGCTCCCCAGGCGGCAGCTTCTTGGTCAGAGCGCGGTGGGCCCTCTCGATCACAAAGCAGGAGTACATGTCTTCAGGCGGTAGCAGCGTCTTAAGCCAGCCCGAGAGGAAGTTATCCATCGATGTCTCCTCGCAGCCCCCCGGAAAACCCACTAAGCGGATAGTGTTGCGGCGGGCCCTACCTTCTGCGTCCTCGACCCGCGCCGCTAGCTCCTGGGAGACCATGGCAAGCTTATTAACGTTCTGCTGAAGGGAGGATACAGTGTCTTCCACGGTGGAGACCTTTGTCTCCGCTTCGGTGATTCGGTCCACTGCCTACCTAAGGTCCTGGCGGGGTAACGACAACTCCGAGCCCACGGCCCCGATCTGGGCCTCTAGAGCTGTCCGTGACTGGTTAATCGCCGCCAGCAGCGTCGCCGTGTCGGATGACAGACCCACCGCAGCCTCCTTTCCAGCAGGGGTGGTGGTGTAGTGATCCATGGTGTTCTGCTTGGGAGCAGCCATACCATGTTTATCTTTGCCCATGGCGGCTGAGAGTGCAGACCACAGGAGCCCGTACCAAGTCGGCCCCAACCGCGGGCAAGAGCAGCGGGGGAGGCAGCAGGAGACAGGTGGGCGACAATCAGCGGTATGTGTCTGACCAATCGTAGGGCTACGTCCCAGCGTCCCCTGAAGTCACACTTCGCAAGGCTCCCGGTGGATGTCAGAGCCCGGCCCCCCCACTGTCTCAGGTGGGCTAGGGAGGAACCACCGCCACCATGGCCCAGGCACCGCAGCGGGGCTGTCACCTCAGGGAGAGAAGCGACCTCAGGTGAAACGATCCAGCTGCACGCACACACACACCGTTGGTCAGGCAACCTCAGAAGTACAGGCTGCACTTCACACTCCTCATGTCTGGGAAGCTGACAAGGGGGGGCAGCCGCGGGGCACCACACAGCGGGAGCCGACCACAAGTCTACCCACTCACCGGCAAGGCACAGGGCCACAGGCGACGCCAACTCCACTGCAGCGAGGCAACCGCCTCAGTACCCTCGACTCAGTACAGGCACAGACATCGAGCAGCAATGACTTGGATCTTCTGGCGCACCTCTGCGCTGCCACCCCCACATAGCAGACACAGCAGCCCCGGGTACGATGATCAGGTAGCATTTGAGGCAATCATGGATAAGCAGCAGTCAATAGCACCGGGCCCCGAGCGGGCCCCGCCAGCTCTAGAGCGCCTCCCCCGCGGGCACCGATGCACAGGGAGGTGGAGGGTTGAGCACCACAATGGCGTCACGGCGACAATGTAGGCCGCCCGCCCAACCGGGACGTATCGGCCGCTCCCAGGAGCCGGTCCTCGGCACACGCACCTCAGAGACCGCACCGAACAGAGCCACTGTCTCTGCAGCCGCCCTGCCGGCGAGAAGGGCGAACGGCGGCTGCGGCAAGCCTCCTACGCTCACGGCCCTGCATGCGGCCTCCACCGGTCAGGCACGGATCAAAGCTTTCCCAGTCTTCAGCCACCACCGCACTTAGTCTCAGGATTGCGGTGCGTTCTGTGGCAGGTGATCCACTGTGGAAGTCACTGGGGTCCAGGATTCTGTAGGATATTTGCCCTAAGAAGGAGCGAACAGCGGAGCTCTAGAGAGACGTGTCCGCCATGTTTGGCTCCTAAGCCACGCCCCAATCTCTTTTTTTATGTTTTTTTGATGGGACTCGGCCGAAGTCGAGTCCCAAGCTGGCTGCCAACTCTTCCTGGTTTGAGGTGTTGGCAGCCGATCACATTTGAGCACGGGGACTGTCGAATCCTCAGAGGATCCGCGTCCCTATGTATATAAATCTGAGTTTCTTTTAATAACTCCACAACTACTTAACGGATTTAAACTAAATTACAAAAAGGCACTTCACTGGACCAATATCTACCTTTCTGCCAAACTTGGTGTAATTCCGTTCAGCAGTTCGGGCTGTAGCTGTGTCTAAAGTTCCTACAGGAATTAACATGGAAAAAACTAATTTTGGGACCCCCCCTCTTTTCTCGGCCCCCATTTGACAGACCACCACAAAACTTTCAAGACAGCAGCTGAAGTGAGGGTCAAACTAGTTTTGAAATGTTTGCGAGGATTTGTCAAACGACACTAAAGTTATTGGCAAATAAAAAAAATACTCTCCCGATGGGAATTTGGTCCAAACTATAACTACCTACTGATAATATATATATACATACATGTACACACATACATATATATATAATATATATATTTTTTTTCTTTCAATCAATGTCCTTACTTTAAAAAACCACTCAATCTTAAACTTCTTGGAGACTCTAAGGGAGAGGTATGCATATACTCGGGACTCGCCTTCATGCTCATGAAACATCTGGTATCGTGTAAAAGGACATGTGACTTACAGTCTTAGAAGAGTGACTGGTTAGACACTCTAACACTGCCCCCAAACATTATTCTAGCAATCTTTGGCCAGTACCAAGAGGTCAGGCTCATGTGTCTTATTTTCTGAGGAAATCCACCGACCAGTGTCACCTAGGGAGGGACATACCCCCAGTCAATGTGCAATATCTAAGTGAAAGAAATACAGGCTGCAACAAACCATCAACAGGAAAACCTAAGACGCTACAGCTTAGGTCACCGATTCACAGGTAACTGCTTACTCTTTATACTTCCCCAGTTTGCATCCTATCTAAACATTCCAAATCCAGATATGAAAACATAACCGGATTCACAGTTAGGGATTAGTCTATCTCTTCCCTTTCCATTTGAATAATACGCTCCTTACACTCCATCCTGTGCCTGCCTTACAGTAGGGTTCAGTCAGAGGTGCCATCACATGCCTGCCTCCAGGCTTTGTACAAAACTTCAGTAAACTAAACAAGCCACTCCTTACAAATCAAACTCTGCTTCTGAGTAACCATTCCTGCAACACCTAACCTTTTCTGAGCGATATTCTCATGCCACTCCCATAAACCACAAATTCCCCTTCTGTTTAATCTCTTCTAGAAGTCTTACAATATCCAATTTCCTCCATCCAATTTACCAATCCCACTTTTTCCACTTGTGTGAACGTCGCCTACTAATTTCACCCAACTCCTATCATCTTAATCTACTGCTGGAAACTACAGGCATGCTTAAGCTTCCTCAGAGCAGGAGACGAGTCCAAGAACCAACAAACTCACAACAATAAGTAATAACCATTGGATTAACCAGTAACTTTGGGATACCTGGTAACTGGCAGGGTGCCAACGTGTGACACATGATCTCGGCTCCCATCACACGCGCACTCAGTGAGGAGCCGAAATCACACGGTGGCAGGGAAAAGGAGCTGAAGACCACTAAAAACATGGATTTTCAGTTCGGTTTCGGAGGCTTTGAACGGCGGATGCCCATTAAGGGGTTGGGAAACAACCCAGGACATTGGCTCCAGCCTCAGGAAGCTTTTTCTCTGGTTTTGGAGGAGGGTGATTGGGGCGGGGCAGGAGCAAAGGCACCTCTCAGGTGCTTCGGTGGCACTAGGCCACGTCCCTCCAAGGTCCGACCCCTCCCCCCCCCCACAAGGTTAAAAATGTTAACTTAGTTGGCAGGTATGGGATACGAAGTAGTGAGATACCCCCATAAAGCGCTTCAACGCCTCGTCAGAAGTAAGCACAATTACAAAAAATATACAATAAAATGCTTATGCCTGGAAGGATCGTTTGTGGCCCTTGAAAAGGGGGTTTCCGGCTAGCAGGAGCTCCCATGATGCACTACTTCACCCATATGTTATGCATAAAGGTATCTTTGTTTTTACCGAGTGTCTGGTGTTCGGGAGTGGACGCTCTGCAGAAGGTGCAATGCGGCACGGACTAGTGTCATATACCTAACCTTTCCCTTATAGCACTTTGAATTCCATATTGCATTCGCTTTACAACAACGGTAAAGTTAGAGGACAACGCCCTCTAGTGTTACATAAACAGGATAACGCTTTTGGGCCGCTTCATATTCAAACTGTAAATAAAGTCATCTTGCCCACACTAACTGTATGTAATTAAGTCTGTTCATTTCTTTTATACTGCTGGGCAGGAAGACGCGACATATTGAAAGCTGATCCATCTAGTTTCCCACAGTGACTCTTAAAATTAGGAATCTCGCATACTTCAGGGTGTAGGATTAGATTACTAATAGAACAGGTTACACATTCTAGACGATAAATTGCCGGGTTAATTTAGTGAACAGCGCACCGCATATTGCAGATTTCAAAAGTGTTCAGACTTTACTGCGTTCAAGGGGTTGTCTACATGAAACAGTGCCCCTCCATTCATAGCCAAAGCCTTGTTTACTCCTCTTTTTTTAACAAAATAATTTATGGCAGGGATTAGGCTGAATTACCCCATACACCCCAAAATAGATTTTCTGCATGTTAAGGAACTGTCCGAAGAAGATTGCGATTCAACATTCTCTTTATCTTTTAAAAAATGCATATATAATGCACGTGTGACACGCTCTTTAGAATTTTATAATTTGTGCACGTTTTTGTTAAGATTTCCGACGTGGCATTAGCCACTCTGTATAAAAAAATAACAAGCATTGGCATAGCCAATAGGTCTCGCTTTTGGGACCTTATAAGTATTTAGTTATGCAGCACAATATCCTTGGTGCAACAACATCAACTGTTGCATGGCTAAACACTTATAAGGTCCCAAAGGTGAGACCTATTTGCTATGCCAATGCTCGTTTTCAGCATGGCATGGTCCAAGAACTGATTGCTTCAGTTTGATTGCTGTCCTTCTGCTGATTGCGCTGTGATTGTGGTGCTACACTTTTTTCTTCTTCCCCGTCATCCTTGTTGAACCTTTTGCCTTCTGTAACATAGATATGTTTTACTATGCCACACACGCTTAAAAGAAGCCCTTTTCTTCTTTGAAATGGAGGTTTATTCTGACAACAGATTTTTTAAATCACAACAGATGTTATCTGCTTCCAAATGTATTTACACTAAGACATGGGTGTAATTGCTTGAATTATGTGATGGATTTTTTGGCAAATGCCATTTTTTATTTTTTTCATATTCACGCCTAGGGAGATTAATTTGTTAACTGGCCGTCGTACAATTACGCGTGGTCGCGGGAGCATCGAGCTTTCTTCTCTAACCCCATTATAGGATTTCACATCCAGGAGCCCGGACCTCGAAGGAGCACAGCCCCACCCCCTTTCAAAACCTGCCATCTGCTTCCAGAAGGTATTTTGTTACCCAAACATATGTACCTGCTCGGGGGCTCTGAAGAGCACAAGCAGCGAAATCACCAATTGGACAGACTGCAGTATAAGTATCTGCGCGCTTAATTCCACCTTTCAGTTAGTAATCTGCTGACACAGGAACATTCCGGCCCTGGCCGTTGGTATAGCACCCTCGAAAAGAATAGAAATGTTTCTAAGCGTCTACACAGGGACATAGCTACCAAAAGTGTGCCAGGTACGGTGGCGTCGGAGCCTACTGAAATTGGATATTTGCTGTATTTTGCTCTCCACCCAATGATAAGGGGTCCAATTCCCCATGCTTACACAAGCACCCATGACACCTTGGCTGCCCGTTGTGCGCTTACACGACAACCCATTTCAACCGCCTTCCCTTCACCAAACTCACAAGGCTGAAAGGCTGAGTAGAGGTCGAAGCTAATAGGTTACAAAAAGACCACTGCAGCAGGTGCTCAGCCCAAAGGGCAACCATGCCGCAACAGTGTCAATGGAGCCTGCTGCCGGGTTCTCCTGTTTACTTCACACACACTTCATGGGCTGGAGTGGTGTATAGGGCTCGGGGTGTGGGAGGAGCTGTCGTGGGTGCCAGAGGTTACAAAGAGGGTACCATCACCACAGTAACCTTTCCCATACGCATGTCTTTACAACATAATTTGTTGTAAAAACATGAATGGAAAAGGTAACGCGTGGTAATGGTCCTGCATTGTAAAGGCATGTGTGGTAAGCGCATGCATGATTCCATCATACAACCATCTCAGATGTACCACCACTACACACTTTGTGAAAGGTGATGAGATAGAGGTGCTTGGCTTCTGCTTATGCCCAGCAGCAGACTCCTATATGGAGGTAGCTGGATGGCTGTATCCAAGCACAGTCTTGCATGAGGGTAACCTTAGTCAAAGTTCTCAGTACCAAGCACAGAGCCTGGATCAGTGCTGTGGGACACTATTCACTATTAGGCCAGCCTCAAGATCATATGGGAGTATTTGCATAGGGTTACCTTATCAATCCTCCTTTTAACAAGGTAGACCCTGCTTACCTTGTCCACCAATTTGGCAAGGACTTAAGACATACATTCAGACTTGATCGTGTCTTTGGAGCGTGACTAAATAAAACAGTAATAAAAGTATAAAAAAGAATGAGTGCAGTTTCTGTACCTTTGTAACATTTACTAACAAATCCAAAAGCATAGAGGACAGCTGTCCCAATTTAGGAGAAAAACAAATATCTATACTACATTTTTTTGTCTATATTATATTTTTGCCCTCATAAAACATCCCTCGTCTGTTTTCATAATGCCAGCAAGCAACTAACAGGGGTATACCCAATTAACCCTTAATATACCTGGGTATGGGATGTAGTTATATACAATCAGAAAAAATGGTATAAAGGAATTAATACACACATCATTTTTGAGTAGAGCACATTTAATTACTCTCTCTCTAGTTATCACTCTAGATGGATTATATCAAAACATTTTTTGCAATCTACATAAATAATGGCATCTAATCAAGAAAAAAACAACAATACATATCTACACAAAGGTTGTACATACAACATAAATTAACATAAAGCAACTCATACAAATACGCTAACCCCAGAAAAACCAAAAAGTAATTTCCACAAGTGTCCTCCTTATAATTCCGGAAGGACCACTAAGAGGTAGTCCAAATAGTACACTGAGAATCTTTTAAGGCTGTGTGTACAGTTGTGTAATGACCCTGTCCTAGATACGTATGCGGTTTAACGCTTTTAAATAAGGAATCTCTAGACATATATTAACAAGCATTTACAATGCAATGGTCTCGGCATTGGTAAAGTTAGAGCTATTGGCATTGCTCATGACATTATTTTTGTTTATGTTTTTGTTTTTAAAACATTTAAAGAAATGGCATTGTTATTTACAATGTCAATAGCTTAATCACCCTCAAAAGCGAGACCTATTGCATTTGCACCCACACACAGAGCCACCTACACACACACTGATTAAGCTATTGACATTGTAAATAACAATGCCATTTATTTACATGTTTTAAAAACAAAAACATAAACAAAAATAATGTCATGAGCAATGCCAATAGCTCTAACTTTACCAATGCCGAGACCATTGCATTGTAAATGCTTGTTTCAGTTTTAACGTCATGATTTCTTTAATTACATGATGTGGCGCTGAAGAGCATTCGTCGTACTTTAGTTTGCATTTTGCTGGCTAGAAAGCAAAGTTCATGGTGACTGATTGCAATAATTTTATGTAAATATATTTGCAAAAGAGTGACTTTCAATTACCATAATGTTGTCATTACATACACTTTCACTGTGATTTTTTTTGTAATCTGTTTTTTGCATTTTGTGATTTGCTCAACATCTGCATAGCATCTTTCGTTGTGGTAATCGATGTGATTATTTTTTAAGTACTACTCTTCGAAGGGAGTCGCAGTAACACCTACTGGTGAACGTGTAATAAGTCACGCAGTTAATTATCCTGCCACTATTTACTGGTTGAAACACGGGCAGGAGAGGGTTTCAAGTGTTATTCTTTTCAAATTCTCTGTGTACATATCGGTGTGAAGTGAGAGCCGCGATTTATGCATTTATAGTTCACCATGAGCGGAGTGTTACAGAACGTGTTGAGTGTTTCGAAATCTCAGCTAACATTGCATTTCAGACCAATCAAAATGCGAGCTGCATGGTTTTACAGTCTCTCTAGCCGTGACAGAGATATACAGTGGAGACCTGGGTATAAAGCCACACTTCACATAGCCACAGATAGAATATTTGCGACTTTCTGATGGTAGCGGAGTAGCGGCAGCACAACTTTCAGCAGGCAAAGATGGGTGGAACGCTGATCTGAATAACGACTTTATCTGGGGGAAATGTTGAGCCCCTATTTGAGTGCCCTCCCCACTTGCAGGCGTCATTCCCAGAGACTGGGGGAGGTGGGGTCCGAGGGAGCAGTGCCCAATTCCTCCGGCCAAAGTAAGAGCTCCAAAGTTTCCCAGGCCATGCACGGGTAACTCACCCACCCAGGCATCCCCCTCCCCCCAATTGCATTGTGGAACTTGTAGTTCTGTTTCCCATTATAAAATAGGATCTACAAGTCCCAGAATGAAAAGCAGAAACCTGGACTAGTTGAGCTATTCACGCACAGACATGGGAAGCTTGAAAGGTCTATCGGAGCAGAGGAACGAGTGGCTGGACAGTCAGAGTCCGGAAGCAGGATTTAAGGAAGATTATTGCAATAAAATGGTACTCGAACCAATATTACATTAAACACTTTTCCAAGAAGATAGGCATTTGTTTTGATGTCATTCTTTAAAATCTAACTTTGTAGTGTTCTTTCGGGAGGCGAAGGGGCTGGTTCTCCTTTGGTAGAGATGGGGAGGAGGGGTGTCTCGCTATGGATGGTCACCGAGTAGGGGTGTCTGAGTTGAAGCAAGTTGGGGAATCTGTTTAAAAAATGTTCAGGTTTGTGTGGGCTTTCTGTGCCTTACCCTCAGATAGTGGTGTCTCTGATTGCCTCGCTCTGTGAATGGCATTCTAGAAAGTGACGTTCAGTGCTGGTTTGAAACATGATTGGGGTGTCGGTTTAGACAGAGTGTCGGGTGGGCTTTTCCGCGGGGGTCTGACTCGCGCGGTCTCTCTCTGAGGGTCTCTCTCGCCTTTGATAGTTTAGCGGAAAGTGGTCTGCAATGGGCTGAAACATGACTGGTGAGTTGTTTAGAGGCGATCCTGTTTGTCTGGGGATGGGTGGCTTGCTGTGCGCTGGCTCTGGTCTCGCTGTCAGTGTGATGAGTCTTGCGGGGTTCTCTCGCTTGGGGAGGTTTATTGAGAAGTGGCCTGTCTCTTCTGGGTTGAAAGGTTTGGGGAGTTCTGTTAGGAGAGGTGCGTGGTCACACAGGGTAGCATTCAGGGGGTGGCTGTGTGCCTCGCGCTCTTACCCTGCACGTCCAAGGCGAGCTTCTTCCAGATGGGGGCGAATTTCTGACAGTGTCCGCACCAGGACGCGTAGAACTCGGCGAACCAGGCGCTCCTGGAGTTGAGCAGGTGAGAGCGGGCCGAGTCGGAGTCCAAGATGACCAGCGGGTCTTCCCGCGAGTACATGCCGGCCCAGCCGGGGGCCCACAGGGCCCAGAGGAGCCGCAGCACACGCATCTCGGGCATCATTCTACCGGGACCAGCACTGCAGGGCCGGCCGGAGAGAAGACAAGGAGCAGGCGGAGCGTGGGCGGGGTAGGGAGGACGGGCCTCTGGAGGGACCTGCCGCGAGGAGAGGGAGGGGGAGCGCGAGCCTGAGTGACAGGCCGCATGAAAAAATGCTAAATAAATAAATAGGGGTAAAGGACCCGCTTGCTGCATTTTAATGAGGAGATCGTACCAAGCATCCGGGTTGGCTAACGAACTGAGCTAAAAGAGGGCAGTGGATTTGTTACCGCACACTCCCCCAAATGCACTGAGCCGGAATATTGCGAAGTCCGAGCAGGTGTACCTGTGGAGTGTGGTCGGGGTCCAGCAAGTAGTAACCCGGAGGGAAGATCGGAGGAGCAGTCATTCTACCGGGACCAGCACTGCAGGGCCGGCCGGAGAGAAGACACAGAGCAGGCGGAGCGTGGGCGGGGTAGGGAAGACGGGTCTCTGGAGGGACCTGCCGCGAGGAGAGGGAGGGGGAGCGCGAGCCTGAGTGACAGGCCGCATGAAAAAATGCTAAGTAAATAAATAGGGGTAAAGGACCCGCTTGCTGCATTTTAATGAGGAGATCGTACCAAGCATCCGGGTTGGCTAACGAACTGAGCTAAAAGAGGGCAGTGGATTTGTTACCGCACACTCCCCCAAATGCACTGAGCCGGAATATTGCGAAGTCCGAGCAGGTGTACCTGTGGAGTGTGGTCGGGGTCCAGCAAGCAGTAACCCGGAGGGAAGATCGGAGGAGCAGTAAGGCACACCACCGCCTTTCTCCGAGGCACAGCAGAAATGCCTCGGAGAAAGGGAGCGTCCTTTTCGGATTCGGGGGCGTGTTTTGCTGTTGTCTCCTCCCTGAGACTTTTCGCAAAAAACACGGCCCCCGATCCGAAAAGGACGGGGCATGATTGGAGTGACGGGACCTCTTCTCCAATGGCTGGCCAGCATTTACTAGGCTAGCCAATGGAGAACAGGGGAGAAGAGGGGCGGGTTCAAGCCCCTCTTCTCCCAAGTCATTATCTCTCACGAGCGAGACTGCGCAAGCGCAGCCATCGCTAGCCGAGACCTAAAAAGCAGAGTGTGAAGACTTCCAGCACACTGAACAATCGAAAACATACGGAGTTTGTTAGGGGTTGCCATATGTGGGCCAATTGCGCAATCATGCAGGATTACACAAGTGCAGTGAAGCAATAGCCAGGAGTTAATTAAACCGACGAGCACTTTACGGAAAGGTAAGCAGAGAGCACGCGGACAGGTCACAAGGCAGTGCTCGTGGTTGTCGGTCTTCCCACTCCACATTAAAGCAAAATCCTGTTGTACAGCCACACCCAAAGAAGGAACGCGACAGGCAGGCTAAGGGCCAAGGGAGCCCCAATATTTCAGGAGAACTACAAGTTTACAAATGAACTGCAGCCGCAAGTGGCCACAGGCCTCGTAACAACATCAAACAGATTATTGCATTTCAACTAAGAGTACTGCAGGTTAGGATCTACAGATTTTTTTACATCTGTGTACGGTGTTTTACAAACCTAAGCTTGCGAAGTTATTTTAGTTTAAACGTGTTGGCTGACTGGGGCGGGGGAGGGTTCACGTGACAAGGGAAAACTGTGAAGCCACGAAAAAACGTAATTGCAATGACACGTTTCTCCTGCACTTCAGCAAAGAAGGAAGTGGTGTGCGTTAACTTAATAAGCACCCAAAGTGGGTGAAGGGTCGTACTCTAGGTGAGCATCCTTCGTAAATAACCGGGCAATACATATAAAAATGTAACATTTAGTACATTAGGCCCGTGTAAAACAAACTCCGGTTCGCCCACTGCTGGGGGGGAGATAGGCGATCAAATCAGTCCAGGGCAGCTTGGGGGCTGTGGATTTTAGTGACTACGCCCTCTGGGACATTATTTTGATGGCACACACACACACACGTTTAGTTATACACCAGCAAGGCATGCAACAGGCTATATATAAAAAAAAAAACAGATACAACCTTCCACACGTATACGTTAGCTCCCCCGAATCGCGAAAAAGGAATAACGTTATAACAGCGTTCTCTTGCTTACAAAGAGAATCAACTTCGAGGCAAATTGGTGGGAACAATAATGGAAACTAGCGTCAACGGAAGCCTCTCCTAATTCTAGTGTATGTATTTTCTCACAAGAAATGCCCGTCCCTCCCAGCAGCGCTTGGCCAAGAAATGGTGCCTGCTGTCCATGTACAGCATTTACCTTGCGGGAGCGAGCAGCGGCGCCATCTGTTTCCAAAGTGCGAGTGCGATAATTGCAAACAAATGGCACCGCTGCTCGCTCCTGCAAGGTAAACACAATACATGCACGAGTACTAATAGGAAACAGTGCAAAACATGCACGCGTTTCAACAAAAGCCCAGAGTGATTCCAAAAGGTCACTCCTACGCGCTGCATAGGCGAGACCTAGAAACCAAATGCGTACCCCACATCTGAATGCTGCCGACGCTGTAGCAGCCAGGCGGAAGATGCTTCCTTTCCAGGCAGTCATGGGGAAGTGACGTGTCGCCAGGGAGGAGCTCTTCTGATAAGCAGGGCATACAGCACGGCCCAGGTCTGCAACCTTTCCTTGTTAAATGCTCCTTAGGGCTGAGCCAATACAATCACAATGTATTTCTGAAATTTTGGATTTTGTTTTAAGCAGATGAATAAGCAGCAATTAAGTTCTCCAATTGCTGCTGAATGCAGGCTCTGGACTCAAACACCTTAAACGTCACTGCAAGCAGCAAGAACGTCACTGGAGCAAAACCTGATCCCATAAATAGACTCCTACATCTTGGCTCGCAGACATCATAGTGCCGCCATTTTGAATAACAAGACAGAACGATTGACTCTTTGAACCAAACCGCCACTTCTTCCAACACCACAGAAGAAATGTCCAGAATAGTCGGTGAGAGTCCACTCTTTACGTGTCTAGAATCAGCGAGTCGGTCATTATACACCTCAAGCAAAGAGTTAGCCGAATGTGTCTTCTGTAAGATCTACACTGCTGAGAAAGCTTTCCTTTCCCCTGGAGGTGAGGACTTCGATCAGCGGGGCAATGTTCTGTCACTCAAGGGAACTACCATTCTAGCACGATTCTCATCTCTGAGAAATGACATGCTTGAGGTCAAAGTGTTGGTTTTCAAATTCGGCTTTCGACCCATGTCCCCCGAAATTCTTCTTGAATTTCAAAGACGTAATGTCTCCTGATAGCCTACATATTTAATTCCGCTTTAGGTCGGGTTATTGTTCCGCCTTCATGGAAGCAAGCCACAGTAACCGCTGATCACTGACCCACATAAGTTTTCCAATTCTCGCCCAGACTCTGAGCTGCCTTTTCTCACAAAAATCATGGAAACTACAGTTAATGATCAACTTTCTTCTTTCCTGGAAAACAATAATCTGCTTGACTTGGCGCAAAGAGGATGGAGACCTAGTCAGGGCACTCATGATCTTCGCTCTTAGACAGAGGCGAGTCAGGGGCGCTGCTCCTCTCAACCTCTCTGCAACCTTCGACACCGTCTGCCACCTCCGTCTGATCAAGTGACTTTGAGAGGTAGGTGGGAGAGTGCAGTAAGACTGACTCTCGCCATTCCTGCACAGATGCCCCAAACAGTGGCCTTGCTGCCTTTTCAATTAAGCTTTGCCAAGTTCCTTATGGGGTAATCCAGGGATCAGTGGCGTTAACATTAGCCCCCCGTGGTGCGGGGGGCGACCTCCAGGAGGCCCCCTTTGGCACTGTGCACGGGAGGCGAGCCACTGGCTTGAGAGCTCCTGATGGGGTCCACGAGATTGGGGGGAACCCCTCAAGTTTCGTTGCACAATTGACCGGGATCTGCTTTGAGCCCTGTTCTGTTTAATATATACCTCGTGCCCCTGGCTTGCTTAATTAAAGTTTTACAGATGCGACAATGACATTCTATTTTGGTAAATCCTTTGGCATCTTTCTTTGAGGTCGTCTAAAACAATCTCTCAGACATCCATGAATGGATGAAATATTAACAAACTAGACACCAACAAAACAGATTATGTTCCTGGCCAATTTGTCCTCCAAAACACAGTACTGGTGGCCCCCTTGTGAAGAGGAGGCACTTTCCTTGGCCTCCCAAGCTCACAACTTTGGGATCATCTTTGACCATCACCTCTCTTTCCATCCTCACATGTCCAATTTAGCTTCTTCTTGCTTCTTCCTTGTTCACACTCTAAGGAAGGTATAAATTACCCCGTCTTCCTTTGGACTGGTGCAAACCAATAGTACTAGCTCTCCTCTCTTCCAAACTTGGTTATCGTAATGCGGTCAATCTGTGTTCTCGTAGTATCTGATCAACCAGCTCCAGCGTATTCAAAACATAGCTAGCCACTTTAAATTACTCTAAAAAACCAACAGTGGTCAATATGGATGCACTATAGTGGGAAGAGATGTGAAGAATTTATGTAAGGTAATCTCTCTTTCTTCACCAAAAGGTGAGCAAGGAAAATCTTCCTTTTTGTTTAGTTACCCTCACACACCCTAGTGGTGTCATGCTTCATCATCGGGTCACCCCGACGCCTATAAGTCGGGGTGGGCTCAACCACAGTATTGGGAAACACATGTAAAGAAACAGTCTGACCAATTGATATGTGTTACCACATACAATTCATCAAGTCTGAGAGATGTACTAGTACATACTGATACATTTACACCAAAAACAACTAATCAATTGACCCTTTGGAGAACGCCCCAGGTCACTGGACACTATCCATGTGGTTCGTGTGTAGTATGCCCCTTCACAGAACCCACCAAAACAATAGAACTAGGATTACATTCACCATGGGAACAAAGATCACATACCAATTGTAATTCTGAATCAGTGATCTATATGATTAAATGCCCATGTGACCTAATGTACATTGGGATGACGAGTCGCAAAGTAAAAGTTCGCATTAGCGAACATAGAAGCACAATACGACGTGCAATAACAGCAACTAAACTCACTGCACACTATAATGATAAAAAACATAAGGATACAGAGATCAAGTGGACCATTATAGAGAAAGTTAAAAATGCAAATAACCTACAACGTAAACTTCTGGAACGTGAGCAACGATGGGTTCACCGATTAAAAACTCACGAAAGGGGTTTAAATGACTGTATACCTTGGAACCAATTGACCAGATGAAGGAAATGAATTTATTTACAATCATGACCTATATCTGTACGTTATGATGTATCCCACTTCAGTGATGTTGAGACTATAAATCCATCTTGGGAACCATAACAAAATGGTCATACAACTATATATTCATTTCTAAAAACAGCTCCAATTATACCATCTTCGGTATCATACCTCTGATCCGTGATCAAAGACATATGTACATGATCATCCTATATCTTAGCGCACTATGGTAGTTAAAATACGAGATAATCCTCATTGAACACTACAAACGAAATAGCTCTTGTAACATACCCCCAATGGCCATCCAAAAAGGGCTAGGGATACCTCACAATAGTAAGACTCTTTTAGAACTAATTGAGAAGGGTATATTTCGGTGACAACTCATACACAAAAACTTATGTACAAGTTGTTCTCATTAAGTCGGATACTACAATTCCCATGATTCTCTGGACGTAATGTTCGGCAGTATATCACACTAAGCACGCCAACTAGTGCTCACCAATCAGAAAGAACCATTTGATGTCAATGTATACAATTGGTGATATCCTTAAAACACGAAAACTTATGTATAAGTTTGTTCGATCAGGCGTTCTTCTCATTAAAACTTTTTACGCTGACATAGAGACATATAAACATACCTTGGCTTTCATGCCTTACTATTCAGAATATGGCGTATATTGTCATCACGGAACATTGCAGCAACGCTGAATTATGCGCGTAATGTTTGCGTTTTAGAGAGATTGAGTGTACTTGGATATACAGATAGAGACAGTGACAATATGTCCGCGTATGGGTATCAAGCTTTACCATTGAATTTTATCGACATAGTCAAACTAAAATTCCCATGATTCTCTACACGTAATGTGCGCCATTACGTCACAATGACCGCGCCAACTAGCGCCTTCCAATCAGTGTTACAGAGAATACGGAAGCAAAAAAACCCGGCACTTTCGCAATACCAACGCGAAAGCCGGGAATCGAAGCCAAGTAGGTGTGCAGGCGGGGAAGGACTTTTGACGAAGTAAGTTACGGATATGTGTATGCAGATCTCCTTTTAATCGTTTTTAATCGTGTTTCCCCATAGGGGAACACATGGGAACACATACGCGATCCAGAAAAATCCCTTACGTTGTTTTCTCACATTTCCCTTACCTAATCGGGGTCATGACATTAGGGTTTGACTATAGAGCTACCCCTAGATGCATTTCGGTCCCTTGAGACACAGAAACCCTTCAAGACTTTGGTAAGGAAGTTTTCATTGAGTTTTTCTGCACAAACCTTTATAAGGAGAGATAATGATAATCGTACATGACTAGTGACTATGGTTATTTTATTCACAAGCACGGTGTGAGTGATGAGTGAGTGCGAGGTGTAGAGCGATTTTATTGAGAATGTATAGACTTACTGGCAAGAACTAATTGCCAGTTTTTGAGTAAAATTGCCACCACACTAATCATCTGTCACGTAAAAATATTATGTGAAGATATGGATATGATTGGCACGTGTGGTTTTTTGTTTATTTCCAAAGCACGCATTTTGGGACACAGCATTATAGAAATACTATTATGATACCGTACAACTGTATGTTGTTTGTTTCTTTGTTGTTTGTTCTTCTCTTTGCAGATGGAGGATGACACATGATTGATAAATAATCAATCACTTACACAAGGAGCAGCTACTCTGCCCTTGCACCACGCACAGGATAGGGAACCCCCTTTGTCCTGTCCCCTAGGGAGGCCCACTTTGCCCTGAAGAAAGTCCTGGACCTTTCCGGCCATTAATGGACTGAAACATGTTGGCACTAGGGTCTTAGGACCATAAGACTTCCAATAAGACCCAATATTCTTTTTTACTAACCCAGACAGACCCAAAAATAAAGGGATACCGGGGATCTGTCTGAGGTGTTTTAATCTTTCAGCCCCCCAGGTCATATACTTCTTATAAGAGCTCCCAATACTGTGGTTGAGCCCACCCCGACTTATAGGCGTCGGGGTGACCCGATGATGAAGCATGACACCACTAGGGTGTGTGAGGGTAACTAAACAAAAAGGAAGATTTTCCTTGCTCACCTTTTGGTGAAGAAAGAGAGATTACCTTACATAAATTCTTCACATCTCTTCCCACTATAGTGCATCCATATTGACCACTGTTGGTCTGTTAGAGTAATTTAAAGTGGCTAACTGATTATAAATAGGAGGAGTTACTCTAACTCTGAATCCTCTTTACCCTTCAGGCATTGGAAAAAGTTTTTTCATTAGTCCTTAATGTGAATATAAGATTAGCGCAGCGCACAGCTGTAGGGTTTACTAACAGAAATCATCTGCAAGATAACTCACTATATTTCTCTGATATTTCTCATATACCTTAACACTCATTTTACGCTCCAGACACCTTTTTAAAAAAAAAATCAAAAGAATAGAATATATTATCTATCTGTACAAATATGGCAGAACAATTTGGAATTGGCTATTCAGATGATATAGCATCTGCCATTTTAGCGGGACCATCACTGTTATCAGACACGAACATCAGTCAGAACCTTTCCCAGGCCCAAAATTGGGATGAACTAAAAGAACTAAAACGGAACCAAATGAAAATCTTGTTACATGGGGCTATTATGACAGAGTACCTCAGAGGCAATACAGCACCAACGGGATTACTTGTTACTAATGCACCTAGGATCTTTCTTGAAGATCCACAATTCAAGAAGGAATGGTCTCTCATCGCATGGAGATGCTCACGCGATTGGCTTATTTTAATTATTAATACAGCTAAACGCCTAGCAGACGCTCTACTGATTAAAATCAAAATAAGCGAGGATTCGTTGATGACTGAAATTAAACTAACCTTATACAAGAAGAAGCTTGAAGAAGTGAATAAGGAGATAAGCGAACATAAGGATTATCTCATGCAAAGCAAAATCAACAAACTACAGAAAGACCTAAAAAAGTTTAGTCACGAGAAGGTCTATCCATACATCAGAGACGATTATAAAGGCCAGGAGAATTCAGACTCAGGTTCAGCACATAGTTAACAGACAGCACCATCGGACTCTGAATATGACGACTGGTCTAGTGATGGATCGAATAAAAGCTGGCGAGGCAGGGGTAGAAGACAACGAAGAGGCAATTACAATCAAAGATATGGACATCAGCAGATGTACCCATGGCCCGCCCCTTATGGTCCAATCCCATTCCATGGCCCCGCCCAATTCCCTATGGGTCCATACTATCAGCCCGATTTTAACCAACGTTTTTTAGGACAGGGCGGCAGGAGAGGCAGACGTGGAAGAAGAGGGAACAAAAGAGTCCAATGGGAAGAAGATCGGAGCACCATGAATACAAGGAGCAATACCAGGGATCAACAACCAGGCACAAGCAATATGAGAGACTAGTGGTTAATTTGACAGACATCACCCTTACCACTGAAGAAAAAATGGTCCTAGAAAAGGGCTTGGGGTTTGTACCAACGTCCCACTTGGATAAATTCCGTTTACGCTGTGAATTGGTGGATTTCTTCAGGAAGATCCGGTTAAAAACATTCTTTAGGGACAAAGAGGATCCACAAGAGGATAAGACTCACACAAATCTAAGGTGTAAATCTACTTTTTATCCTCCAACCAACATGATGCCCCCAGAGGTACTCGCCTTTGAAGATGCAGTGACGAAGGAAGTGGAATTACTCCAAATCAGGAAGAATACATTCAATAATTTAAGCAAAAAAGAACGAGAGGCTTTGACTACCCTTCAATCTAGGACGGACATAATTATAAAACCGGCGGATAAGGGTGGAGCCACGGTCATCCAAAGTACTAGTGCCTATAGAACTGCTTGTATGAATTTACTAGCAGACACTAGGTACTACAAAAAGATCAACAGAGATCCCACACAACGGATTAAAACTACCATCTCCACACTGACAGCGAATGCATTAGATAAAGAGTGGATTACCAAAAAGGAACATGACTTTCTAAATCAGGAGGACCCAAGAACACCATTATTCTACACAATCCCGAAAATACACAAAGGGAAAACCCCACCGCCAGGCAGACCGATTGTCTCTGGGATAGGGTCCCTTCTTGAACCCTTATCCAAACACACAGACTGGTTTCTACGCCCTCTGGTAACTAAGATCAAATCCTATGTTCAGGACACTAAGCACCTCTTCAATCTACTGGAAAAAACTACAATATAACCCAGACGAGAACATCTTGGTCAGCCTTGACGTTGAAGCATTATACACAAACATACCTCAGGCTGAGAGTATTAGGGTGATTGAAGAAATTCTCAAACAAGAAGAATGGCCATGGGCTGCACCAATCGAATGGATTACCACCCTTATTCATTTGGCACTCACAGAAAACTTCTTCAAGTTTGAAAATCAAATATACCTCCAAATACACGGAACTTCAATGGGCAGTACATTCGCCCCGAGCCTGGCCTGCCTATATGTGGGGTTCTTTGAAGATCAATACATATGGACACAGAACCCGTTTTCCACCAATATATGTAAATGGTATAGATATATTGATGATGTACTTCTGATCTGGAAAGGAGATATGACCAGTCTCAATAATTTCGAGACTTGGATCAACAGTCTGAATCCCCACCTACATTTCACAATGACCATGAACAGAGAAAGAATATCATTTCTAGATGTAATCTTCACAGCCAGTGAAGGTACTCTTAAGAACTCTCTGTTCACAAAAGCTACAGACAAGAACAGTCTACTTAGATTTGATAGCGCACATCCACGCTCCCTAAGGGAAAATCTACCTGTAGGCCAGTTTTTGAGGGTACGTAGAAACTGCTCTGATCTTGAAACATACAAAAAAGAAGCAGTTGTTCTTACCAACAAACGTAAACAAAAGATGTATCCTGCCAGGATTATAGATAGAGCAAACAAGAGAGCCCGTAACACACCAAGAGAGGCTCTTTTGGAAACACATGTAAAGAAACAGTCTGACCAATTGATATGTGTTAGAAAAACACTCCCACACCGGAAGGGTGGTGGTGTTCTCCCAGACATACACTGTGGTAGCTTGGCTCGAGTGGTCAGGGGTCAGGCACCGTGCTAAGCATACGTCATACCCACACAATAACCATGCGTGCATCCGTTCCAAAAACGACACTACACCTTAAAAATTATACTGAAAATATATCTCTTTATCTTCTTTTCTCTTAGTTGCTGATTAAATAAATAATAATACAATCACAGTACACAAGGCTTTTCCTGTGGAAGGGTAAGTCAGATAAATAATACTTCAACGATTCAATAAATAAGGTAGATCATAAATAATCAAGGCATAAATATAAGTGCATTACATAAAAGGCAATTAAATATTATGGGGCAATAAATACTGCGAGACAATAAATACTGTGCGACAATAAATACTGTGAAACAATAAATAGGATGAATACAATAAATACAGTGCTCTCAATAAATAATAAAAGCCAACAGTGACACTTGAAAATCAGTTCACATTCCTGAGGTACTATGGGATGATTTGGCCCAATCCCAGCTTGTAGAGTTTTGGATGACCTGCGGGGTGTACTACCTGGCTTGGACAAGGCTGAGGCCTAAACTGAGGTAGATCAAGGGGGAATCTAGAGATCTGGCTCTCCCACACTACACAACCCCTCTGTATTAGTCTCAGCTCACCCCTGGCACTATCAAGCTGGTTCCAGCACCTCTCTAGCCCCTAGGATGGTCTCTTAGGGCTGCACAGGGCCTTAGGCGCCCTCTATTCCACTTACTGCCCTTTTTATGAAGCTCCGATGCCGCTGGAGTCGTGTCGACGCCGTGAGGCGGCTCCGGTTCGATGTCGGCGGCCTCGGCTCGATGTCGACCTCCGGTTCGATGACGTCGGGCAGTCTTGGCTTGATGTCGACTTCGGGCGGCTCCGGTTCGATGTCGGCGGCCTCGGCTTGATGTCGACCTCCGGTTCGATGACGTAGGGCAGTCTTGGCTCGATGTCGACTTCGGGCGGCTCCGGTTCGATGTCGGCGGCCTCGGCTCGATGTCGACCTCCGGTTCGATGACGTCGGGCAATCTTGGCTCGATGTCGACTTCGGGCGGCTCCGGAGTGCGATCTCCACTCCCGACCTCCGGTGCTCCTTTCCTCGGGTTCCGGCGACTCCGGAGTGCGACCTCCACTCCCAACCTCCGGCACGCTTCACCTCGGTCTCCGGCGACTCCGGAGGGCGGACTTCACTCCCCCGTCGACGCCGCACACTCGACCTCGTGTGGTAAATAATTTAATTACCGGGACTTAATTTGATACAGGAACATAATAAAATAGCTCAGTAAATAAGAGGCAGAATCCGTGGTATTAGAGGTTCGGAATGGGCTTTATTCCAATGGTCGATTATAATCGGTTGCTCCAAGTTCCATCACCACGAAGGTTCAGGAAGTGAAGTACATACATTATTGATAATTATTCACTTTTATACAATAGGCATTACAGTGAGGCCAATGCAAGAGGCGTAATTGGGTGTAACAAGGAAAACGTCATTGGTTATGATGTCACATATGGGTGGACCTATGAAATAATTTCGCAATGTCAGCAGAAATACTTGGCAGAGATGCGCGCGCAGCAGTATGACGTGTGATTGACGTGCAACTAGGGGGTGAAGGGGACTTGACATTTAGCTCTACATGTGGCGACAGAAGTCTGGAGGGTCAAGTCAACCTAATCCCAAATCATATCTAACATCCTATGTTTAAAGAACTAAGTTATCCAAAAGAGAGGTCGTTTTAGAGTAGAATCTTATTCTATACTGACTATACTGACTGTTAGTGCGTGCACAAGCGTCTAAGTGTCTACGCTAGATGCGAGGGCGGGAATCTTCCATAGCAATAGGGCTATGAATTACTTGCATAAAGACAGAGAAGCCGGGCCTTTGCTCGGTGGCTGGAAGAATGTTTACTTAAACTACTAGACAGGAATGCATCGGGCAGGGAACGGAGCAGATAATTTCGAAGGTGAAATACAGTTTTTGGCAGGCAGCGGGCTGATGTCAGGCTTCGCGAGCCGCGCAGAGAATGAGACAAAGTTCATGGTCGCAGATGCAGGCTCAGACTGGAGCTTTCAGAGGCAGTAGAAGAAGAGTTCGATGACAGAATCAGGGCCTACTTGCCTGGACTGTAAAATGGCATAAGTGAACCATATAAAGCCGGTGGCCTTTCATACTTAGGAATGGAATATCCGGCCTATTCATGGCGGATCTGACAGAGGACATGTTGACGGTGGACGCACATGTGTTTGCGTCTTCATAACTGGAACTGGAGGGAACATACATGTACTTGTGATTCATACATGAAGCCGTTGGGGTCCAAGATAGGGGACATAACTGATCGGAAAAATCCATATTTCCACATTCCCTCCTTGTCCCCTACTTGCCCGTTAAGAGATATCAATCTTCATCAATCCATTGATCTGTTCATATAGCATCATTTGTTCTTCTTTCTTCTTCTGTGACGAATGAAATCCTGGTGGTGGAATACACGATGTGGCACACAGACCACAGATCGCTGGTCCACATTGTAGACATAGACAGCAACTGAATAGTATGAGAAGGCCAATACCTAGGAAAGATAGGACCTTCCATCCAAAGGTAGATAATACACTCCAAAACCAACCGGACCAAGTCCAGGTGCCTGGATTCTGGTGTATCTGGCTTACAATCTTATGAAGGCGAGTTATGGCTTTATATACAGATGGCGAATTTTCTGGTATGAAAATGCAACAGCTTGATCCGATGACCCTACAAGCTCCGCCCCTATCGGCCAGGATGACGTCAAGGACAAGACGATTTTGAAGCACAACAATCCGCATAGCAGACTGCTCTTCTGTTAAATTGCCTAAGGTGGAAATAGTTTCGTTCACTACTGCTTCAAGGGTTCTAGTTAATCTACGTATCAGCTTACTATTAGTAACGGTACCTATATAGGGAAAGAGACCTTTATTGAAATCTGTGTATTTTTCCCATGCTGTTTCAGTGTAATCGACTATCGGGAGATCTCTCCTTACTCTATTATATACTAAATGAACATTTCTGTGATAATCAGGAGGAGCTATAAAAACAGGTGGCAAAAGAAATCCAATGTAGCAGGTACCATCCCAATCTAGAGGCAAACGTACATATGTCGTCTGACCACATATGAAATAAGAATGGCGGGAAGCTCTAAATGTAGACTTGCCTTGATCACTAAATTCTACTACAGTGGTGCATTTACTATGGCCCATATGTATGGAACCATTCTTTCTTACACATAATTCACCTTTTACTGGAAATATTGACATAGCGGGCAAAATTGGAGTAGCTTCGGATTCGACATTTAGGATCATAAGATTAAGCGTAAAATTACCTAATCCATACACTTCATTTTCTAGATCAGTTCCTGTTCCCTGGGGAAGTCCCTCGTTGTTAGGGTAGCAGACCTTAAGCAAAACTAAATTCAAATTTCCCCATACCCAGTTATCTTGATAAACTGCAGAATTCGAATCTAGAGAATTAATTAAACTAAACCATGCTCCACAGGAGCCGTTGTGTGTGAACGGGTATGGAAAGAGAGGTAGAATTCCTTTATAATTCTGATAAGGAGGGAGTCGGCCACATATCCAACAATTTGTAGCATTGCTAACCTGATGGGAATGATGTAACATACTGATAAACGTGTTATTGCGCAGCGCAAATCTATAAGACAACTCAAGCGGAGGTAATTCACTAAAAGAATGTTCAGCAGTAACATTGTAAACATGTCTAGAAATAGGATAATATATGTGCAACAATATACTTGCAGTAATTATTAAAAGACTTAAGAAAAACAAAATTAATAATGTCACTATGCAATGACTACGCAGTAATTTACAATACGCCTGTCGTTTCAACATTTTTCGGGTGCTTTCTCTATTCAGGTCCAAGGGATACATGTCAGAGGCAATTCAACCGCTTCACCTTGGAGAGGACTTAAACAATCAAATTGCTTGACCGATTGGATCTGAGTTTTAGTTGATACAGTTCGGAGTTACTTTTTTCAACAAAAGGAAGTTTTGAGTCAACGGGTGAAGACACACAAGGTGTGGTATTCACATCTGATTGTAGTCCATGAAATTTCTTGATATGACTTGAATGAATCCAACCTTTCCTGCCCTCGATCTTCACGGCTGTCCTTGTGGTGAGCAACACCAGCTGAGGCGCCTTCCACCTAGGTTCCAGCTGAGTCTTTCGATCAAAGTTCCTCACGAGGACCAAGTCTCCCGGAACTACGTCATGGGGTTTCACCTCAGTGTTGTCAGGAAAAGCTGCAGCTACCTGTGAACGACAAGATTGTAGTGCAGACATCAAGGAAGCCAAGTAATCTGTCAGCATATTACAGTTAATATCAGTTATTTTGCGTGGTATAGGCGTCCCCCACATATTTGGTGGTCTGCCGAAGATCACTTCATACGGGGATAGCCCTGTTCGAGAGTGTGCTACCATTCTTGTGTAAAAGAGTGCAACTGGTAATGCTACTACCCAGTCGACACCTTTCTCTCTGCATATTTTGGACAATCTAATTTTCAGAGTCTGATTATGTCTTTCTACGAGACCTGCTGCTTCGGGGTGTCGGACACAGTGGAACTTCCACTGATAGCCTAACAAAAGTGAAACGTGTTTCATTAATTCGGATGAGAACGGCTGGCCGTTATCTGAGTGAACAACACGTGGTAAACCGTATCGTGGGAAGAATTCTCGAACCAACTGTTTGGCAGTAGTCGGGGCAGTGTAATCTGAAACCGGGTATGCCTCCGTCCAACGGGAAAGAGCACAAACAACTACGAGAACATATTTGAATCCTCTACATCGTTCCATCTGGATATAATCCATCTGGAGGACTTCAAAAGGATGATCAGGAGGATGAAATCCACCCTGTTCTACGGGAACGCTTTTTCCTGGGTTGAACTGGCAACAGATCATACAGGTACGAACTTTTTGTTTGGCTGCTGCTCGTAAATGTTTATTGATCCAAATGTGTTGAATGCTATCTAGCATAGCTTTTTCTCCTAGATGTGCGGGACTATGTATAGTGTTAATTATAACTTGGACCATTGAATCAGGAAGGAACCACACAGATTTTTCCTTCATCATCCATCCTTGATCCGTTTGGATCCCTCCTAATTCGGTCCATTTCTTTATTTCATCTGGTGTAGCATGTGTCTGTATGTCAATTACGTCAAGAGTAGGGTCTTTAACCGTCATACAATGTGTTGGCGTCGGGACTATTGTCTTTGTCATGTCGGATGTTTGAGTTTGAGCAGTCTGTTTAGCTGTTCTGTCAGCTAGATCATTGCCTCGAGAAATGATATCAGTAACTTTCGTATGAGCTTTACATTTCATAATTGATATTGCAGTGGGTAGATGTATCGCATCTAATAAAGCATGAATGAGGGGTCCGTGCTGAATGTGGGCACCGTGAGAAGTTAAATAACCTCTCTCTCGCCACAGCACGCCGAAGTCATGTACAACTCCGAATGCATAACGTGAATCAGTGTATATGTTGACTTTTTTATTTGTGGCTTGAATACAGGCTTGTGTCAGAGCGATGAGCTCTGCGGCTTGGGCTGACAAGGTATTTATACAATTTGTTTCAATGATTTCAGTATCTGTTGTGACTGCATACGCGGCCACTAGTTCTCCTGTACTAGTTCTCATACATGAACCATCTACATACAACGTCAGGTCTGGGTCTGATAATGGGACATCGGTTAAATCTTGTCTGGGTTTCGTCGTGATTGTAATAACTTCAATACAGTCATGAGCTAGTGGGTCTGTTCCGATCACAGGTAAAAGTGTGGCAGGATTCAATGTGTTACAACGTCTGATTTCTATATGTGGCTGAAACAATGTTAGTTCGTACCCAGTGAGTCGTGCTATAGTCAAGTGTTGTGTTTGCGTTCTATTTACAAGAACCTCTACTGCATGTGGTACTTGAACCGTCAATGGATGTCCTAACACTATGGCATCGCTTTGTCTGATTGCTAAAGCTGTCGCTGCCACTGATTTCAGACACGCAGGCAGAGCCTGAGCTACGGGATCTAATGTACTAGAGAAATAAGCACATGGTTTGTGTGCTCCTGCTTGTTCCTGTGTGAGTACTGACAAGGCAGTACCTTCGCGCTCTGTAACAAAGAGTGTAAACTGTTTACTGTAACATGGTGTTGCTAAAACAGGTGCTTGACATAAGGCTTTCTTTAGGCTTTCAAAAGCTTGTGTATGTTCCTGAGTCCAAGGGAGAACAGTTGATGTGGCTGCCTCCTGGGTTGTCAACTGAATGAGTGGTTTTGCTAGAAATGCATACTGAGGGATCCACTGCCTACAATATGAAGTGAGGCCTATGAAAGCCCGCACCTCCTTTTGTGTCTTGGGTATTGGCATGTTAGCTATTAACTGAATGCGGTCGGGTGTAAGCTGCCTTCCCTCCTTGGACAGCGAGTGTCCAAGATAAATAACTCGCTGGACACAGAATTGCAGCTTAGAAGGGGACACCTTGTGCCCCTTTTCGGCTAGAAATTGTAAAACTGTCAGTGATGCTTTCTCACATTCGGGTTCGCTTCTTGCGGTGATCAGCAGATCATCGACATATTGAAGCAAAGCGGTGTTAACTGGCATGTGGATACTGTCGAGTTCTCGTTTCAGTGCTTGGCTATAGATGCTGGGGCTTTCTGTAAATCCTTGAGGTGCGCGTGAGAATTTAAAGCTACGTCCATTTAAACTAAATCCGAACAAATATTGGCTTTCCGGATCTATCGGGACGCTGAAAAAAGCATTCTTGAGATCAATTACAGTAAAGAATGTTGCTTCGGAATCAATAGCTGTCAGTAATGATGAGATATCTGGGACCACAGGGAATTGTGGCACAATGCACTTGTTTAATTCGCGCAGATCAATAACCAATCGATATACTGGCGGGGCCTTCGGATCTGTTCGTTTAAGAATCGGAATTATCGGTGAATTACATACATTGGAGTCTGTTTCCACAACCACTCCTTGGGCAATAAGCTCGTCAATGATTTGCAGTAAAGCCACTACAGCATCGGGTGGTAGCTTGTATTGTCGCATTCGTGGTAGTACCACTCCTGCCTTTAGTGTGACTCGATATGGTGTAATATTCATGCAACCAACATCAGTAGGGCCTTGTGCCCATAGACGTGTAGGTAAAGTCTGCAATCGGGGATCCATGTCTCTAGACACATAATGACCTTTAAAATCACGTAAAAACAATCTTACTCCTTCCGGAGAACAACATATAATAGCTCCTAGAGCTTTCAGTGTTTTTATTCCTAACAAGTTTTCTGGACATGATTTAGTAAGCAATAAATCTGTAGTTCGGGTCAAAGGTCCTATCGTAAGCGGAAGAGGTTGTGACACTTCATTAACAATAGGTTTTCCTGAAAAACCAAGGGAAATATTCTGTGAGCCTGAGAGGGGTGCCCCTGGAACTTCACTACGTTTTATGGTTGTTCGACTTGCCCCTGTATCAAGTAAAAATTTTCTATCTTGGCCTAATAATTCACTATGTACATAAGGTCCTTCTTGATCTACAGGGATCTCGATAAGGGGTAAGTCAACTTCCCTCTCTAGGCTTATTCATGTGTATCGTTGATAATCAGGATAGTCGTACTGTGCGGTCTGGTACAGTTGTCGTGTCGTGGTTTGTGTGGCAGCAACAGGCAGCGCTGGTGCAGCAGGCACAAACTGTATAGACTGTGGTGGAGCTGGCATGGACTGTGCATGCTGCGGGGCTCCTTGTTCATTCTGATCCTGTCTAGGTGGCCGTGGTCTTTCTTTTGTATTACCTATGGCGATATTATGTTTCAAAACTGGACAATCGTGTACGTAATGACCTGGCTTTTTACAATAGTTGCATATCCCTTTTATAGGTCCTGTTGAATCACCGGAATGTATCATACCCTTTTTATGTCCCTCAGCTGGAACTGTCTGGGAAACTAGCATTTTCATTTTCGTGTCTTTCATGCGTCTATGTTCATGTTCTTGTTCCTCTCTAATTCTATTGTGATGGTATTGTAACATTTGTAACATTTGTGATGGAGTGTTACCTTGCCAGGTACTCTCGAATTTTAATACTCTGTTCTTTACTTGAGGCAAGGCCTTTTCTACTAATTTGGTCACAAACAGATGTGGGTATGATTCGCTACTTGCTTTTATGCCACTATGTATACCAAAACATTTTTCAAAACGGGCATAGTAATCACTAGTGTCTTCATCTTGCTTTTGTTTACAGGCTGAAATTGTACCCCAATCTTCCTTTTTCGTAGTTAATAAACGTGGCAGTACCTGTACTAGTAAACCTGGTAGTGCTTTAGTTTTATCCCCAAGTCCTGCTCCTGCAGTTCGGGCCTTTTCTTCTGCTTCTAATGCTGACCATTCTATCTTTTGGTCGCCTACCTCCCACTCTTTTTCCCTGAGTTTTTCGTAAATGCCAGCAGGCATTAATACCTTTAATATTGTCATAATGTCGGGATAGGTATACTCTCCCATGAGTAACATGTCTTTAATTTCTCGGTGAAAACCCGCTGGGTCTTTGTCATGACTGGGTACCACTTTCTTCATTTCTAACAATTCTATTTTCGATATGGGCGTATATACAAATACGCGTTTAAACTCATTGTCCTCGCCTTTTATTGGGTGTACTTCTCGTAAGGGATTCTGTCTGTCCATGTAATACGTGGTTCTTTCCTTAATGGGCAATGAGACATGTTCTGAGCATACAAAAAGAATGTACTGCTTTCTTGATTCTAGTATTTCTTTAATTAACTTAGTACCTGAACCTCTCCATCTATTCGTGAGTAATTCAGTCAGTATTTCAGGTAAAGGACCAGGGTCCGAACGCTGACTCTGATATAGTATAAGAAGTTGTTGAATCATATAAATCCCAGCTAAACGCTGTTCATCTGGGGTGAGATTCAAAAATGTGCGTGCTACTGTATCATCACTGTACTTTCCGGGACTGTCAATCCAATGGACAGCTGACCTGGCTAATTCTTGTTCATCCATAGAATCGAGAAAATGATAACCCCTTCGTTCTCGGAGTAATTTGTCAGCGGCTTGAAATGAATGCTCGTTAGACCTTATATGAACTATAGGTGTTTGGAAATTCCTGTTATTATCTGGACATATCGGACGTATCGGGTCAGTAAGACATCTAGTATTATTACAAGATCTTCCTCTACCTACATAGGCTATGGTGTCCGACTGTCCTATGGACAGTCCTGATCCTTCTTCCTCGTTTTGTTCGAACTGGTCTACCGCCAATCTCTCTTCGTGTAGGCGTTCTATTTCTTTACGGATCTTTCGGCACATGGCTATTATACAATTTTGCTTATCATGTCTTCCTTCTGATATATTCTGGCTCCATCTGGTAAGAATTTGCATTGCTTCTGGGTCTACCCCCGGTCGGTCTTGATTTCTGATCACACAATTTATGAGGAAACGTAACAGTTCCCCCTGTATCTCCACTTTCTGGTATTCCATAGCTCTGTTAATACATTCAGAATCTCGCCCTGTTTGAACAAAATGGTATATATTATCTAGATGCGCAGCCATTCCTGGTAACTTCCCTAAATACACCGCGGCTCGTCTGATACGTAATGATGCCAGGATCATTTCGTCCTCTTTGCCGGGCACAGGGTCATATCTACAATCTACAAGAAGTTCTTTAAGCGTACGGGCATTTATGAGTTTGGGGGTACGTGAATGTGCTGATTCTTGAAAAGTAAGTTTATTTATTCTGGGTGGCGTAGAAAAAATATTGGTAGCACCTCCGGTAGCCCCGTCTGGGGTATCGGGTGTGAAAGGGTTCGTTGAACGTGATACAGCAACTATAGGTGTGGACACAGCTGTAGGAGCAGCTGTAGGAACAGATGTGGAAACAGATGTGCTTGCCGGAACTTGTGACAGGACTTGTTGCTGTAGAGATACGGGTACTGGATCTTGGCGTTGAATATCCCTGGCAGGCGGTCTATGTGGGGCGGGATTTAGCATACTCGGGAGCTGCGTCATCTAAATATGAGGAAAGAAAAACATCTTCTGCGGTTCTAGGATGCCCCTTAGGATGTACCTTTATTGGAAATAATGGGGTTGGCAAGTCTTTTGGTATCTCTGGAGTAGCCTTAGGTAATCCTTCGGCCAGAAGGGGATACATACCATTCATAAGGGCATTTCTTTGTCTGTCTACTTGTTCTGATTTCACTCTGGTACCTTCTTCAATCAATATATTCTCTCGGACTTTATTTGAATTTTCTCTATTTCTCTCTTCCTGTCGGAGTGCTTTTTCTGTACGTCTATGAGATTCTTTACGCCATAACTCAATGGCGTCTTTCTGTGACTGTCTAACTTTCCTTTTCCATAACTCTTCTTCTACCTTCATGATGCACTCTGCATCCCAGGTCCCCGCTGCGGGCCACCTCTGACTTTCCGATAATTCCTTGGTGTAGTCTACCCATAAATCAAGAAATAATATAGCGTCTAAGCCATGTTTATGATACATGAAGTACCCTGGAGTGTCCCTAGGAGGAATAGGAACGGCTTCTTCGAGTACCCCTTTTCTTGTTGTGATCTGTCTTAATTTCGAAAAGAGCGGCATATTGAAAACTGATCTGATACTTGATTTGGAACAAACTTAATACAGTAAACACAATAATGAACAGTCATTCATACCACAATATGCAGAACATACTTAAAACACTTAACATTTAACATTTACCTGAGCAACGATGATAATGACGATCTAAGAAAAACTTAATCACTAAACATGATACTCGACATTAACTGAATTATTCTGAATTTATATACTTGATATACTAGATATACTGCTAAACAGTACAGATACACTGCTGAAACAGTGCAGACCGGATTTGTGTACCCAAACCCGTCTTGACCGGCACAACCTATGTGCACGTCAGAACGCCTCCCCTGTAATGGTACTCACCGGGTAGCTCGGAAACGGAAGGCCTCGGAAACTGAACTGAACTTGAACCGGACTGGACTCGACTCGAACACTTCGGACACTGGACTCGACTTGGGACTTCGGAAACTGGTGGGCCTCTGTATACCTCGGATCTTGCTCTCTCAGCTAGGCTCTGGTCGGGATACTTCGCACTTCTCACCGCCTCGTCTGGGTGTTGATCGCAGCCTCAGTCGCCCCCGCTTGACCGGAGGGAGATACAGGAAATCCTGCTGGTACGCGTTATTGTCCGTCCAGCTGTGGCAGGAGACCGGGCCTGCAACGCACCGCCGGCGCGTGAGATGAGAAAGTGTCCCTGTTCGGGCGCCATTCATGTGGTAAATAATTTAATTACCGGGACTTAATTTGATACAGGAACATAATAAAATAGCTCAGTAAATAAGAGGCAGAATCCGTGGTATTAGAGGTTCGGAATGGGCTTTATTCCAATGGTCGATTATAATCGGTTGCTCCAAGTTCCATCACCACGAAGGTTCAGGAAGTGAAGTACATACATTATTGATAATTATTCACTTTTATACAATAGGCATTACAGTGAGGCCAATGCAAGAGGCGTAATTGGGTGTAACAAGGAAAACGTCATTGGTTATGATGTCACATATGGGTGGACCTATGAAATAATTTCGCAATGTCAGCAGAAATACTTGGCAGAGATGCGCGCGCAGCAGTATGACGTGTGATTGACGTGCAACTAGGGGGTGAAGGGGACTTGACATTTAGCTCTACATGTGGCGACAGAAGTCTGGAGGGTCAAGTCAACCTAATCCCAAATCATATCTAACATCCTATGTTTAAAGAACTAAGTTATCCAAAAGAGAGGTCGTTTTAGAGTAGAATCTTATTCTATACTGACTATACTGACTGTTAGTGCGTGCACAAGCGTCTAAGTGTCTACGCTAGATGCGAGGGCGGGAATCTTCCATAGCAATAGGGCTATGAATTACTTGCATAAAGACAGAGAAGCCGGGCCTTTGCTCGGTGGCTGGAAGAATGTTTACTTAAACTACTAGACAGGAATGCATCGGGCAGGGAACGGAGCAGATAATTTCGAAGGTGAAATACAGTTTTTGGCAGGCAGCGGGCTGATGTCAGGCTTCGTGAGCCGCGCAGAGAATGAGACAAAGTTCATGGTCGCAGATGCAGGCTCAGACTGGAGCTTTCAGAGGCAGTAGAAGAAGAGTTCGATGACAGAATCAGGGCCTACTTGCCTGGACTGTAAAATGGCATAAGTGAACCATATAAAGCCGGTGGCCTTTCATACTTAGGAATGGAATATCCGGCCTATTCATGGCGGATCTGACAGAGGACATGTTGACGGTGGACGCACATGTGTTTGCGTCTTCATAACTGGAACTGGAGGGAACATACATGTACTTGTGATTCATACATGAAGCCGTTGGGGTCCAAGATAGGGGACATAACTGATCGGAAAAATCCATATTTCCATATATAGCCCTTTTTATGAAGCTCCGATGCCGCTGGAGTCGTGTCGACGCCGTGAGGTGGCTCCGGTTCGATGTCGGCGGCCTCGGCTCGATGTCGACCTCCGGTTCGATGACGTCGGGCAGTCTTGGCTTGATGTCGACTTCGGGCGGCTCCGGTTCGATGTCGGCGGCCTCGGCTTGATGTCGACCTCCGGTTCGATGACGTAGGGCAGTCTTGGCTCGATGTCGACTTCGGGCGGCTCCGGTTCGATGTCGGCGGCCTCGGCTCGATGTCGACCTCCGGTTCGATGACGTCGGGCAATCTTGGCTCGATGTCGACTTCGGGCGGCTCCGGAGTGCGATCTCCACTCCCGACCTCCGGTGCTCCTTTCCTCGGGTTCCGGCGACTCCGGAGTGCGACCTCCACTCCCAACCTCCGGCACGCTTCACCTCGGTCTCCGGCGACTCCGGAGGGCGGACTTCACTCCCCCGTCGACGCCGCACACTCGACCTCGGGTGACTTCCTCCTCGACCTCTGGTACTCTCCACGACCTCCGTCGGCGCCCTCTCTCGACCTCTGGCGGCTCCGGGTACGACGCCTGCTTTCCAGTCAGCGCCGCTTCTCCACCTCGGGCTCCAGGTCTCCAGGCTTCTCGACGTCGGACTTCAAGAAGTTACCAGTAACCAGGTCAGGAACTTGCTGTTCTTTACTTTTAAGGCCTGTTCCTGCTGTCCAGGTCCTTAAGATGGTTTCTCTTGCTTTCTCCCACACAGGGCTCCAGGCTGGGCTCAGTCAGTAGGGACTAGTATCAAGGGTGGGTTTATGGACCCCACTCCAGGCACAAGTTTCCACCCCTGCTGCCTCACTCCTTCCTCCTTCAGGTTTCTGCTGCTCTCTCTTCACCAGTCAGGTGCCAACTGCCCACTCCAACTGTCAACTCTGACTTAGCTTCCCAACATTCTAAACCGCCTCCAACTGTCACAGGGTTCCAGAATGTTGCAGAAGGTTCTAGTAGGTTCCAGTGATGTCACAGGTGACAATGGGTGGCCACCATTTTGTGCTCCAGGCCCTCAGACAGAAGTTCCAGGGGTAGATTAAATGGCTCCCTGAATCTGCATCAATACTAAAAAGTCTGGTGGTTCCCAAAAAGGAAAAATTCTAACAGGGTTTGAGGCAAAAGTGGGACAAAATAAATAATGATGAGGAGGGACCACCCAAAGGGCTGACAGGTCTAACAATATGTGTTACCACATACAATTCATCTTCTAATGATCTTAAGAAGATAATAAACAAGAAGTGGTCCATATTGACATCTAACACAATATCTTTTGAGAAACCAATGTTCTCATTTAAAAAGAACAAAAGTCTGAGAGATGTACTAGTACATACTGATACATTTACACCAAAAACAACTAATCAATTGACCCTTTGGAGAACGCCCCAGGTCACTGGACACTATCCATGTGGTTCGTGTGTAGTATGCCCCTTCACAGAACCCACCAAAACAATAGAACTAGGATTACATTCACCATGGGAACAAAGATCACATACCAATTGTAATTCTGAATCAGTGATCTATATGATTAAATGCCCATGTGACCTAATGTACATTGGGATGACGAGTCGCAAAGTAAAAGTTCGCATTAGCGAACATAGAAGCACAATACGACGTGCAACAACTAAACTCACTGCACACTATAATGATAAAAAACATAAGGATACAGAGATGAAGTGGACCATTATAGAGAAAGTTAAAAATGTAAATAACCTACAACGTAAACTTCTGGAACGTGAGCAACGATGGGTTCACCGATTAAAAACTCACGAAAGGGGTTTAAATGACTGTATACCTTGGAACCAATTGACCAGATGAAGGAAATGAATTTATTTACAATCATGACCTATATCTGCACGTTATGATGTATCCCACTTAAGTGATGTTGAGACTATAAATCCATCTTGGGAACCATAACAAAATGGTCATACAACTATATATTCATTTCTAAAAACAGCTCCAATTATACCATCTTCGGTATCATAGCTCTGATCCGTGATCAAAGACATATGTACATGATCATCCTATATCTTAGCGCACTATGGTAGTTAAAATACGAGATAATCCTCATTGAACACTACAAACGAAATAGCTCTTGTAACATACCCCCAATGGCCATCCAAAAAGGGCTAGGGATACCTCACAATAGTAAGACTCTTTTAGAACTAATTGAGAAGGGTATATTTCGGTGACAACTCATACACAATAACTTATGTACAAGTTGTTCTCATTAAGTCGGATACTACAATTCCCATGATTCTCTGAACGTAATGTTCGGCAGTATATCACACTAAGCACGCCAACTAGTGCTCACCAATCAGAAAGAACCATTTGATGTCAATGTATGCAATTGGTGATATCCTTAAAACACGAAAACTTATGTATAAGTTTGTTCGATCAGGCGTTCTTCTCATTAAAACTTTTTACGCTGACATAGAGACATATAAACATACCTTGGCTTTCATGCCTTACTATTCAGAATATGGCGTATATTGTCATCACGGAACATTGCAGCAACGCTGAATTATGCGCGTAATGTTTGCGTTTTAGAGAGATTGAGTGTACTTGGATATACAGATAGAGACAGTGACAATATGTCCGCGTATGGGTATCAAGCTTTACCATTGAATTTTATCGACATAGTCATAAACTATAATTCCCATGATTCTCTACACGTAATGTGCGCCATTACGTCACAATGACCGCGCCAACTAGCGCCTTCCAATCAGTGTTACAGAGAATACGGAAGCAAAAAAACCCGGCACTTTCGCAATACCAACGCGAAAGCCGGGAATCGAAGCCAAGTAGGTGTGCAGGCGGGGAAGGACTCTTGACGAAGTAAGTTACGGATATGTGTATGCAGATCTCCTTTTAATCGTTTTTAATCGTGTTTCCCCATAAGGGGAACACATGGGAATACATACGCGATCCAGAAAAATCCCTTACGTTGTTTTCTCACATTTCCCTTACCTAATCGGGGTCATGACATTAGGGTTTGACTATAGAGCTACCCCTAGATGCATTTCGGTCCCTTGAGACACAGAAACCCTTCAAGATTTTGGTAAGGAAGTTTTCATTGAGTTTTTCTGCACAAAGCTTTATAAGGAGAGATAATGATAATCGTACATGACTAGTGACTATGGTTATTTTATTCACAAGCACGGTGTGAGTGATGAGTGAGTGTGAGGTGTAGAGCGATTTTATTGAGAATGTATAGACTTACTGGCAAGAACTAATTGCCAGTTTTTGAGTAAAATTGCCACCACACTAATCATCTGTCACGTAAAAATATTATGTGAAGATATGGATATGAGTGGCACACGTTTGGAAAGAATTGAATACCACTAGGTCATAGACACAATTTGGCACGTGTGGTTTTTTGTTTATTTCCAAAGCACGCATTTTGGGACACAGCATTATAGAAATACTATTATGATACCGTACAAATGTATGTTGTTTGTTTCTTTGTTGTTTGTTCTTCTCTTTGCAGATGGAGGATGACACATGATTGATAAATGATCAATCACTTACACAAGGAGCAGCTACTCTGCCCTTGCACCACGCACAGGATAGGGAACCCCCTTTGTCCTGTCCCCTAGGGAGGCCCACTTTGCCCTGAAGAAAGTCCTGGACCTTTACGGCCATTAATGGACTGAAACATGTTGGCACTAGGGTCTTAGGACCATAAGACTTCCAATAAGACCCAATATTCTTTTTTACTAACCCAGACAGACCCAAAAATAAAGGGATACTGGGGATCTGTCTGAGGTGTTTTAATCTTTCAGCCCCCCAGGTCATATACTTCTTATAAGAGCTCCCAATACTGTGGTTGAGCCCACCCCGACTTCTAGGCGTCGGGGTGACCCGATGATGAAGCATGACACCACTAGGGTGTGTGAGGGTAACTAAACAAAAAGGAAGATTTTCCTTGCTCACCTTTTGGTGAAGAAAGAGAGATTACCTTACATAAATTCTTCACATCTCTTCCCACTATAGTGCATCCATATTGACCACTGTTGGTCTGTTAGAGTAATTTAAAGTGGCTAACTGATTATAAATAGGAGGAGTTACTCTAACTCTGAATCCTCTTTACCCTTCAGGCATTGGAAAAAGTTTTTTCATTAGCCCTTAATGTGAATATATTCAAAACATAGCCATGCGTCTAACTTTAGACCTCCCTATTCTGAACATAATTCTCAGCATCTTATTTCACTACACTGACTCACCATTCGCAAAGGGGTTACATTTAGGAGTCTATGCTTCTGTTACAAAGCCTGTTTTGTAAATGGGCCTCAGTGAGCGTCTAAAATCTTACTGACCGTCCCGTACACCCTGTTCTCCTGAGGCCAGCCTTCTGCCTAGACCTCGGTTCAAACGAATTAGATACGATGGCGGATCATTTGACAATGTATAAAATTCTCTTCATTCATTCCATATTCTTTTCCTTATCCCAGCTCTATTCTCACTAGTACAGATAGTTTGACTTTTCCTTGTAAGACAGGCATCCTTCTGCTTAATGAAATTAAAAAAACACAAAATAAAAAACGAGTCCTTAGGTCCTCTTCTCTGTCTGGAAGGAGCCATACAGGTTTCTTCTCCAACAGGGAGACCTGGATTGTTACCAAAGCTAGCAGGAAGTCTAAGCCAGAGTAGACGTCTGGGAGGGAGTCTGCTGCAGGGATATCTCTCAGCATGTGTGCCCTGGTGTCCCCGGGGTGCCAGGTCCAATTTTCCCAGTTAGAAATAGCTGCTTACATCTATTGCGGGTTACCCAGCAGTAGGCATAAGACAAGCCGAGCCCCTGCAACCCCTTAGTACAAGACACGGGTAGCATGCTCCTCAATGCCAGCCCAGAGACTCCAGTGCCCCCCGACACTCTTCCTATCTCTTTCACCCTTTCAACCTACATCCTACCCCCCCTCCTCCACTTTCATTTACTTATAGCTGGTGGTAAGCGAAACCTGACTAGTCACTTAAATCGTTGGTAACCATGCGGATTTGGAACAGGTAGTTGCTGGAATGCTAGGCCATTCCCCATTCCCGGGAACATAAGCCTGTAACAGGGCGATTTGGACTGTGAAGATATAGGCTGGAATCAGTAAACCTGTCCACAGTATATCCACATCTAAATTCTGGGCACTCGTAATCAAGCCCCCAGTCATTAATCATTGAGGAGATACCAGAAAAGCACACTTCTGATTTGATCGCAAACCATGTCAAACCAATAATTGTACTCATGAAACCCAGGTTTAAACATAACGAGGGAAAATGTGTTGCAGCGCTGCAAGGGCCTGCCTTCATCAGCCTGTAATCGGGGATAAAAGCAAAGGTTGTATCCCAAAATAATGATAGACATCTTAGATATTGGTAAGGCTGGTAGACCGACCCTCCACTGGTCATGACCACTGGGTCCAAGCGAGATTATGTGCTAACGGGAACTCTATGGTCGGGAGTCCTGGGTGGGATCAGACCATTCCTGACTATTTCAAAACAACAGTAAGACTGTTGTCATTTTGAAACCCTAAACTGCCCACATCAGACACTTACTTCTTGTATACTCTTGGAATGAAATACGTACCTACATCGGGAACCACCCTGTGATCGGCACCAATGAGGCAGAGTCCGCACCACCATTCTTAGGGTCTCTCCAGTGGCAGAAAAGACGAGAACACTGCAGGAAAGACTTCCAGATGAGGAACCCCAGGAAACAATCTTCCCTAACACTAGTAGCGAACAAACCAGAGACACAGGCAGTCTCGGAGAGAAATCTCTAGTACACAAGGAAGCTGTGAACAAAAGCCCCAACCTGGCCATACATGCTCCCAACCTGCCTGGCCAGGAAGAGCACTGGAGGAAAATATGAACAGACATAACATGTGATTTGTGAGTGTTCAGTACTAGAAGAACAATCGCCATCAGTGATGGGACTAGACGTCACAGGAGTGGATCGGGATATCCTTTAGAATGAAGAGCACCACTATGAATCCAGGAAGGAGGGGGTGATTAGCTGGATCTGTAATCGACAAGGAGCCAGACTTACCGCTCTTATCACCTGCCTGATGACAGGGATGGGTATGTCTGTTAGAAAACTCTCATTATAGTAAGGACTTTCCAGCTAGACCTGTAGAGAAAAGTAGGAGGCAGAACCCATGAAACTGCGACAGAGCCTTCCGAAGCAGTCAGACAGGGTCATGGCTTTGTCCTTGGGTGTGTTTAAACAGAGAGAGACCCCTTGTCAGCAACCAAGGGAGTAGAGTACTATCAGTACAACAAACACATTATCCCTTGATTCACTGAATCAACAAGAATCCCTTATCAATAGTGGAATTCTTAATTTATATGAAACACGTAGATAAACTCAAAAAAGATCTCACTCAAAATCCCTGAAACACTCAAACAATGATAGTACCATAACAAGCAGTGCAAACAAGTCAATTTATTTCTTTAGTACATGTGAATATTATTAAAACACAAATATTATAAAAACACCTATAATAAAACACAATGCATCATTTCAGCATAATTAAAAACAATACAATTCATCAAATCAGGACATAACATAACATATTATGATACTTTTACCACAGAGAACCCTAAAAAATAGGGAGGACGAACAATGATAGACAGTATGCTTTGTCTTTTAACTCAACAATCCCCCCGGGAATAATTTTAGCAAGATTAGCCTGGATACATATACTCTATTTTGTATCTACAGGTCCAACTTGTCCTTGGGATAATGTATAGAAATGCTTTGACGCGTTTCGATGGGTATCTGGTTATTCCATCTTTATCAAGACAGTCATTATGTTCACTTTTCTTTGTGGTATATTTGATTGTTATATCCTGAATGAAAGGGAGTTGATATTTGCACTTATTCTTGTACTCCTTTTACAGACTCGAAGAATGGTCTATTTACTGGACCCCCTTCTTAAACTTAAATGGACTTGAATAATCCCTGTTTCCCAACTGCTGTATATTCTTGAACGGTTCAATCCGGAACCCCAGATTTCTAATTTTGTGTCCAAGGGGTCCGCATATGAGGTCCAAGGTAGAGGGCCTTTTAGTACATACACCTCCTCACCTGCCGATGCGCTTACTTCGCGCTCTTATTAGCTCTGGGATCCCTGTCCTGCTTTGTCCTTTTGGAAAATGTGAATCACATTTAGGGTTCTCTGTGGTAAAAGTGTCATAAGATGTTATGTCCCGATTTGATTAATTTAATTTGTGCTTATTATATATAGAAAGGTCCCTGGTGATAGTATCTTGTACCTTTTACTACAGCCTGACCCAGTAAAACATGCCACAAATACAAATTGTGGACAACAATTTCCTTCAACTAAAACAAATATCAAATCCCAAAAGACCCTACTTTCCATGAGTAGTCTCACCCGGCACTATCACTCCATCAAATTTGCCCCAGGGACAGACCAAACACTTCCAAAGCAGCAGACAGACTCTGCCACAACATCCACAGACCAGGCTTTAGGGTTGGTGTCCACTGCTTCAAGTCAAAGGAATGTAGTCTGTAGCCAGAGCATACCCTTGGTGGCAAACCAAGCGCAATGTAAGTCGATGGGGTGTTCACAAGACACACCCTCACCCCACCAAGAGAGTCAACCACCCTCTGAAACAGTCTAGGTGCAGATTTCAGAAAGTAGATCAATACTATAGACTACAGGAGATAAAGCACAGGGTCTAAAAATTGCAGCAAAAGCGATGAGCCTTTCCGTTGCCTTCTGCACTTGGAAATGTCAAGATGGTAAGTATGCATCCTAAGGACCGAGATTGGACAGCGGGAGGTGTTACACACAAGACCAAACTATCAGGGAAGATGTAATACCTCCAGGAAAGGTTGATCATTGAATGGTGTCCCTGCTGTGACATCACCCTATTTCCAGTCACTCTGTTAGAGTTGTTGGCTTGAGTGAATAATAAGCTGGAGGTGACAGCTATAACTTGTGAAGCTCTCAGTCCTGCCAAGGACTGCAGATAACTCCAGGAAGAAGGAAGTTCCCGCTGAGGTACCCAGGTGTACCATTTCTTCTTCATATCCATCGTACAAATGTTGATGAGTGAAGTTTGTGGAGCTGCAGCAGAGTACATCTTACTTAAAAGAAAAGGTGCCCCTGCCAACAAGAAACACTGTTGATGTCCTGGTGTTGCTGCCTGGTACATTGTGCAGGGATAAGCACAAAGCTGACAGTAAGTGTGGAACCAATTGAAAATGTACGTCTGAGGAACATAGAAGCTGGGACACAACGAGGGCTGGCTAGCTGTACTCAGAGTGTGGCATAAGCCGTGGGTTAAGACCTTAGAGAGATGGTTTAGAGGGTGGAGGGAGCAGAAGATAGTCAAGTTGAGTATGGATGGTGTGGGCCAGGTAAACAGATTGATATATGAGGATATGGAGGATCTAGGGAAAGTAGGAGGAGAAGTATGGCTTGTATATCTAATGTGGCCCGGGGTGAGCAGTTTGAGGTGAGAATGGGGAGGGTTTGGGCATTAGGCATTGGAAAGACAGGTGGCGGTATGAGGGTCAGTGTGATCAACAAAGGGGAAGTCACCAAAGGCAAGGGCGGCTACAGGCACAGTTTTTAAGAGATGGTGAGGACAGCTTATTAGAAGAAGTTCAGCAATGGTAGAGGAGAGAGGGTAATAACTGTGGGCAGGGAGATGATGAGCTGTCAGCTATACATGGAACAGGAGGAGGTGAGTTGGAAGACATTCAAGGAATCGATGGAAAGGAGTAAAACATTATGGTAAGGAGACATAAGGTAGGATAGAGGGAAGAGATGAAGGAAGGTGGTTGAGAAGAACATGGTGGCTCGTCATCCAAACAATCGTATGTTGGTGGTGAAGGATGAAGGGATGACTTGAGAGCCCTTAGTAAAGTTTCTCTGAATTTTTTTAAATTTTGTAATGGTTTTAATTAATGATACAATAAAGACATTATTGTTATTAAAAGTGGTGGCAGTGAGTAAAGAGGGAAAGCGAACAGGAGGGGAGGGGAGGGGAACAAAGGAACTGAAAAACAAACCAAACAGGACATGGAGGGAGGAGCAGCACTGGAAGTGCTGGAGGGATGGAAGAACAACCTGAAAAAAGTGTGAGGTGGGAGTTTTATGGAGTGCTAAATGCAAAAGAAAAATAGTTTATTGAATGCAAGCAGTGGCAGGATACCAGTAAATAAAATATTGAAAGAAGGTAAATAAACTAAGCTCAAGGGCTGAGGGGTTTTGGGGCGTGTGTGTGTGTGGGGGGGGGAAGAGTCAAAGACAAGACAAAGGGCAACAAGAGAGAAAGCCATTGAAATAAAAGCTACCAAATGAGATTGACGAGACATCCAACCAATAATATGCAAAAGGATGACCGAAAGCCCCCAGTAAGTCCTGGCATTGTTCACAAAATATCTTTTGTCAACAGTTACAAGATTGCTTTAAGCTAGACCTAAAAAGAAGGACCCTTAGCACTCAGAAGCCAAAGGCACTACAAAAAACACAACTTTTCCCTTGGTTAAGCAATTTTGTACCCTTTTGCTGCGCATGCACTACCTTAATGTCTAGGAAAGGTCTAAGAAGAGGAAAAGTGTGAGGTGGAATGGAGAATAAAAATTACACTCACCTTTGCATGAAGTCAATGTGATGTCCAATACTGCACAGTTGGCCTGTGTTGTTCTGAGAAGTCAGGGACGGACAATCAAGTGTGTTATTAGTGGATACTTTTTCAGCCCCCCACCCTATTTGCCCCTTGGCCGAGAAAATCACCAATGCAGAGAACCAAATCCAGAATAACAAACTTTTTTATTTTATGAAAAATAAATGTCAAATGCCTTAAAAAGTGACTTAACAATTTACTTACAAAAATCACAGTTTCATATAAAAGTCGTGTTCCAGTGTTTAAAGAGCTAGAAAATGCGAGCCTCACGTGCCGATCCTGGCATCAAGATTTCTAAAAAAATAACTTTGACAGTTACGATTCTTGTCTTTCTGGGTCCAAGACCAGTGAAATGCATTCAAGCAGCCTACAATAATGTAGTACTAAAGCAGGACAGTGTGCTGACAGGTTGGAGACTTTCCTAATGTATGAACCCATCCTTGTTGCTAATGCCTACTAGTGGAACGCAGCAGAGCTGGTGCCAATGTCCACAAATGGCAAAAGGCCCCTTGCTGGGCTGAAATGTTGGAATCATTCATTCCCAGAGATAAGAGCATTCTTGTCACATGGAAGCTAGAGCCACATCGACAACAACTAGAAGCCTGATAGTCCCAAAGCCACTAACATAGATAAAATTAGATTTCCACCCACCTTCTTAAATATGGACAAGAGGAGCTTGACGATACAATTTGGTAACATATCACCAGGTCAATCGTTTGGCCAACCATCAACTGTCTGCAGGTATTAGTCTCCACCTTCACTGTTTATTCTCAGCATTCATGCATAGATGTGTCGGTCTCAGGCCTACACAGTCTGCATGTCACCAGTCTTTTCTACATGCAGATCCTGCATTGTCTGCAGCGATAGTCACACTCTCTTGCTACTCGGTGCCAAGCCAACCCAGTCCACCCTTAACCATCCACTGCTGACCACCAAAATGCACGCTTTACTCTTTCCTGGTAATATTGTTTACATGGGTCAGTACTAGGCCTATGCAGGTTTCTCATCTCATGCCCATTCTACAAAGCTCTCACAGCCTCCAGCCGTACTCTTCCTTTCAAACTAGGTTGGCTACTAGTCTACAGGCCCACGTAGACTTACCATGTGTTCCCCTTTCTGCTCTTTCATTAAATATCTTGCTTTCAGGCTTACCTTTGCTTAGTGGTTTCTAGGGTAGAATGCAATGGGGGAGGAGCAGGAAATAATCAATCTTTGCGATATTCCATCCTCTTTGCGCGCAACTTAAGGCTACCACATCAGAAGCACCTGACTCTTCCGCTCCATGCACAGAAGGAACTGGCCCAGACATAAACATACATGTTTATGCCATTCCTAACACTAAGGATAACCTGTTACGAAGCACTACAATTTCCAAAAAAAAGGAACCAATGCACACAAAAGGATATGCCAATAATAACACACAGTAGTGCAACACAAAGCTTTAGCTTTACCCCAAATCTCCTTGTTCGAGAGTCCACCATTCAACCATAGGACAACATCTCACATCAGAGTAAGTGAACCAGATGCTGAGAGGTACTGAAAATAAGTCAAAGACTACTTGATTTTGTTTTTTTACACAACTGGAAATATTTCTTATCACCAGGAGCACAGATTCCTTTGGATATTAATTAATGACCGATTACTTGTGTTTACTACAACAAAGTGGCATGAAAACCTGGAATCATTTGTAATGCAAAGAAGCCGGTTGCTGAAGTGGCATTTTCCTTCTGGCGTTTTAGACTCAGAAGTAGAGGGGCTCTTTTCTACACAACTTTCGGAGTCAAACCTTCCCCACAGGGGGGACAACCCTACGCAAAGTAAGAGTTTATCTTGGGTTGTACCCCCTCAATGTCACTCCATTATCTGGCCCTGGTAGGCGAGTTTTGGTCTTCTCTCATTTAAGATGGGTGGATGAGTTAGGTTTGAGACAAACTGTAAACATCTTACCCTGTACCATGCCATAGACTTCGGCTCTGTTCTAAAGGTGTAGGCTTCCTTGCAGTGACTCAAATAGGTGGGGCCCATTAAGTAAGCACGGACACCAGCAGTGGGTGAGAGCTTACAATGAGAATCCTCTCAAAAAGAGGTAGGACATAACTAGCACCTGAAGGTGTTGTTATATTCGGAAAGAACAGCTTAAAGCCTGATCAAAATTGGTGCTCCAGAACCTGGCCATATGGAACCAGACAGATCAGGCGTCCAGTAGCTTGGGTGCTCCTGCAGCTAGGTCTGAATAAAGGTTTCACTCATCATGCACCTAAATGTATTTATATGCTGCAAGTGCTCTGCTGGCACAGTCGGACACTTGCAGTGGGTCTCGTTATCACCCCACATTGGAACTTAAAAGTTTTCTTGATCTTTCCCATCAGTAGTGCTTATCTTTCTTTCTGACTGCCTTTTCTGTGCAGCCTCACTGACAGGCCTGCTGTAGTCTATTCAGACCATTTTTTTTTTAGTACACCAGTTATACTTATCGAATATTTTCTGTTGATTACTTAATTTCATTCCGGTTTTTACTAACCTTGATTGAGTATTGTTTTGTACATTCAGTGTGTTCACTATGACATTTGTTTAAAGTAGATTTCTACCCTTCTGATATCAAATCATGAATTTAAGAAAAACACGGAGGCAAATATGTGATCTCCCCTGGTTTGAGCACCATATTGCATTCAGACCCAAACCTCATTTTTTTAAAGGGGGTTGTGCTTACGATGATCATGCACCCACATTCTGACTGGAGGTTTTCTTTGTTTATGCCAGCTTAAGTCCTCACCTCTATTTTTTGTGAAGAAGTAAATCATAAACAAAAAAGAATAGTTTAAAAGAAAAGACAAGGGCAAAAGGAGGGTGGGGGCATAGAAATAAGCTGTATTAACTGGAAACATTTGTCAACTGTTTTTTTTTTTAAGTAGACCCTGCTGTGTATGTGATGCACCCAATCGCTGTTTTCTCGACAAAGTGAGTGCCAGTCGGTAACCACATTCTTGAGGCCAGGAATATGATCTGGCCATATTACTTAAGAAAGAAATTTCCTTAGGGTCAAGCTCTGATGTCAAACACCTTCGATTCTGGAGAGGGGCTAGAGCAATCGGACCACATACATACAAACATGGACCTCCTTAGCAATAGCTTGCCTCATCCGATAGTCCTGTAGGTGAGTCATGTGAAGTCACAAACCATGAGGGGTATCGTAAATGGCCAAGAGCTGGCCTTGAATGGCCAGGAGGGCAAACATGGGGTTACCCATGAGGTCCTCAAAGAAGGGAGGCTAAGAGGCTGCCTTAAAATTGTCCATAGAAGTCTTATCAACACCTTACAGGACTTCATATTTGCCTCAAAAGGTTTACGGGTGGAGAAACAAAGTAACAATAGTTCAGGTCAGAGGAACATGAAAGAGACATTGTCACACAGCTAGGAAAATATGGCTTAAAGCTAAGAGGAAGCTCTTCCAGATGGAGGCAGAGCACGGGTTCCACCCTCGTGCCAGTGTCCTAGCTTTTCAGAGTAAGGAATCGACTTATGATTCAGGCTTTTTAGCAGAGGCTTTAGAAGGTGTAGTAATACACAGTAGGTGGAACTATCTATCCTGGAATACCAATTGGGAAAAGAGGTGGGTCTACCCATCCTTGTAGACCGGGGCACCATGGGGCAGTAGGGAAGGGCCCTAATCTGTGTGGCCACAACAGACTTTCCTAAAGCTTTCTGAAATGCTGATACAATTTAGGGTAGAAAAAGGGACAGTAGAGCCCTCAGAACAGACAGAATTTATGATTAGAGAGAGAGAAGGTCCATAGAACCAGGCAGTGTAATTACAGTGGTGACGACCAATACTCAAGCAACAAGGTGTCAACTAGGAGTCCTCAGGGGAAACAGGTTCCCATCCTACCAGGGTCTTGACAGCATATTATAAAGCTGTCAATATGCCCCATTTGTTTACACTTTATTTTTACAGTCTTTGTGTTGCCCTGTTGTTGAGGTACAGATAACCTATGTCCTAACACTCCATGTGTAAAGCTTTTCATACCAGCCATCAGTTGACTGGGTTTCTTCATGCTCACATTTGCAACACCAGAGAAAAAGGAGGCGGTACAGAGATACTTCACTTTTGAAGGGCTGGTAGGTTTGGTCATAATGTTGGGTCTCGGTTCATCAGATGGACTGTTATCAAAAAGAGGGCAACCAATACCAGTATAAACACTTACCCAGTACCTAGAATTGTTCTAGATCCTAAGTTAAGGGCTGTTGTGCAATCAATGTGTTTGCAACTAAGATTTGTATCCCCTAAAGACAGGTCCAAAGACATTGACATAAACAACACCAATAGCTCTTGGATTGCCAAGAACTATTGGCTTTGAACCCAGGATAATGTGCTACATGGCTAACCACTTACACAGTGCAAAAGGCGAGAACTATTGGCTATGGCTATGCCAATGCATGTTTTGTAATCTACTCTTGTTCATCTTCAACGACTAAAAGAAAAGTAGAGATGGGGAAACTTGATGGTGCACAGAACACTGCCCAAAGGCAGCTTCAAACAAAAGTTTGTTATTGTTCAAAATGGCGGGGGCATTACCATCGGGAGTACTCCCACCACTAAAATTAGTGGCTGGACTTAATACAACAGGGCACCCAAACCACGCTAGATTGCATAACAATAGCCTCTTGATTTGGAAGTAAAATTCTGCCAGTCTCATCTTCAGGCTACAAAACAGAAAGCACTGATCTCTCGAACCACTGCTCCTTTGTGTTCAGACTTCTTTAGCCTGATGTGGGCTGGTGCTTATGAGTGTAAGTCAACCCTGCAACTTACTAAAGACTGATCTAGAACCTCACAACTTAAACGAACAATTGGTCCCATTTCCTGTTCTTTGTTAACAAAAAGGCCTAGCATTGCAGTTGAACAGTTAGGACTCGCTACCATTCGTTTCCTTCTTTAGAGGAATATTCACAAGGAAGGTGATTTGCGAAACCGGAGTAATTTTTGCATTGCATTGCATTGTCTGGATTACTGGCAATTGATGAAAATTAGGGTATTGGTTTTGTGCGTGGGACTGTGCCTTCTTGAAAATACTGACTCCTGACGCCTTCCACTATCACATAGTCCAACAAAAGGCATCTCTTATGCAGCATAACTCCATGTCCATTCATTTCATGGCCTCTCCTCCAAGGCAGTCAACAACGGGTGAAGGGAGCAAAACTGTCATAATAGATGCCTTTGCATTAGGATGCGTCCAGCTAAGAAGCAGACAGACTTCACACTGACCCCTGAAAGAGCCGACGTTCATTCAGATTACTATCGCCAAACCAATAAGAGGCGAGGGAACTACAAGGACCCGGCATCGAATGAACAACACAGAGGCTCATTATCCTAGAAACATATAACTGCCAAAACAATCCTCATCATTGGAAACACAACAAGCAACAAAAGATCATTAAAAACACTGAGGAAACCACCTAACATCCTAGCTAACTTATTAAATGGGACAACAGATAAAACTACCCATCCCCCAACAAATATATCACATTACTATTTTTTCTATAGCAATACAGCCTGCAGCTCTTCTTCCAAAATTAGATTTTTTATTCATCGACATAAACTTTCCTTACTTCATCGCTTTTTGTAGTAGTTACGATTCCCAACTGCAAACTATTGGCGAAGGACAGAAAATTCTGGAAGAAATCTGTTGCTGGTACTGCGATCAAGTGAGACGTTTTTCTATCACCTGCTGCTTTGTGAAGACAACAGAGGTACTCACATGAGGTGCAGTGGAAGGGGGAGGAGAATGGGTGTTCAGTTTACCAATTTATAAGCGGTGGTGCCAGGACACCATAGTCCTAAATCCCAACTCTTCCGATGACACAGATCGCGACCCTGGGCAAATCACGTTTTCTCATTGCGCCTGAGATCCCTAACCTGGCAAATATGCTTTGATACAGACTGACCCTGGATATTTACCTATATGATTACATTATATCCCCTAGAGTCACTTATATTCAAGTTCGGAGGGACCACTGTAATCAGTGGCCCATTGGTCCCAAAAACGGAAACAGAAAGATTTCGATACCTTGAATAACAAATCTCACTATTTTTGTGAAAGCCCTGCTGCAAAAATGCAAAGCTACTTGATCACATCACTTTCATCAACGAATGGCAGTAGCAAGACGATCTGTGTGTGGAGCTCTTCAAAAGGAGATAGCTCATGTGCAGACCAAGAATAACCCTCAGAGGTAAGCCTAAACGTTCAGTTGAAAAAACACACATGTAGCCTGAAGAGCCAATTCCAGCTTGCAGCGTGGGTGGCCGCATGTTTTTTAATAATGTCTACTACTATGGCTAGCCTTCATCAGTCAAACTGGGTGTTGTGCTAATGGCCTGGCCTCACCTGGGGCTTATTAGATATTTTCAAGACCGAGCAAGGCACATTCTTGGCCAGGTTAGGGCAGCAGCTGCGGTGAGGTCTGGTTGCATGTTACACAAATATCCTTCGAGTACTGAACACACCCTGGCTGCAAGAATGCTCTGTAAGTGGTGCACTCATGGGAACTGGTGCGCCATCAGAACAACACATGTGACTAGGCCAGTCATACACAAGGAGACTTATTACCTATTTGTCACTCATTCTAATCAAAATCCTTAAGAAATGAGGTCCCGCCCTGCTCAGGCAGGCAATGGCAAGCACATAAATATAAAAATGGTTTACAACTAATCATAACTGCCAACTTGAAAAAGAATCTCACTGTGTGAGTGGGAGGGGACTTGGAAGGGGCGGGCCTCATGTCGAGAAGTAAATACGAGGCACTTTTGCCCCCACCCTTCCCCCAAGCCCCCTCCTCCAAAAACAAAACAACAAAAAAGCTTGCTGAGGCTGGTACTGATGTCCTGGGGTGTTTTCACACCCTTTAATTGACATTGGCAGTTCAAAGACTCGTTTTCCTTGCCAGGGTGTGATATCGGCTCCCCACCGTGTGACTGTGTGATGGGAGCTGATATCGTGTGTCACACGGTGGCACAGTTTGAGTTGGCAGGTGTGACTAAACACGTCCCCTTCAAGGGAAGCCTACTCAATTTGCCTCACCCGCAGCACTTCAGGTTCTGTTCCTGTCAACACTGACTCCCATACCTGCCAACTTACACGGTGCCACCGTGTGACACACATCGGCTCCCATCACACGGTCTCCCGGTGAGGAGCTGACATCACAGGGTGGCAGGGAAAACGAGTTGAAAACCACTGTAGATAGTGGTTTTCCAGCTCGTTTTCCAAGGTGTTGAACTGCAGACATCAATAAAGGGCTTTGAAAACGCCCCAGTACATCGGCACCAGCCTCACCAAGGTTTTGTTTGGGGGGGGGGAGGGGGAAAGGGTGGTTTAAAGTGCCTCATAGGTACATCTCAGCACGAAGCCCCGCCCCTTCAAGCTCCTGCCCCTCCTCACATAGTGAGATTGTTCTTCAAGTTGGCAGGTATGGACTCCCCTTTGTGGGGAACAGTATCCGGTAGTGATCGGCCTCTGCCCCTGCATGAACCCTGTTGTCTCACTGTGTGGATGCAGATGATGCCAATTGCTCCTGCATAATACCCAGTCACTCACCACACATTGTGGGATGGAGTGTTCGGCAGCCGGCCCAACAAACTACTTCCCGTCATTGACTGGAACTGCTGAGAGGTAGCGGTCTGAAAGGTAAAGTGGCCCATTTAGAAGATGCTGTGTATGGTGGGTGCGGTGGTTCTCTTCTCTGCGCTGACAGTATGTGATCACATATTTTGGTCAATCTGGGGTTTAGAGAGATTTCACAGCCTTCTACCACTGTGGATTCAGTCTGTGGAAGATGCTTTCAGTAGACATAGAGCTGCTGGTACCAAAGATCTCCCTCTGGTGCCCAGTAGCAAGGATTTTATTTTGCAAGAACGGCCTGAGTCTGAGACGCATGCAATGCCTAGGTCCTCCCAGGAATTGTACCCTTTGATAGGGTTATTTGAAATGTTTTCAAAAACTTTAAAAATTGATTCTCTCCTGCCCAATCTTGCTGGGTGCACCAATGGGGCTACATTTCACAAAGATTCTGTGAATAAGGTGGTTATTGCCCCCAGGTGGATTCATTCTGCATCTAGGTTTGCCTTGAGATAAGAGGCTTACACTGCATATACCACACAGTCATCACTGAACAATTTTCATGCTTTGGTCCAGGCTATTTAGGAGCGAGAATATTGTGGCTCGCTGCTTTAAGTGATGGAAAGACAGAAGGAGCCGAATTCAGAAATTGCAGGTGATGGCCTCAATGACGTGACTGTGGTAAATGATGGAGAGACAGATGCAACTGGTTTCAGAAATTGCAGATGATGCCACTAATACTGGATGCATTTGTGGAAAGGGGTTGCAGTTCAGAAGTTCTCCCTACTGAAGCTTCCTTTCCTGGGCCTGAAGCTACTTGGCCTAGAATTTTGGTGCCGGGCGGCGGCATAAAACAGGTTGTTGAGGATCCAAAGTTGATAAAGGCTTTTTGTACTCTTTGTCCTATGACACAATGGAGAAGACATTCGCAGATGTCTCCACAGTCAACTCAATGTTTTAAATTCAGCACAGGTTTGGGTTCATGGGTATGGATCATATTAACGAGAGTCATTCTACCTTTCTGCCTAAGAAGCACTTCCGACTATTCAGAGGGTGGCTTCCTCAGCTGAAGTCTCTCCCTGTGCCAGAGTGTCTACTGGCCTTCACCACTGTTAGGGAGGCTTCTAACTGAAATGATTGTTTCAGTGGTCCAAGATGGCTAGTACCCTTATACCCTCTTCTATTCCCCATGATGCAGCAGTTAAGAGGACGTAGTGGCCTTCTCAGCTTTCAAGCAGTGTTCCAGAAGAGAATTTAACCATGTTTTTCAGACTAGAGAAATTGGATGCATATGGTTCTGCACTGTGGCTTCTCCATGGTTTTGTTCTATCTAGACCTAGATTTCACTCTGTTCTTGCCTCCTGGGATCTGTCCATGGTCCTCTTGGCCCTTACGACAGCTCCTTTTAAGCTTTTGGAATCAGTCGGACTGAAAATATTGACTCTTGAAGAAGTAATACTTTTAACAATTGGATGAACTGGGAGCAATTCTACGTACTGCTCCTCCTAGGAGATTTCTCTATAATGTTTGTCTTTTGCCCCTCCATTCTTTAATCCTAAAATACCATCAAAGTTTCATTTAGTAGGTGAGTTCATGCTTCCCCATCTTCCACCAGATGGTTCTGACCTAGCCCAGTTGGACTAAAACACCCTGGATGTGGATCAAGCTTTTCAGATTTACCTTTCTAGAACTGAATGGTTCTGTTAATTAGATTGCTTTTTGTTTCTCTGGGTCATGGCCACTTGAGCAACAAGCATTCAGTCTTCACATTTAGTGACAGGATTAAGCAAGACTTTTCTTTGGAATATTAATCAGCTACGGTTCCCCTTCCAGTCAAGTGATAGTCTACAAGAGTGACTGTAGTCTAGAGGATGAATGTAAGTGAAAAAGGTTATCTTCTGGAAATTTGCAGTGCATCTCCAAACACATTTATTATTCATAACAGGTCTTTATTACTTCTTCTTTTGGTTCCGCTGCTCCCAGTGTGGTGGTGGGCTCTGATACTGCATCTGTTATGGCCCCTTCTACCACAAGTTAAGTGGTTTATTTTCTCTTTAAAAAGGGGTTAACAGATGGTTACTTTTGTTTAAGGATATCCGTTGTTTAAATGGTTATACTATACACCTTTCTGGGTACATTGCACCGTCTGGTTCTCTCTGTGCTTTTGTACTGGGTGCCTTTTCAGCTTGACATAGCCTAATTTCTCAAGGACTGGGATGAGGAAGAGCGAAAAGGATGTAGTGTCTGATTTGTCTATGGGTAATCCTCATCACAGTCCTCCGACCCCCCTGGTCTTCCCTTGGGGAGTGGGTGCCCGCTGGGCTCAGGGTTTTCTTGAGGGGCATGCAATATTCCGGAAGTGCTGCAAATGAGGAGGGTTTAAGCAGACTTCCCTTAAAAGAGAAGTGATGAACTGTAAAATGTTACTATATTTATGTGCTTGTTAGAACCTTTCTAATGGATGGTGGGATCACATTTATGGAGATAATCAGTAAGTAACCAGGACATTATTCTCATTTAGTAGAGGCTGAAAAACAAACGTTAAATATAAAACATGTGGAACCAGATGGTTTCAGAATTATGCTACACAGGAATCAACCTCATTTGAACTCCACACCATCAGACATTGTCACCAGGAGGCCTACAAAAGGTCTGTACCGTATGCTTTACTATACTTCAAAGCCAGACCAGGAAGGCTGCCGCTTTAGACACGCTCTATGCACATAGACACTCTATGCACAGAAGACAGTTGAAATGAGTTGAATCTATAGTATGTTTTTTTGGCTATTCATTGGCCAAATCGCATTGGTCACTATATTCAGGTCGACCTGATTGGCCTTTGGGTGAACAAACAGAATAATCCTGTTTTTATGCCAGCCTGAAACTGCCCAGAACCTTAATCAGCTCTGAGGAATCCTATATGGTGTAAGATGCGTAACAAGGCACCTAGGGCCAATTTTTAGTTGTCTAGGGATGCTGTAGAAGATCTCAAAAATGATCTAAAAAATGAAATACAGCTACTGAAATCCGCTACTGCAGCACGTGGATACAAAAATGGAACCTCGGATGGGCAGCTCTTTATCTTCAATCAACAAATAGTCCCTGAGAATGTATCACTATTCCCAAAAGTACTCACTCTCATCACTTATTTTCAAACATGTTAAACAAAACAGGTCTATACGAAGGCACTGCAAGCTGCCCTTCAAGTAGTTATGAAACCTTACTTCTCAAATGTATGGTCACCCGCCACAACCAAATGCTCCTTCGGTAATAAACAACAAAACTGCTAAGGGATCCACTTTGATGGTCGAAAGGTTGTTTGATGTTGAGTGGAAGCGGTTGTTAGGGTCGAAGAAATTCTCTGTTTTAGGTTACAACAGTAAGGCATCATAGTCAATATACCACACCATCTGGCCGAAGGTGGGGTTCACCCCTGTAATCGGCAATTTCTGGGGATCTTGCCCAACCCTACTAATTAGAGTCACAATGTCATGCTTCCCCTTCCCTAGCACCAACACTGCTACTTTCCGGGCCTTGTTCAGGAGAGAAAGGCTTAAACTCATTCTCTGATGGGGTTTGTTTGGGCTCTCCGTCAGAAGCACCATGCGGTCACTTCCTAATGCCTCAGAGGAATGAGGGAACAGCGAAGCTGTGTGGCCATCACTGCCCACCCCCAGCAGTACCATATCGAAGCTGCCATTGTTCACCAGCTGCGAGATATCACGGGCATACAGCTCCACGCCCTGGTCGTCCTCCACACACAGGCGCTGGTTCACATGCACTGGCATGGGGTGAATATTCACATATGGGACATGCACGTGCTGGAGCAGATGGTCATGCAAGCTGTGAAAATTGGACTCTGGATCAGTGAGTGGAACACATCTCTCGTCCACCATCCAAAGGTGGGTATATCTCCATGGAAAGGTGTAGTGGTGAGCTGCCAGTCTATGCAACAGGACTACAGGACTGGAGCCACCCGATATGGCTAGATGGAATTTGCCTGAAAGCTTCACATATTTCTCAGCTGTTTCCTGTATGTCCTGAGCTAACTCTGAGATGAGTTCATCGGTCCATCCAGAAACCAGTGTGGAGTCACGGAAGGTTGACTTAAGGGTCCCAAAGTCTTTGGCAGTGTGCTGACGTGCCCCTGCATCCATCAACATCACAGGGTCATCCTGAGCAAATGATATTTCGCTGCCAAGGATTGTAAAATCCAGTGTATTTCCATTCTCCATCCCACCAGGGTACAGGCGTGGTACCTCGTGAGTCAAACTCTCCAGCAGTGGAGTCCAAAACTCCCATGAAGCCAAGAGGTTCTCTGTCGTGATAAAGGACTCTTTTCTGCCATGGAAGATGTTGGCAATGAGGACAGAGTAGGCTTCTCTTTCCTGCATAGGGCGGTACACATGAAAATCAGTTACTGCCTGCCCAAATAGATGGAGATGGGGTGGATGATCTGTAATTTCCTTCCAGCCTTCAGACAGGGCTGGCTTGAAGAGGTTGCGGCTGACCAGGATGGCAGGGTAGCCCAGATCTCCATGTCCAATATGGAAGACAATCTGTTTGGGCTTGCACTGGCTGTTGATTGACTCTCTCTGGATGCAAAAGGCTTGGTGTTTGAAGAGCACCCGGACATATGCTTCCCTCTCGTCCAACGCTTTTCCAGACATCAGGATGAATGGAACACCTTCCCACCTTAGGTTATCAATATGTACCACCACACCTGTGTAAAGGAAGGGAGAGAGGTTGTTATGCTTAAATAGAAGAGAAACCCAAAAAAGAAAGCTGGAGATACTGATCTAAACAAAAAAGGGACACATAACATTTAAGAGGATTAGAGAGACCTTACTTTAATTCAAGGCAGACACCTCACTGTTTAGCTTTCAGCAAGTTCAACAGGATGTACAATGCTGAAAATACTACAGACATCTCTTACCTCAAAATACTCTTCTAGTCCCCATTCTTCAGCGGGGGTGAACCTGCAAACCCACAGCCAGGAAACCATCAGACTGCGGACTAAGAAGTGTAAAAAAGTAAAAACAAGGCCGGAAGCCTTTTCCATGTATGCACTAAGGATCTGGAATGACATTATCCTCCTATGCATCAAAGCATCACTTTTTGTAGATTTATCCCGCTATAATCAAACCAAGAAGTTCAAGTAGACACTCCACTTAGTAACTCTAACATCAGTATAATCCAGGGGTGTCGAACATAGGTCTAACAGGACCAGTTGCACGCCAGATTTTCAGGACAGCAACCAAAATTACACTTTTTTACATTACCATTAGTTATCCTAGTAGCCTGGCATGGAGCCAAGCCTCCTGGACAATGGATTTCCCTGGTATAATAGACCAAATATCTCAAATTATAGATCTACACTTATCACTATGTCATGGAGAGGAGTACTTAAAAAAAATTCATCTGCAGCGTTCGGTGAATCTGAAATTATTTCATTTTCACAAAGTTGAATAACCTACAAGAGAAAACCAGTCAATAAAGACGTCAGTCTCAAACCCAAGAAGTTTATAAACATGTGGGAGTTCTTACTCAATATCTAACGTATAGCATCAACCACAAAATCTCCTACCACCATATCATATAGGTAAGTGGGTGTGTTAACACAATTTAAGAGTAGTCCTTCTGTACTTCCGAATACATACTTTACTTGGCCATATATTTGTAATCGATATTGTGGAATCAATATATGTGCAGGTCAAAATCACTGACATTGACACTGTGACATTGTTAGAAAAACACTCCCACACCGGAAGGGTGGTGGTGTTCTCCCAGACATACACTGTGGTAGCTTGGCTCGAGTGGTCAGGGGTCAGGCACCGTGCTAAGCATACGTCATACCCACACAATAACCATGCGTGCATCCGTTCCAAAAACGACACTACACCTTAAAAATTATACTGAAAATATATCTCTTTATCTTCTTTTCTCTTAGTTGCTGATTAAATAAATAATAATACAATCACAGTACACAAGGCTTTACCTGTGGAAGGGTAAGTCAGATAAATAATACTTCAACGATTCATTAAATAAGGTAGATCATAAATAATCAAGGCATAAATATAAGTGCATTACATAAAAGGCAATTAAATATTATGGGGCAATAAATACTGCGAGACAATAAATACTGTGCGACAATAAATACTGTGAAACAATAAATACTGTGAGGCAATAAATAGGATGAATACAATAAATACAGTGCTCTCAATAAATAATAAAAGCCAACAGTGACACTTGAAAATCAGTTCACATTCCTGAGGTACTATGGGATGATTTGGCCCAATCCCAGCTTGTAGAGTTTTGGAGGACCTGCGGGGTGTACTACCTGGCTTGGACAAGGCTGAGGCCTCAACTGAGGTAGATCAAGGGGGATTCTAGAGATCTGGCTCTCCCACACTACACAACCCCTCTGTATTAGTCTCAGCTCACCCCTGGCACTATCAAGCTGGTTCCAGCACCTCTCTAGCCCCTAGGATGGTCTCTTAGGGCTCCACAGGGCCTTAGGCGCCCTCTATTCCACTTACTGCCCTTTTTATGAAGCTCCGATGCCGCTGGAGTCGTGTCGACGCCGTGAGGCGGCTCCGGTTCGATGTCGGCGGCCTCGGCGCAATGACAGTTCTTGACGACGCCGGTAGGCGGTTCCGGTTCGATGTCGGCGGCCTCAGCTCGATGTCGACCTCCGGTTTGATGACGTCGGGCAGTCTTGGCTTGATGTCGACTTCGGGCGGCTCCGGTTCGATGTCGGCGGCCTCGGCTCGATGTCGACCTCCGGTTCGATGACGTAGGGCAGTCTTGGCTCGATGTCGACTTCGGGCGGCTCCGGATCGATGTCGGCGGCCTCGGCTCGATGTAGACCTCCGGTTCGATGACGTCGGGCAATCTTGGCTCGATGTCGACTTCGGGCGGCTCCGGAGTGCGATCTCCACTCCCGACCTCCGGTGCTCCTTTCCTCGGGTTCCGGCGACTCCGGAGTGCGACCTCCACTCCCGACCTCCGGCACGCTTCACCTCGGTCTCCGGCGACTCCGGAGGGCGGACTTCACTCCCCCGTCGACGCCGCACACTCGACCTCGGGTGACTTCCTCCTCGACCTCTGGTACTCTCCACGACCTCCGTCGGCGCCCTCTCTCGACCTCTGGCGGCTCCGGGTACGACGTCTGCTTTCCAGTCAGCGCCGCTTCTCCACCTCGGGCTCCAGGTCTCCAGGCTTCTCGACGTCGGACTTCAAGAAGTTACCAGTAACCAGGTCAGGAACTTGCTGTTCTTTACTTTTAAGGCCTGTTCCTGCTGTCCAGGTCCTTAAGATGGTTTCTCTTGCTTTCTCCCACACAGGGCTCCAGGCTGGGCTCAGTCAGTAGGGACTAGTATCAAGGGTGGGTTTATGGACCCCACTCCAGGCACAAGTTTCCACCCCTGCTGCCTCACTCCTTCCTCCTTCAGGTTTCTGCTGCTCTCCCTTCACCAGTCAGGTGCCAACTGCCCACTCCAACTGTCAACTCTGACTTAGCTTCCCAACATTCTAAACCGCCTCCAACTGTCACAGGGTTCCAGAATGTTGCAGAAGGTTCTAGTAGGTTCCAGTGATGTCACAGGTGACAATGGGTGGCCACCATTTTGTGCTCCAGGCCCTCAGACAGAAGTTCCAGGGGTAGATAAAATGGCTCCCTGAATCTGCATCAATACTAAAAAGTCTGGTGGTTCCCAAAAAGGAAAAATTCTAACAGGGTTTAAGGCAAAAGTGGGACAAAATAAATAATGATGAGGAGGGACCACCCAAAGGGCTGACAGGTCTAACAGACATACAGCCACCAAGTGGTGTTTTTAATATGCACTCCTTGAATTTACACTAATTTGTTTCCAGAATGTACCTTAAAACTGACACCTTCATGATTTAGCTAGTTTTCTTGTATATTAGTTCTCTAAACAATTATTGACAAAGAACCACTAAGGATTATTTAGGGGGGCTGTTTATGAAGAACAATATTGGCGGGAAGCAGTTTTTGTAGGACCTTGAAATCATGAAAGGGAAGCCATTGTCAATCAGTAACACCTGCATACCTATTAACTACATGAAAATATGTGGGGGGGGGGGGGGGAAATGGGGGTGAGGCTATGTCAGGCTGCAAGATGGCCGCTCCTTGGAGGGCTCTGCTGGCCGGACCTAAAATCTACCACACATCTGAAGGACTGCCTTACACCCTTATCTCGCCTGCACAGGGTCGCCTACCCTTCAGGACCTGCTGCAGCCATCCGCATCCCCCGTTCTCCTGCCAGCTCCATCATCGAGGGGAGGTGAGAAGAGGCCTGTGCGAGCCCTGGAGAGGAGCCGTTGGAGGGCCAGTGTTGCACACGTCATCAGGGAGGCTGGCCTCGCTGCAGATCTACTTGCCGACCCCTACCAGTGGTTACCACTCTCCATGCCCAGTGGCAACTGCTCAGGGGTGCCTGTGGGTCACCGCGGGCCTATCGACTCCATCCTGTGCAGGGCCCCTCCTACTATACGGTCTTTGCAGTGGTCGGGCCACTTCACTGCTGCCAATGGAAGCCTAAGCAGGGCAGCTGTTATTACTCCCGATATTGCCCGACCCTAAGACTGCGGCTGCACGCGGCCCCTTCAGGGGGTCACCCTAAAAGGGCGGCCCTTTAGTGTCATTTGGGCACTACCCCACCCCCTCAGGGAGGAGTCCCCCCTACCTTAGGTGCACTAGGTGCATCGCTTACGGCGCACCGTGGAGGTGGGGAGGGTATTTAGGCCTCCCCGTCCATCCTGGAGTCCTCTTTTGCGCCAGACACGCCGTCATGTTTTGTTGTTCCGAGGAGGCTCTAAGTAAAGTAGCAGGCGGTACTGACTAGGACTTTAAAAGATCAGAGACGGTCAATTAAATTAGACGTTGTGCCCCCTGGCTCGGCCCGTACTGAGCCATAGGTTTCTGGTGCTCCAGCACGGGTGATTGACTTGGCGGATGTGAGGCGGGTGAATTCTGTTGACACCAGCACCCTCCGCCGATCCCCCCTCTTTTCTTAAGGATCTATTGGGGAGGTGGGGGTCAAAGCAGATTGGTTATTGCAGCATTCTACCGTGTCGTCCCCCTGTGTGCAGACCCTTCCTGCCAGATGCTGTAGCTCCGCGGAAGAGTGTTATTCATGAGTGAAATGGTGTCGCTCTCGCAGAGCGGTTTGTGGCTTGGACAATATTTACAGATATTTAAAGGAAACCAACATTGAGACGCAACGCTTATAATTTATTTAAGCCTTGTGGGACTCTTGTGCTAATTGTTTCCATTGTGTCCAGAATTGGTTTACATCAGGGGTCTCCAACCTCTTCTGTAGTGAGAGCTACTTAAGATCAGTGAAAATCGTCGTGAGCTACTAAAGGCGAAGCATCACGCACATTTTTTCGAGGTATGCCCCCCACACCCAGTTTCATTGACTTTAAGTCTAATTTCTTTGGAGCCCATACTGTGGTTTGAGCAAAATACTTAAAGTTCCCTAGAATATATTCTCATGTTTCAAATTTTACTCTAGGGCACATTAAACGCTTAAAAAAAGTCTGCTTTATTTCAATGATTCCATAGTACTCATCCCATCTTTGATTACTAAAACATCACAAGTCACCCTCACATTCAAGCGGTACATGCCATGATGATACGGTCTCTGAAGGGCACTCTCTAGTTGAGCTACAAACAAAGCAGAGAGTGTTGGAAGGGAAAGGAAAACACCTGAATGCTGGTATAAATGGAACAGGAGCTGCGTCCTGACTAGACTGGGCAGCTGAGTATGGGGTTCAGATCCCTGGAAAGAGGAAGATGGAGGCTGGTACTGAAGGTGTCTCAGTATTCCCATATTGAGTTTAATGTTCTCTCAAAAACAATACCTTGGAGCACAGCACTTATTGAACAGCAGGAAAAACAGGGTTTTCCATGTACTTCACAAACACAGCCTTGTGAGTGCCTGCTCCCTGCATCTCACATGCAATGTCATAAGTTTGTTCCCCGTATTTTACATGCAGTCATCCATTTGCTCCCTGCTCTTCACACGCAAAGCATCTTGCCAGCTTGTCCTTGTACTTCAAATGCACAGCCTCATGTATGCCTCCCCGCTTTGCTCATGTACAGCCTCTGTACCTGCACCTCACATTCACTGTCAAGTAAATTTGTTCCCTGCACCTCACATGCACAGTGTCATATTTGCTTGTTTCTTGCACCTCACATGCACAGCTTCATGTGTGCTAGCCCCTCAAAAGTGCAGCTTCTTGAGTGACCCCCCCCCCCCCTGTGGCCCACATTCGCAGTATCAGTGTGTTCCCTACACCTCACTGTTTATCTGTCCCTTCACCTCACATACAGAGCTCCCGCTCTCTGCTGCACTTCAAATGTTCAGCCATCATGTCTGCCTATTTCAGAAGCCAGCACCTCGTGTGCAGAGTGGCATGTCTGCCTCCTCATTTCTCAATACATATATATATATAGATTAGAATGATAATCAGACCAGAAATTGAAAATGAAAGGATGTCTGGATGACAACCAGGCTGATCATAAACAGAAGGATAGCCGATCGACTGTAACACCTGTTGTCACAAGCAGATGTTAACAGCAGAATACCACCCCACCGGGAGCCTTTGACTTAGCTTAATATGAATTCTTTGCATTAAGTAAAAACATTGTTTTAACTGACTCCTTTGTGAACGTAGGAAACATAAGAAGGCATTTGCCATAAACAGTTGTTCCAAAGCAGCAGAGCATTCAACAGACTTGACACTGCACAGCGGCAATACGATATTCTTATTTTGAATACATTAGCATGTTCTTTAACAGCAGAGCATATGTGACAGATTTTTATTTTTTTTAAGGACACCAGATGTGTACTGCAAATTCATTGCTGATGAATGTGCTGAACAAATATAACTGAACCCTTTTGGTTACCATGTTCATCAATATTGCCTTGCCAACAGGCATAAAAGCTAACTCTTAAGAAGGGACTGAGAGGATGTCAGTGGGACGTCATACATATTTTTTAGGGAAGGGGCGTCTAGTATGAGTTCATGAGGTCCAGTATGCTGGGTGTTAGGAATAGCAACAGGTGAAACATACCATGAATCAAAATACAAATTCAATCACTGTCCTGAAAATGTGCCATGGATCCAGGGTTTGAGGAGCAGGTGTGGACACCCATGTTCAAGGTAGATGGGAAGTTACCAAACCCATGCCCTTTTTGCCATTAGAAATGCCAGTGACAAAGGGATCGGCGCACCTTCTGAAGTAAAATGAAAAAACGTCTTTGGAATATTGTGCTCCATCTTCTTGAGTTTACAGAGGTGGGGGAGCAGAGTTCCAAACTCAAAATATTTTTTTACATGCAAGTAGTGATGCGGAACCACCACACAATCACCACGATTTTGTGGCGGTTCTACATCACTACTACATGTAAAAAAAAATTACAAGAGAGGAGGCATGAACTTTCTAATGTGAGAACGCGTCAATTCAAAGAAAAATTTAAATAGATTTTTTTCGATCTAAATTAAGCAAGACAGCATCTTTAAAACGTTCAGTTCCATACCTGTCACGATATTTTTTTTCCTAAATATAAATTACGAGTGCATTATTGATCGCTTCTTCCCCTCCTCACCCTCCCCAAGGCATGCCCTCTTCTCTTTATTGACTGTGGCTCTGGGCAAGAATATTTTTGGCGCCAGGGGCTTAGAAAGACTAAGGCTAAGGCAGGGGCTAACAATTAAATCAGTGGCCAGGGCGCAGCAACTAGATCAGGCCAGGACTTACCTAGAGAAAGACTCGGAGTCGGACTGGAAAAGGCAAGTGGCGCGGGCACCGATATGGCAGTAGCAATTCAATACTGCCTGTGCCACGTCACTTGCACGCCAACAAGCTTTTCGGCCCTGCTGCTCCGCACCTGCAGTGCGCACGTCGCGCAGGATGTAAGCGCTGTGCAGGGCTCCTGAAGGGAGTGGGAGCAGCTTCATTCCAGTAGTGCACACGTTGCGCACAATGAAAAGCACGGTGCCAGGCTTTTGAAGGTAGGGGGAGCAGATGGGCGACGCTACGATGATACAAATAACGTCATCCTCTTCAGCTCACTCCACCCCACCCCAGCAAAGCTCTTAGGCCTATCAGAGCACCCGGTTAAGGTGAGGGCGGGCAACGGCTCTTAAAAAAAGGCCCAAAACATTATAAAGACTATGAAGGGCTAAAAAATTAAAAATGCCATCGCGAGCTACTCACGGGGCTACCGGTAGCTCGCGATCGACCGGTTGGAGAACCCTGGTTTACATTGACGGGATTGAAGCGTTATGTTACTCGCTAATTAATGCACAGGGACATAAGTTTCGAAACACATGTTGTCCTGCCATGCTTCAGATGTTGGTACACATACAGGTGCCCTTAGGGGGCGCGAGGTAAAGATCCACCGCCTTAGCGGACTACCTCTTGGGCCCCTGACGGACTATCACATAGGGTGAAGGGTCAGTTTTGTTTGTGTCCGGCAATGTCTCTTGGCCATGGAGGGAGGTGTTATTTCTCTGTTATTGCCTGCGCGTGTTCAGGTCAGGCTGACCTATGGGATTAGTCCCTTGTGTGGCCATGGGGCGTAGCCTTGCGGCCTGGAGGGTGCCCAGCCGGGCCCTGGGTCGCGGAGAATTGGAGTTGCTTTTCTTCGGGGCAGGCGGCGCTCCCACTGCCCGGGAATGTAGTTTGCTCACTTTCCACTGCAGGGACAAACGGTCGGAATAGTCAAGGGCGTTTATGGATTTTAAGGAGGTGAAGTTGCTCCCCTGTTACACGCTCATAGCTCTGGGCGCTTCTGGCTATGGTGTTGCCCGGGGATACATACAACGCTGCAATCTGAAATGTCCGGCCACCACAGCGCCGCCCGGGGCAACAATATCGTTGACAACGTTTTATTATTATATGCGTTTTATGCATTGTCTGCGATTAAATGCAACCAGAGATCGGAAGCGGAAACAATTTTACAGCGTTTTCAGTTAAGAATTTAGTAAGCCTATTTGGTGTTGTAGCCAGCGTTTTGTGCGTGCCCACGGGCCTCCCAGTTGGTTGTTTAGGACCGCGGACTGCTGTTTTGTGCGGTTGCGATGGGCGGGGCGGACAGTTTACACCGCTGTAGGCACCAGCTGCAATATGGTATTGGGACAAGGTCAAGCAGGTTCAATGTTTTAATCTTTCCTTCTAATCAACATGAGCGCAAGAATCATACCAAGTTGAGCCTGTGTTTTCTTGGACAGTTAAGTTGTGCATCGTTCTTTATATGAAGGTTGCAAGGCTGATAGATTAAGCGACTGCGCGCTTGTGCGCATCGAAGCTCCAAATTTGACCACTCCTTCCTGGTCCTGGTGGTACTAAATAGTCTTTGGGACTTTGGGTTGTCGCTCAGATACGTTCAGCAAGGGCCCGGTAATGCGACAGTTTGCCCTAGCATAACTGCGCAAACGGTTTTCAATGTGTTGCCTCTGTAAGTTATTATCAGTCGCAATTCTCATGATTGACCCGGTAATGAGAATCCACATCCACACCTTCCACAGCATTAGAGCACCTCCCCCTACACCATGCATAGGTGCACTGCCTGGGGGCCGAGACCAGAGTCAATGGACCCAATGGATGCATTTTCAATATGCTATGCAACAAAGCTATAATTGTGGCTTATTTATCTTATGCAACTAATAAGCATTGACAAGGCCAATAGATGGGCCTGTGGGAGGTGTAGTGCTCCTTTTGTTAGATATAGGGCTGCAATGACAGTGCAGCAAACACTAGGCAATGGCATAGGCACAGCTTTCTTTAGGAGGAGTGGGGGCCCCCGACGCGTCCAAGAACACGGCATCCTGAAGGTTTGAGGTCAGGAGTGCATTTACTTGCAATCAACAGCATATGCTGTAGTACTACTAACCGCACCAGGCCGAAATGATTGGGGGCACCTGTTTGGACCGTTTTTTAATTGATACAGTTCAGTTCTTTCATGCCCATTTTGAGGAAGGCTACGGACAGTGCACACACACTCATCCAAATTTCGAATGCTTAGATCCAATATTTGGGGACGTGCTTGCGATACTGTGACACAGTAGCAGCTGACTAATATAATGAAAATAATCTGTGACACTCGCCCACTTCTCATATTGGAGTTTCTGTTTTGAGCTAAAAGAAACCTTTTTTTGGTGGGCAGTTGTAAGAAATGTGAACACGTTTCTCTGCAAATGTCTGCAATAGATTTTACACTTCACCCTCAATAACAAATAAGTTTATGGAAAATGGATTTGAAACAATCTGTGTAGAATTAGGCAAGGTCAGAAGTAGGGCCAGACTTTCCGCAGAACACATGGGGCATTCCTTTAATACCTTGACTGCGGCGAGAATTCCGCCGCGGTGCTGGTGAATTAATGAGTGGGCGGGGTTCAGACGGCCCCTGGCCATCCTCCGCACACGCCCACTGTGACGTTGGATGGCCGGGGGCTGTCCGACGCATGGAAGGCATTAAGGAATAATGGTCAGCTCATTAAGGGCAGAAACCCTCCTGGCGGAAGGCCATGTGTTCTAACCTAAGGTTTGGGTTCTGTCTAGAAGAGATCGGTGGTCTCCCTAGGGGAACCGTTGACCAGGACATTGGCAGGGTAGGTCACAGCTATTCCCCAATCACAGCCTGGCACTGGTATCAAAGCAGCTGCCCCATTTTATTACGATAATGGAAAGCCAGAGTATCATTGTGCCAGATGGGTCAACCTAAGAAGCCATTAGCTGCACCTTCCAAGGTAATGCTCCTATATGCTTTCATAATTTAGTGGCTCAGTGTGCCCTGATGGGTGCAGCCGGTACGTCTTAGACCTGCAGTGCAGTGGCGAAGTCATCCGCATCTGGTGCCAAGGGCCCCGTCCAAGCCAAGGGTTCAGATCCCTGAAGCATGGGCAATGGCACCTTTCATTGACCAGGCAAATTCCACTGGTTTACCCTTCATTTGGTTAGAGGCAGAGATGGGAAGGGGCATTTCCTGCGACCTGTGCCCCAGATAAGTGGATAGACAACAAGTCAGTTTCCAAAGGCAGGTGTGAGTCTCCCCAACCACCCCTATCTTCACCCAGGCTCTGAATAATGGAATAGAATTTACTTTCGCAGGCCTGGGCAAGCAATTGTAATTAAATTCAAATTCAGTCGCAGCTTCAACCAGCTGAGCTCTCATTGAGTTTCACAGGCTGAGGGGTTGTTACTGCCATGCAAATGTTTCCTAGTCCGGTACAGGGAGAGGCAGACTTTGGGGCTGGTTAGTATACCTTCAAGGTGTCTCTGAGGGTCTGATGTGTCTTTCTGCGCAGTGCTTGTAGAACGTCACGTACCATTAAGGGCATGCTACTACTACAGTTGTCCCAAAGTTTTTGGGTCAAACTGGGTCGGAGCAGTAATTAAAGAAAGCACAATTAGGCTACAATGGATTAAAGAACATTTGGCATTCCCAGTATACGAGAAAGGGCAGGTATTGATACATATTGTTCCCCTCCTGCTCCTACTGCCTTGTCTGCTCCCTGGTATAATAGCAGAAGTTTAGGAGGGCAAGACTTCACCTAGGGTGGTGACGGGCTCAATTCAACGGACACATCCAAAATGTTTCACATTTACAAACGTGTGAAATTTTCAGCTGCTTGTGCATAGTTGTATTCATATGCACAGTATATTAATTTAAATAATCGCTGTATTGACTAGTGCGACCAGCGGACATTCATGCACCAAGGCATTTGACTGGGAAAGGAAGTAAGGCGAGCCTGATAACTCTTACTTCTACCTGCATTGGCACATCTTGTCAGGAGTGATTGTCAAAGGTATTGCACTTCAGCCAGGCAATGTTAACACCCATCTACTCCAAGCCGATTGTTTAAGGTCATCCTGGGCCGCATATACACAGCCCAGTATAAGGCCCCTGTGGTTGTCGGTGTCGTGAATCACTAAATTCAACTGAACAGAAGGCGTGACTGTGGTTTACACTAGCAGAAGTTTGGGAGTGCAGGTCTCCACCTAGGGGGATGGCTAGCTGAATTTTATGGGCTAGTCCAAAATGTTTCACAGCAACTGCACGTGGGAGAGCGTCAATTACCTGGGCATAGTTCATTCAGAAACACAGTAACAGATTAATTTAAATAATCACTGTGGTTGCAAGTTGCAAGCGTGAGATTCCCTCAAATGTCTGCAACTGCTCACATGGACAGCAATAAAGCTGCCTGGGAAGTCTGGGTGTAGTCACCACGGATTGAACTGAACAGGCAACAGTCGGTCAGGAAAGGAGGGATGTTGAATTGATTGCCAACTTAGCACTATGACTATTACACAGGAGGATGTAGGGTGATTCAATGGACACAGGTGGTGTGACGGCAACGCAAAACTGTCAGTTTATGCTGGGTAGGAGGTTCCATATCATGTACCAGAAGGGTGCCATGTGGCAAAACCAGTAAATATGTTTGAGATATGTGTGTCTCTGGCTTGACTGCGGTATAGAGCCATTCTCATTTAGAGATGTGCGCCCAGGGGAAAATTGTGCGCTTCGTAAGGTTCTCATGACCAATGCGGTTTGTGGTATCTTTTCAAGGGGAAGAGATATAAGTTACGCACTTAATCTCTTACAAAGTAGCACATTCAGGCGGGAATTTTATTGCAAGTTACAACTGGGAGATGCCCTCATTATGTCAGCAGCTGCGCACATGGCCAGCAGTACGCAGCCTGGGAAGTCTGGGGGTGAATACCACAGATTAAACTGTAAAAGCAAAATTACTGTATGACAGGAGGGATAATGGCAAGTACACGAAGCATGCCTTGCAAATGTCACATATTCCATGGCGGGATAGTCACCAATTGACACTGGAAACCTTAGATTCTAATAGTATCATTGGTAATATACACACACGACTCCGTGGTCTTGTGGGGTATGTAGTCCCACCCTGAATTTTTAAGGTGACTAGAAAGCAAGCTAGATGTGGTTTTGGATTTGTGGAGGGCAATCATTCCAGGGATAACAGAGTGAACTGGGTCTCTAGCTGGATTGAGCTCCATGGGTCACGTGATCGGCCTTACTTAAGCAAGCCTGGAAGGTGGCGTAAGTTGTCAGTCCAAATGGTTACTGTGACTGCAATAGCATGCGCAATGCGAACAGTCCTGTTCGCCATGGTTTATTAAACGCAAAGGTCTGCGCACATGTCTGGACAACTTCCAAAAAGTAGGTGCACTCTGCTCCCAGGGCAGGTTATGGGTTGCTTCAGTTATGCATGAAATACCCCGCCCGCATAGCCATAGTATATAGGCTGGTTGGGGAAGAGGTCTTCTAAGCAAGTGTGCTGCTGTTCCATTAGTTGGGGAAACAGGTGTTAGGGGGCACGAAATGCTAGAAGGATTGCAACCACTGGTTGCAGGAGGTGGGAGCCTACATTAGCTTGAAGGGTAAGATTGTGATGTTTAAGAGTAGAGCTCCCTCCTGGGAGGCCATCACATTCTTGCAGGTCATGTGAGGCAGTGGTACATTCCCAGAGAAGGATAAACCGCTCCATGTGCAAGTTCGCAGAGCAAGGGACGTTGGCTTCATCAGGCAGGGGCTAAGCCGGGCGAACACCAAAGGTTATTTTGACAAAGTTGGGGTGCACCTGGCACAGGTGGGCTTGGATCTGTTCTTACTGGACATGAATGAGGCCCGGAAAATTGCAGGTTGCAGTGAGAAAGGAGCTGTTTTGGTGGGGAGGGGGGGGGGGGCTCTTTAGGCGATGGGGGCCGCCTTCAGAGCTTTGTCAGAGTTACAGGGCGATCTGGAAGCATATGGGTACAGAAGGGTACCTCTGCAAGAGCACAATAGGGGTGCCAGAGCCAAATCCCAGGAGCCTCACGGGAGGATCCTGGAAAAATTACGTTGGCGCCCCGTTCGTCCTTTGGGCGGTTGTGGGCTGAACAACCGGGGACTTGCCTTGCTATGCTCCGCCCTGAAAGGGGCATGAGCAATAAGGGACCAATTGTCATGTGATCCAGTAAGGGGATCACCCCCATAAGCGTAGTGCTGATTGGGTTCTCCACAGTGCTTGGCTCATCAGGCGGGCAAGGCAGCATAGGTTGGTTACAGCTGCCTGCCATTGGATCGTCCGTAAGATAACCCACCATATTGCATACTTTGTATGGAATAAACCTGCAGCAATGTTTTTCCCAAACAAAAGTTGTGTTGTTTATTTATTTATGCATGCATACTCTGTTGTGGTGTGGGTGGGGTGTGTTGCCAATAATGGGACTATGCCCCCAGGGCCGGCCGCGCCATCTTCTGCACTGTTTGAGCGCAGCTGCAAGCCTCGCTGCCGCCTTGGGCTTGCGGCCGAGCCCCTTGGGTGCAGCCTGTGTGCAGATCGGCTTGTCTAGGCCCATGTATGTTAGAAGACAACCAACATCGGAAAAGGGGTGCCGGTCCAATTACGGCTGGATTGTTGTTCAATTGCGGCGGTCTGGTGAGTCCACACTTAATCATTACTCTGCTCTGCATATGCTCTGCCCTCAGGAACCCTGCTATTGTTTGTGCCGGCTCAATGGCTGATTGTTGTTTCAACGTGGCTGGGCACTTTTGTTGTTCCTTTTGGGCCACTTGGGGAGGTACAGGCCTACACCTGCATGCTGCGGCCTGTGGAGGCCTTTACGGATGGCTGGCTGTTTATGGTGTGCCCTGGGCTGTGTGCGGTGATTTTGCGGCCGAGTCTTGCCAGTCGTTGGCTTGGAGGGGCCTCGCAGGGGCTTCTGCTCCCTGCGTGCACACATGGCTGGGACTCCTGACCTGCCCACATGGTTCTCAGGAGACCTCTGGAATACTGCGCTGCTCACACAGCACCCTGTTCTCACTCACTCCAAGCCAAGACCAATTGGGGTAATGGACCTTTGTCTTGGTGGAGGAGCCTGCCCGTGCCCCCGTGTGTGTGCTTCTCCCCAGGGTGTGGCGAAGCTCCGTCGTCCTCAGTTCCAGATCACACCACTCTTTCCCTGACCCCTAGCACCCGAGGATGCAAATTATTCACACAAGACACCTTCACTTGCAACTTTGCACACCTTCAGCCCTCTCCATAGGTGGGACTCTGCCTGCTTGCCATCTGCATCGCCTATCTTGTGGCCCTGGTCATGGGGAAACACAAAGTCAAATCTCTCCTTCAAGTGCAGACAACTCACTTGCCAGGCTGAGCAAGACCAGGGCTCTGTGCCGGCTGTTGATCGCCCAGATGACGATGCTTCTCAGGAGCCAGATCTCAGAGAGCTCCTTCTAGATGTAAAAAAGGAGTTTGAAAACCATGGACTCCAAACTGGATTTACTCACAAGCCATCTAGATCACGGCAAACAAAGTGTTGACAAACTCGAAACCAGACTCGACCAACTGGAAAATTGAGTCTCTGACATTGACGACCTTCAGACAGACTCCAAGGAACATCGGATTCATTTGGAAAAGATACTTAAACTCATCAAAGCCAAAAACGAAGATTCAGAGGCAAGGTCAAGACGCAACTATCTCCAGATCACCAGGATCCGTAATCCATTGCGATTTGTCGAGACCCTGCTCTGTGACCTTTCTGGCGAGGGATTGTTCATGCTTATCATTCGCTTGGCCCTCAGCTGCCCTAATGCATGCCTGCCTGTCCCATAATCGCCTGCCTACTCAACTATAGGGATTGCAATGCGGTCCTGAGGTTGGCAAGGGAGTTGTACAGTATAAGGGCAACAACAATCTATACTGCCTGGATTTTACACTGTCGGTACAGGCGGATCGCCATGACTTCTTGCTGGCCAAGAAAATCCTTCAATCAAACAATATGCCCTCCACTATCCGGCAAAGCTGAGAGTCACCCTGGAGGTCAAACCTCATTTTTTCACGGATGCAAAATCTGCACTGAAATTCGCCAAGCACCCAGTCAAAGGTCTTCGATCCCCCAGGAGATCACCGAATGCCACAGAAGAGACTCAACTTAGTGATGTACTTGTCTATCATTGCCTTCTATGATATCCGTCTATCATTGCCTTCTACCATACCCACAAGCACGGAGGGTCTCTCTTGTTGCCCATAATGGGGTTCCTTCCCTTTGTTCCTCCGGTGTACCCTGTGTTAAACATCATGCTTGTTCCCCTTTCAGGGTAGTTCTTTTGTCACCCTGGCAGGGCAGGGCATCTGGCTGTTCTTGGCAGGGCTGTATGCCTGGTATTTCCACGTCCTCAAGGATGATTCCCACTTTTGTTTTGTTTTAGAAAGGGCTTGCTGGGAGGGGGAGGTGATACGTGCCTCAACCTATTTGAGGGATTGGAGTGGGAGGGGGATAGTTTGTGTCATTTTTGCTGGGTTATTGTTGTGTTGTCTTATTTACCTTTTCCCCTCAGATACTGCCACTCTATCTCCTTTCTTATGTCCACACCTGTTCACCATGCACTGCACTGCCTGCGCCCGTTATATCCATTGTCTCTTCTCTGCAGATAACATGGCCACCCTGAACTGCATTACCTGGAATATACTTGGTCTGAATGACCACCAGAAAGCACGCCTTGTACTCGCCTATCTCAACAGAAACACTATCGACATTTGCTTTTTACAAGGGACACACATGCGTAATCCCTCAGCCCCTGCCCTGCGCTTCTGGTGGTGCGGTGATGTCTACTTCTCCGCATACTCCAACTATACTGGAGGGGGGTGAAGAGGGGAGGGTGTCGATCCTCCTGCAATGAGGGTTATCTAGGCAACCGGCCCAATCCCTTATTGACCCGGAAGGACAATATAATATACTTTTGGGTTCCCTGCACAGAAACTCAGTGACACTAGCTGCCGTGTATGGTCACAACAGAGACAACCCCGAGTTCTTCTCTGGTATTTGGTCTAAGATCGCCGGATTTGGGACCCGTGCCATACTGTGGGGTGGGGACTTTAATGCTGTAATGGACGATTCGCTGGACCAGTTGAGTGCCTCTAGAAGCTTGCATCCCCATGCCACAACAACTCTAAACACGATAGCACAGGATAACTGCTTACAAGATTGTGGCATCTCTCACATCCCCATGCACACAAAGGCTTTTGTCTTTCAGCATTCCACGAGTCTTGGGCTAGGCTGGACTTTTAGTTGGTTCTTGGGATGTCCAGATCTGGACGTACAGAATGTCCCACTTGTCGCGTACGCTCTCAGACCATGCTCGATTATTGCTGACGCTTCAGGTCCATCAGGTGGTACACTGTGCCCTCACATGGTGCTTACCAGCAGGAGCGCTACGTGATGCGACCTTCTGGGAGGACAATTGCAAAGAAATAATAGAATACTTTGCAGACAATAGTGGCTCGGTTGAATCGCCCTTAGTGCTATGAGATGCTTTCAAGGTTGTCATATGGGGTGCTTGTATCTCAAAGCACTCTGGGGTCTTGAAGGATATTCAGGGGTCTCTAACTTGGCTCAAACAGGATATCTGTCCTCAAGAGTTGCAATATTTACACTCCAATGACAAAAACCGTTTGGCCGATATCCATGGCAGGCTGTCGGGAGTTTCAGGTGGAAGCCCTCTGGGAGACTTGCTTCTTGCATCGAGACACACAAGCAAGACGCTATGGAGAAGATGACACGCTGAGCAAAACACTTGCCGGTCTGCTTCGGAAACCACGTGCGTCTAGCTATATAACCGAATTACTCGACTGCAAGTCTAATCCTGTGTCCTCCACACCAGAGCCCATGCGTGTTATGTCCTCCTTCTATGCCCAATGTTATAACGCCACTCCAATACTCGGCATGACCTCAACACCATTCAAATGCTCTGCCTCGACAGAGCTTACCCTGCCTATCGAGACTCCCCCTCTAAGGAGGAGGTCGAACAGGTTATCAGCGCCCTCCCCGGACACAAAGCGCCCAGACTTGAAGGGCTTACAACCACCTTTTACAGGACGTTTGCTTCCCTACAGGAACCACACTTCTTGGAAATTTACCAGGACTCCCAACTACGGCTTATTGCCACCGCTGCTGGAGGCAGTTATCATTACACTCCTGCAATTCGAAAAAACCCTTTCAATCATTAACAATAAAGATTTCGCCAAGGTGCTGGCTAATTGCCTACGGCCCCTCCTGCCCATGATTGCAAGACCTGATCAATCAGGCTTTATCCCAGGTCGTTCTATGTCGCACAACCTCCATACCATTTTTGCGATCATGCACCACCTTGACCCCCAGGTCCCTGCTGTAGCCACTCTATTTGACGCTACCAAAGCATTCGACTCCCTGGAATGGGTATTTCTCTTTCCACTCCTGGTGCGGCTCTGCCTCAGCTCATGTTTTAGTAAACAGATATACCTCCTGTATACACTTCCCACCACCCGACTGCGCCTTTATGGGCTCACTAACCCCTTCCCAGTGACACTGGGCACAAGGCAGGGGTGCCCGCTTGGCACCGCTACTCTTCGCTATAGCGAGGGAACCTCTGGCAGCGAGGCTCCAGCAATGTCATTCTAACAGGGGCATCGGCTTAACTACTAGAAGTCTGGTGGTCTCGATGTACGCATATGATATCACCTTATATGCCTGTAGCTCTAGTGACTACCTTGCCCCGTTAACACAAGAGGTGGTGAAGTTTGGTGATCATTCTGGTATACAAACTGGGCCAACTCCATACTTTTTCACCTCACAGACACCACACCTCCATTCCCCACTAAGTACTCCCTGAAGTGGGTGGACGAGCTGGTGCAGTACCTGGTTATAAGGCTGGCCTGTGATACTGAAGAATTAAGTTGCAAAAACTACGGCCGTGCCATGTCCTGGCTGGAGGACAGAATACCTACATGGTCCAAACTACCGCTAGCCGTATCGTGATTGTGAAGATGGTCAGCCTCCCCAAGAAAACAAGTTACTTACCTGTAACTGTAGTTCTCCAGAATTGGAAACTTTCATAGATTCACATGCCTGAATCATCTGCCGCCTCGACGAAGGGGAATGATTCAGGCATGTGAATCTATGAAAGCTCCAATAATGGAGTAAGCTCCTCTACCTTTTCCTTAATGTCCCCTCCCCCTCACAGCTCAATTCCTCAAGCGTTCATGATCTAACTTAGTGACTCAGGCATGGGCGGGCAGGTAGACGCGAATCTCCTGGGAACTCCTCACACAGGGTGGATTGGGAGCACTAGACATGACGCTGTATGCTCCCAAGCCCAGTTTCGTCACTACTGGCTTTACCCACCCCACACACGGCTGCTGCCATAGATTGCGCAGCTCAATTGCCACTGTTGACTGCACTATAAGCACAATACAAAAATCCCAAGACCAAAATCAATACTGTTGAAAGTGTGCAATGGGACTTGGAGGGTTTGAGGAAGAGAGCTTGGCTGACCATTCTAAAAGCTCCCTCCATTCCAGAAGCCAATAATCCTATGCTACCACCGGTCTTCGACAAGGGTGCTATGCTATTACTCAAGCACACAAACGTGACATCAATCTGTTTTCGAACCTTTACCCTGACGACCAGTACCTCCCACTGTTCGAAACTGCAGCGTCACCATCCCCCAAACTTTGACACTCTGTCAATTACGTGCCACCTGCTGCACTCTACAAGACACTTTCCTTTCTCCCTCCCGGCTTTGGAGCACCTCCTCACTTTGACATCTCCCAGCAAATTGATCACCCGTCTGCACAATATTATGTAGTGCTCTGTCCCGGTGGTAACCCCTGGTGCACAAGCGGCTTGGGAGGAGGACACCTCTCTGCCCCTCTCAGATGCTCAGTGGTCCTACTGCTGTGGCCAATTGGAGTTTCTTTCCCCCAATTATAGACTTCGGCATCTCTACTTAAAATGCTTGCATCGCCTACACCGCACCCCTGTCACTCTTCAAAATTGGGCTGGTTCTAGACCCTCACTGTCTGGGCTGCAACCTTATCCCGCTTCCTTTATTCACCTTGCATGGCAATGCCCAAAGGTGGCGTCTTTCTGGGTGGAGGTTTTTACCACAATTCACACGATCACTGGACACTGGTGGGATTAACCCCTTCAGTGCCCATGACGAGATAGTCTTGTCATGGAGCGCGGTTGCGCTGTGCCCATGACGAGACTATCTCGTCATGAACCCCGCCCGCTAATGAAACGCCCGGCACAGGGCGTGGAAAGGGCGGGGCACTCAAGGGGTTAATGGGGATTAACGGGGTAAGCCAAAGGTAAACCCAGCTCCCGCCGCCGCTGCCTCACTGCCATGTTACTCCTGCTGGCTAAGCGTAGTGTCCCCATACACATGGGTAGGAATCCCGTCCCCTCCTTCAAAGCATGGTTGAGCAATGTAGTGTATTCCCAGGAACAATTGTCTCACTTTTGGGAACTTATGCCTTTGCGTTCCTGCCACTGGGATATATGGGAACCATTTGCCTCTTTTCCCTGCAATGGGGACTCCGGTTTGCCTGGGGAATGCAGCCGGGGATGGTGTTCACCATGCTGTGGACAGGTAAATGTCAATCACCTTCATGCATTGTCTGTTGCATTGCAATGTGATATTTTTCTGCTGTTAACACATCTTTTCAAGTGTTTCAATATGCGATTCCAATACTCCTCTTACATTGTGCTTTACCATCCTTATTATGTGCCTATAACCGTCTCGATCGGACTTCTCAGGCCTGTGCTACAAAAGTGCCCCGTTGGACATTTGTGCAGTTTATTATGTACCCCTTCTTGTTTTGGATTGTGCAACCCTGGCTTTTTCCCCTGATTCTTTTCCCTGTTGTCCTTCCTGCCCAGACCACCTCTCCATCACTCCTGCTCTTTCCCACTCTCCTCCCCAATGCTGTTGTTGTCTTGTTATTTTCACAAATGCCAAGAAACACAATTTTTTTTAAAATACCTGCAAATGTTGGGGTTGTGCTGAAGTACTCCTCAGGCTTCTGCAGCTCCTCCTGCACCTGTCCAGCATAGTCTTGGTACTGACCAATCACAGCGCTACTCTTATCCAAACTCCGTAGGGACCCAAATGTCTCCAGTTTTCTTTGCAGAACCAGGTCAGAGTTGCTGGGGTCTCGGGGCATCTCCAGGGCCACGTACATTAGGATCTCCGTCAGGTGGTTCTGGACGACATCACGAATGACCCCATACTCCTCATAGAAGCTGGTGCGGTCTGAAGAAGAAAGGCAGAGATTTTGAAATGGAAAGATTTCATATTAGCACTTCACCCAACACAAAATAGGGAGGTGCAGGAGATGCAGCCTCTCACCTGGAGCATAGGAAAAAAACTCTCCTTTTCTCCTCCAGCTATCTCAGAGAAGCTGCCGTTTCGGGGACAGATGTGGCAAACGCCTCAGTAAGGATGGAGGGGGTGCTTTTAACAGGGTGGGGCCTCAGAAACGTAAACAGGGGTGGAGCATGGGAGGGTTTGACTGCCTGCTCTACCTATAGGAAATACTGTCAGACTGAAGAGGCAGGGTTCTACTATTACTTACCGAATCCCAATGTATTGGCACAGACTGAAGGAGCAGGATCCAAGAAATAAAACATACACCCACCTCTTCCCTCAAAATAGCTAATGCCCAAACCCTTCCTAAACCAGCACTGCAAAGTCAATAGATCTCGCCTACATAAGAGCTATTGGCTTTGCCAATATTTTTTAACCATGTGGTACAGCAGTGTGGCTGCTTTCCAGCATGGCTAAATGTTCATGGTCTGGCATACAGTAGAGTGGAGTGGCATAGAGTGGCATTGTATGGAGTGGTGTAGAGTGAAGTGTAATGGCGTGGAGTGGCATAGAGTGACACAGAGTAGAGTGGCACAGAGTAGAGTGGCACAGAGTAGAGTGGCACAGAGTACAGCGGAGTGGTGTAGAGTAGTGTAGCAGAGTGGAGTGGCGTAGAGTGGCACAGAATAGAGTGTAGTGGACTGGAGTAGAGTGGCAAAGAATAGAGTGGCAAAGAATACAGTGGTGTGGGGGTAGAGTGGCGCGGAGTAGAGTGACACAGAGCTGAGTTGCATAGATTGCTGTTGAGTGTCATTGTGTGGCATAGAGTGGCAAGAGTAGAGTGGCATAGAGTAAAGTAGAGTGGAGTGGCATAAGGTAGAGTGGGATAGAGTACGCTTCACTGAGGATGAAGAGAAAACCATGATACCGGAAGGAGTGGAGCGTGGAAGGGTTCAATTGCCTCCTCTACCTATAGGAATCACTGACAGATTACAGAGGCAGGGTTCTACAATTACTTACCCAAGACAACTACGGCTTTCAACATGGGAAGTTTTCAAGAAAAGAGGGTTATGGTGACTAATGAGATGAATTTTCCTTTCCCAGTAAATTAAATTCCTTCTTTACCAGTTAATCAATTTATTTACCACTCAAATCTGGGTTACGGAAAAAGCAGCAAGAGATAGAGCCCTCATAAGTATTTCTAGAGGCAGAAGACCTGCTTCATAAGGAGCTCTGCACCCGAGTTGAAATTAGATGCACACATTTTGCACTTGTAATTTGTGACTTTGCGTTTGCTAAGTGATTTAGTCACGCGGCAATGCAATAGTTTGGTGCACTACTACGAGTGAGCAAATCTGTTCACAGGGCAGGACTAGGAACCCTAAACAGAAGAAAATCCTAAACAAGCATTGGCATAGCCAATAGGTCTCGCCTTTAGGACCTTATAAGTGTTTAGCTATGCAACATTTGCATAACTAAATACTTATAAGGTCCCAAAAGCGAGACCTATTGGCTATGCAAAGCGGCCGTGCGGCCGCGAAAGTGAAAGTAATCGCGGCGCGCGCACATGCACTGTAGCTCTATGCTGGCCTGGTAGCACATTTTGGAGCCCTCTCAATAAGTCCCGCCAGACCAGCGCATGCGCTGGGTCAGGCGAGACCTAAAAATGTACTGAGTGGCTAATCTTCTGGCAGGCAAAGTCCCACACTGGCCACACAGTCTGAGATTTACTCACATAAAGGGCAGGAGTACATTTGTATCCAAGATGGAACTGGAGATTGTATAGAAGGGTAAAGGAGAAGTGGTTTCTTGACAGGGAAAAAATTATTTTTCCCAAAGCAAGGAAAAAAAGCTAACTGGTGCATTTTCACTTGGGAAGCACATTTTTGCATGTGTAAATGCACGTTTGCGCCATTAATACATTGGCATTTGAGGACATAGGAAGTCACTAAATCATTGTGTGCCCTTTTGTACTATGGTATACCCGGAAACAAGCAGCTCTTACAGTTTCTTCCTCAGTGGTACATATATAGAGTGAAATGAACACAAAGTTCCTCTTTATACCTCCTGCAAGGAATAGTACCTAGAATTTCAGAGTTCTCTGTACCACAAGTGTTGAGACACACAGATGTGTAAACAGCATTCCCTGATAATAACAGAGGTTTAAAATATATATGTTTTTAACAGTTTATCCCAAGAGAGCTTTTTGTCAATTAAAGGTACTAGAATCAGTGGATGAAAAGGAAATTCACACTCTGTGCACATTCAGACCGTGGCCTTTTTGGGGAGGAATGTGGTTGAGCATGGAACTAGGTCAACATGAACACTTACCTAATGTTATCTTAGAAGGAAATTACGTAAAGTAATATAAGTGGATTTCAGCAACTAAACAAATTACGATGGACATACAAAATAACTGATAAATTCAGGCACTTTTCTTTGATCATCCCTCAAAGTTCACTTACCTTTAGCATCTACTGTTTCCTTTAGCACTATTTCCACTCGCTCTACATGACGCCTGTTCCAAAGGTGTTCTAAAAACTCACGATTCTGGTGTCGGAAAGGCAGAATTTGAGCCACTGCCTGCGGAGGATAATTAAAGCCACATTTAAACCTCAACACCAATGTAGTGAGTGACCTACCCATTCAACTCTGAAAGTGTCTTACGAAAATGCAGAGAAATCACTGCCCAGAGACCCCACCCCTCCATACCGCCTGACACACCAGTGCCCAAACAGCCACCAAAACACATACCTACTAACACACCCACCCACCCACACGTCCAAAGACCACAGCCACTTATGTCTAGACACCCCACATACCCGTACAACCAACTAGGGCCTAGAGATCCCCCTAAGTGTGCTCTCTGACTTATCCACTCCATCCAATATCCAGGATCCATAATTCCCCACCAGGTTTCAAAATTTAAAGATAAGCTAGGGAGGGCAAGTGCTCAACTTGGAGGGCCTCCGATCGGAAGAGAAAGGGAAAAGGGCCTCCAATCGGAAGAGGAAAGGTTTCGATGGGATGAGAAAGCGGCTCCGATGGGAAGAGAAAGGACTCCCAGAAAGAAAAGAAAGGACCATAGTAAAATGAGAAACGGCCCCAATGGTAAGACCGAGGGCCTAGAGTCGGGAGAGATGGACCCCCAAATGAAGAGGAGAGTCCCACTGCCCTCACTCACCTGCTTGCCCAAGTAGTGATCGACCCGGTAGAGCTCCTCCTCTTGGAAGAAGGACTGCAGCTCGGCTGCCAGGCGCTGTGCTGACTCCAAATCGTGGCCAAAGGGTTTCTCGAGCACCACTCGCAGCCAGGCACCAGCTGGGGGCCTGCATGTTGAGTTGATGTGTCGGGCAATCTCAGCATAGGCAAAAGGAGGTACAGATAGGTAGAAGAGTCGCCCGGCTTCTACGAGGCCTTCTTCCTCCAGCGAGCGCTCAATGTTGCGGCTCAGTGTTGTGTAGTTCTCTGCGGTCTTCAACTGCAAATAACTGCTCAGCTTCAGGAACTGATCCTTGAGAAGAGCACAACGGTTGGCGGGCACATCAACTGGACAGGCTAGATCCTTTAGCACCAGAGACATTCGCTCCATGCCTGCTGCAGGCTCTGTTAGTGCTGCCCCATGGAAGCTAAAGCTGTGCCCACTAGTCACTTGGTCGAGGTAAAGCTGGAATAGTCCCTGCCAGAGGTACTTCTTTGCCAGGTCTCCGGTTGCCCCCATCAAGACTACAGAGACATGACCACGAGAGGACTCTGGCGCTGCTGGGACGACGTGGAGAAGCAGAAGGGGGCAGAGAATCCACAACAGCATCATAGCATTCACAAAATATTACAAGTGCATAAGAACCTGCAGCCAAGACACAAATATCAATAAATGCACAAAGCAGACATCAGAGTAATTAAAATTTTAAAATATGAACTAGCTCCAAATAGACCGCTATGTGCTGAGCAAAAAAATGCACTAACAAACAGCACATCTATACCAAATCAAACTATGCAAGCACATTTTATTTAGTTTGAACAGTAGAGGTAAAGCACTACATACTGTAAGGAAATGTTTCACTATTAGGCATGGTCTGTGGTTGCCGGTAAGTCACACCAACCTAGTCATGACAAACGCATGTGCCACTACAAGCCATCACAATTGATTCAGGAATAACAGCATACCAGAAAGAGGGTTAGCATTACTTTTAACCATATTGGACCAAGTATGGGTAGAGAACCATGGAGAAATCAAATGTACGTTCAAGCTTAAGGATACAGGTGATATTCTCCTTCACCAAAGTATTCTAAAAAATAAACAAGATGTTTATAGACTGGACCAAAATTGAAACAAAGTGAGTTCATCAGCAACTTGGGTATGTGAAACTAACCCATCTCAGCATTCAGGATGTTATTTTTGTATCCTTATTATTTTGTATTAGTATAGCTCCAACCACAACTGTTTTGGTATCAAAGCTCATTCTCTAACTGCGCGCCCTTCTGTGGAGATATCCTTAGAACTTAAGGAATGATCACTGAAAACTGGATGCTGTTTGTGGATATTTGGTTGCGTGTGTATTAAGGGTTGCTTAACTGGAGATTGTGCGAGCTAGTGTGAGTTAAAGGAGCTCGATTGTGGTAGAGATTTGTGACATTTTGTGTGTGTCGAATTGAAGGACTTAATAAATGATCAACAGTGGATACAATGACAGGATTACGCTCTAAACTTCCACAAAAAAAAAATCTTCTGGCCTACAACTTCCTTCTATAACGTCTGAGCTACTGCTCATTTTCGTTAAGAAATGTATATGTTGCCAGCTTGGGTCACAGCCACTCTCAAACTGGTCCAAAGGATCATGGGAAATCTGGTGTAATCTATAAGGGATCAAGTGTTGTCTATCGCACGTCTTACCAATGTTGTTCGTCTAGAGTAGATGATGAAGATTTGGATGCATGTTGGCAAAAGCCCCCATATCACAAAGGGTTGGTTTTTGCACATTCTCCTCCTTTTAAAGCACATATATCTTTTCCAGAAGGTTGGTTGGTTTGAGAAATGTACAGATCTCCAAAAACCTTGTGTCGATCTATGGTAGAGTCAAGCCGGTGACATGATGCAAAATTTCACTTGGTTTAAGGCTACTGCAGCAGCACCCTATCTAGCATATCTGATTACTCTGAACCCTGAATTTGCCACGGTGGAAAGATTCTCTCCAAAAACATTTCCAAGCCCACAGGTAAAAAACTTGACTTTAGCAAACCACAAAGATCTAAAAGTGCCCTGGCTACCCACCTGCCACATCCCATAGAACTACATTAAATTGGACTTTCCTATTGCTTCCTATGGTATCATTTCTTTCTTAATTTGATCCTTACATCTGATTTTCTGCAACTGTATTTGTACATATATTTTATCCTTTAATTGAATCTGGTTTGGACTGCAAACTTCTTTCTTTCCTTTAGATGAATGATGTTTGTGCTAGGTGGTCACTGAAATTCATTTACCTTTGTGGGTCTGTTGAGACAGGAATGTCATCAAACAAAACTGAGGGAATGAGAAGAGATTTTAACCAGTGAATGTGAACAGTGGGTATGGGAGTAATTAACACTTTAATGCATCCGCTATCCTGTTTCTAACCTGTCAAGGGTGCCCTGAGAATAAAACTTTTTGAAATAGGGTACATTCTACACATTTTAAAAGTTATCAGCATACCAAAATACAGTAGAGAACCTACATCAAAATGGTCCCTCCATAAGTGGGGTTCACCCCTCCCGGTATTGATTTTTTCTTCCGGGTGAGGACTCCATGACAAAGCAAGCCACATAGTAATAGGTGGGTGAGAGTCCGCCTTCAAAAAAATTGAACACTTCTTCTGCTGGATTTGAAAACAGGATAGGAGATGTGTAAATTGGAAGGTGACCTCCTTTTTCTTGGGACAGGAACATCCCCTGCATTGTAAATGGATGTGTACCCCTTGCCCGAGTGCTCGACTGCACATAAAATTAGTATCCTGACCTTTACTTTGGCCCTGGCTTCTTGAACTGTCATGCTAAGTAAAACTTCTGCTTTGGATGCCATCTTTGAACTGGCATACAAAGCATTTTATGGCGCTGGGGAAGGGCCATCAACTACACTCACTTAGATGACTATCCAAAGCAGAAGATGTTCTTAACATGACAGTTCTAGAGGCCCGTAAACCTGCTCCCTGGGCTACTACACAGCACCAAGGGCCAAATGTACAACACTTTTTTTAGGTTGTAACGTTTTTTAATGTACAAAGGCCTAATTTGTGATTTGGCAACCTATTACTGAATCGCAAATTGGGTTTGCAAATCGGTATTAGGAAGGGGATTGTTTAGGGGGTCTCTTACCAATACTGAATCACAGTTGTATGTGTGAACGTTTTGCGACCGAAAGTCGGTTGCAAAACATTCTCATTTTACCCCCTACTTCAAGTAGGTGGCAACCCATTTGCAAATGGGAAGGGGTCCCCCAGGGTCCCCTTTCCCTTTGTAGATGTTTAGAAAAACCTTTTTAAGAGCAGGCAGTGGTCCCATGAACTACTGCCTACTCTTAAAAAATGAAAAGAACATTTTTCGAAACGCATCCTAATTTTTCTTTAAGGAAAAGGGGCTGTATTTTAAAAAAGATACTTTATTGAAAAGCAGTCACAGACATGGTGGTCTGCTGACCCCAGAAGGCCACCATCCCTGTGAGTTTTGCGGTTCCCAATCGGTCGCAAAACGAGACCTACCTCATGAATATTAATGAGGTAGGTCTATATGTGACCTACTGGGAATCGCAACAAATTGCTATTGGGTAATCACAAACACTTACCTTGGTACATCTAGCCTCAAATGTCTACATTTTGTGGAAAGTTGTTTGGGTCGTTGCAATGTTTTCCTTAACAATCTGAAACTTTCTTATTCTATTCAGAGTTGCCCATAAACCCTGCCATTTATAAAGACTGAAAACACTGAATTCGTTGTAGAGTTTTGGCATACCATAATATATGTGTAGGGCTTTCTTAAAGTATTTCAAAATGTTTTTTTCTTCAGTTTTTCTTAACTAATACTTTATAGGCAAAGTCAACAGTTTGGCACTTGCATTAAAAAGCCGGGACCTAACTTTGCCAAAACTTGTTTGTATATAGTGTGGCCTTCGGCAAGGAATAGACATTTTTCGCGGAGTACTAAAATTCTAGCATTCTCTGTTGTGACTTATTAAAATACTTCAAATGCCACATTGATATAGGTCATTACCTTTACTGGCCCTGGCATCAAAACAGCTACAAAATGCCTCCAAACACACCAAAGACTACATGCACAACTCTGCAGCAGGCCCTGAACTTGTTGAGCTGTCGCCCACGAAGGATGAGAGGCCCTCTAAAATCTAGCCACAGCTTCATTAGTGGTATTTGATAAAGCTAAAATTATTGTCATGACTACAGGCCTTGAACACTGGTAATGGCCCAGAGCTCTCCATATACATAAGAGGGCATTGCGTACAGCTGAAAGGAGCTGGAAAGGGTTTCCTGCCCGACTTCTAACTCATATGTGCAGTAACAGAGTACAATTGTTTGCTCTTACACTTCCTTCCTCCTCCTTCATGGGGTGAATTGATTCAGCAGTAGGCAGCATCGCTGCCTTTAAAAAGAAATTAACATAAAACAGTGCATGGCTTCTGCTTATGTCGATTCCCATACTTGCCCTCTTGGTATCCATTCACTCCTTCAACAGCGTCTCTGCCTGGAGCACATCACCACATGGATCACTGGGCCTTCTCTGATACAATGCACAGGCACATAGCATCCCGCTGCCTCTGTGGCAAAGCTTGTTGGTGCTTATTGCAATTCTAATGTGTGCATCAATGGCTCACATACCCTCCATCACTACGCCAGGCGCAGCTGCGTCCAGTAACATGATAAAGGCACCTCAGTGGTCGCCACGCATGACATGGAAACACTTCACATATTGTCTCAAAACAAAACCTGAACCCTTCCAAACACACCTCCTACAGCGTGTAGCTTGCTCTGCATGTGTTCAAGTGCTTCAATGCCCCAAATGGGGAAAGTATGTGCTATATAAATGCTATAACGTATATATATATATATATATATATATATATATATATATATATATATATATATATATATATATATATATATATATATATATATATATATATATATATATGAAGCAGTTTCGTCTCACCAAGTTTTTCCAAACAACAAACGAGAGTGGACCCAAGATAAGTGCTGGTTTTCTATTTTATTTCTTTATAATGTCGCCATGACGCGTTTCGACAGCTCCCTGCCTTGATCACATGACAGCATTACTTCGTGTGCTCAGTCTATTTAAAGTGACGGTGTCCAATCAATTCATTCATAGACATGGAAAACATCAGACTTTGAATGATTTGCATGATGATTTCGAAAACTTGAACAATAATGGCATAAATGCTTAAAAAAGTCATGAAGCTAACAATCATAGAGTATAAATATATAAATACAGATAAAACTCAGTTAGCAGCACATTATTGTAAAATACATGTATATACATAAACATAATCAGAATTAAATAATTTGCATAAATGCTTAGTTCCTGAATTATGTCTTGTAAGGCATTACCGGTTCTATTACAAATGTTTAATAATACTTAGAAATTGTTTGTTTAAATGCAAAAGAGAACCGGTATAGCCTAATGTCTATTGCATTGAATGGACCCCATTTACAAGTGCCTAAAATGTGAGAAAATTAATAAATTATAAAAAAATCTCCCATATTACATACAGCTATATTTTACCCTTCTTTTTCCCATTGTTATAAAGTGCCTGTGCTAAATTTAATAAAATGTCGTCATATTGCCTTTGCCTCATTAATTTCTAATTAATTTCGTTTCAAAATTAAATTTTTAAATTTTTAGAGGCAGTAAGGGGTGTTTGAAGTATAAGTGTTAGTTAAGTCAAGGGTACAAAAGGAGTTTATGGTTGTGTTTTAGAGTAATTGATTCCCACTATTGTATTTTAAAATTAATATAAATATGTATATAAATATTAAATACATAAAATGTTAATAAATACAATCCAATTACTAAAATCTACTCCATAAAATTACCTAACCATTACAGTATAAAAGCAGCATGAAAAGAAGACATCTATGAATCTAAGCCAACAGACGACATTATTCATAAACACATGTTCGTGTTTCCTCATGAGGACCAGCTCTTCCCACCAACCCATGAACAAACAGGCGTAGCTGGGGGAAAAGCTGGCCCCCATTGCTACACCCTGTATTTGTTGAAACATTTGATTTTTAAATATGAATAGGTTATTTTCCAAACAAAATGCCAGCATGTCCATCAACATTGTATTATGTCGTGCAAATTTAAGTGGTCTATTGGCTAAAAAATATTCCACAGCTTTAAGACCATCTGCGTTTTTTATGCACGTATATAAGGAGGAAACGTCAAGAGCTATTAAGAACCATCCTTTTTGCCATTTTATATCAGCAACTTTTCTAATAAAGTCACTGGTGTCTTGTACAAATGATTTTACATTTTTAACGTGATCCTGTAAGAAGTAATCAATATACCGAGACATTTTCCAAAAGTCCATCGCAGGCCGATATTATGGGCCTTCCTGGTGGTTTGTTGATGTCCTTATGCATTTTTGGAATAAAATACAATGATGGCGTTATGGGATACTCTTTCTTCAAATACTTATACTCCTCCATGTTGAATAGACCCATGCTCTTCCATGCCAGTAATTTAGAAAAAAGAAGATTCTGCACAGATTTATATTTGGTTGGAGTGCTCCTTCGGTAACAGTTAGTGTCATTTAACTGAGAATAGGCTTCCTCCAGATATTGCTTTAATGGCCATAACACAATGTTCCCTCCTTTGTCAGAATTCCTAATAACTACCTGGCTCTCCTTTTTCAATTTCTCGATAAGTTGATTATACTTTCTTTCATGATTTGTTATTTTTCTTTTGGTCTTGTTGATATTCAAATAAAGTTTTCACCTTTGCCACAACCTGCTCGTTAAAAACATCCACAGAATCCCTTGGCATAATAGGAGTGAATTTTGATTGACTTTTGAAGGGTGTGTTTGGTTTAGACCCAATGTCCATTCCTGGTGATTGCCTGGTTTCATTGTGCATTTCAATACGACTCTCATCAAATCCATTCATGTCACTATTAGCCTCTTGTGCCAATTCGTGTATAGTTTTTAACGTGTCAAGGTCAGCAACCATTAAATCAGACATGTTATTGTTGTCATTATTGGGAAGAACCTCAATTTCTGTTCCGGATGTTTGGGGGCGTAAAGCATGGAACTTTTTTAGTTTTAATTTACGGATGAATTTGTAAATGTCAGCCCGAGTCTGAGGATAATCAAAATTGGACTCAGGACAGTATGAGAGACCCAAAGAGAGCAGTTGTTCCTCTGCCCGTGTCAGATCTACCTGGGCCAAGTTAATTATAGTCATGGTTTGAGGTTCCCCAGGTGGGGTCTTCGTTGAACTTTTTATTTTTATTTCTTCCTCCATCCACCCCGACCTCGTCCTCGAGTTTGGCGCCTGTTGGCGGCGTTCTCGGGCTGCTTTCCTCCGTTGTTTACGGCTCTCTGTTCTTCGTTTTTTGCCGGTTGATTTCGGGGGCGCAACGTTTCCCTTCTGCTTCTCCTTAAATAATCCAGTTCTTCCCACAATGTAGGTTTGATTGCACAGTTTGCTCTACCCTCCGTGTCTGATCCACTTTCTACTGCGGAGCTCAGGTCCGATGTTGAGGGGGTGTTGACTACCATTAGATTGCTGGTTGAACTTTTCCCTTGCTTATTCCCTGTTGCTGACCTGTAGGCATCAAATTTACGTGCAAATGTAAAAATTTGACCGCTTGCATAATCATCCTTATCTCTGCGAAATTTAAAAGTCTTTCTTTGCTTGATTTTTTCTTCCTCCTTACTGAGTCTTGTCACCATATCCTCATGTAACTTCGTCCTTTGCTGGGAATCACCCATAGTTTTTATTTCAGCGTCTAGGGCATCTATTTTTGTTTGAAGCTCACCACGATCGATATCCGCATATTTCACTAATATCTGGACCAATTTACGTGATGAGTCAAGATTCGTTTCCGCCCACTCAGCCATCATTCGGGGGTTTGGGGTGTCGTAACTTGGGGCAATCATTATTCTCAGCCCCCTGGGTATCCTCCCCACATCTAGATACCGCTGTAAAGATTTCAACTCCCACCACTTAGCCTGTTCTTGACGCATTAATTTCTCTAAAATGCGATATTTCTCCTTTAGACCCTGTTCTCCACTTAATTCTTTGTTAATACCTTTGTCAATAAGCTGTGTTGTTGCTGGAGAGTCTGAAAACATCTCCTCTGCTGCTGTTTCTCGATTTCGTAACGCTGCGGCGAACATTTTCAAAGAAAATAATAATGCTCAAATCAGTTCCGTTAGGACGCCTTACCGAATAATACAATGATCCTGGTGGCAGGCTCCTCGGATGCACACCTCCCCTCCTGCTGCTTTGTTTGCCTTTCGATTATTCTCCGGGTTTGTGAGACGAACAGTGCGCTGCCGCCTCCTCGCTGAGCACCACTCCTCCGAGTACACCCAATTCGAAGAGCTCAACTCCACGCTTGTCACCTCCTTCCCGGATAGAATTCCGCATCAGCAGTGGGCTCCGCGTTTCCGTTGCCGGTTCTTTTTTTGGTCGCTTCCGCGACGCCGGTTTGCTCGAAGCCTCGAGGTCCGCCGGATTCCACCAAGCAATGACTTTACCAACCGCAGAGCCGACTTCACGGGGAGGGGGTCCACTACACCGGGGAAAGCCAAGCCGGTGAATATATGAAGCAGTCTCGTCTCACCAAGTTTTTCCAAACAACAAACGAGAGTGGACCCAAGATAAGTGCTGGTTTTCTATTTTATTTCTTTAGAATGTCGCCATGACGCGTTTCGACAGCTTCCTGCCTTGATCACATGACAGCATTACTTCGTGTGCTCAGTCTATTTAAAGTGACGGTGTCCAATCAATTCATTCATAGACATGGAAAACATCAGACTTTGAATGATTTGCATGATGATTTCGAAAACTTGAACAATAATGGCATAAATGCTTAAAAAAGTCATGAAGCTAACAATCATAGAGTATAAATATATAAATACAGATAAAACTCAGTTAGCAGCACATTATTGTAAAATACATGTATATACATAAACATAATCAGAATTAAATAATTTGCATAAAAGCCGGGACCTGACTTTGCCAAAACTTGTTTGTATATAGTGTGGCCTTCGGCAAGGAATAGACATTTTTCGCGGAGTACTAAAATTCTAGCATTCTCTGTTGTGACTTATTAAAATACTTCAAATGCCACATTGATCTAGGTCATTACCTTTACTGGCCCTGGCATCAAAACAGCTACAAAATGCCTCCAAACACACCAAAGACTACATGCACAACTCTGCAGCAGGCCCTGAACTTGTTGAGCTGTCGCCCACGAAGGATGAGAGGCCCTCTAAAATCTAGCCACAGCTTCATTAGTGGTATTTGATAAAGCTAAAATTATTGTCATGACTACAGGCCTTGAACACTGGTAATGGCCCAGAGCTCTCCATATACATGAGAGGGCATTGCGTACAGCTGAAAGGAGCTGGAAAGGGTTTCCTGCCCGACTTCTAACTCATATGTGCAGTAACAGGGTACAATTGTTGATTGCTCTTACACTTCCTTCCTCCTCCTTCATGGGGTGAATTGATTCAGCAGTAGGCAGCATCGCTGCCTTTAAAAAGAAATTAACATAAAACAGTGCATGGCTTCTGCTTATGTCGATTCCCATACTTGCCCTCTTGGTATCCATTCACTCCTTCAACAGCGTCTCTGCCTGGAGCACATCACCACATGGATCACTGGGCCTTCTCTGATACAATGCACAGGCACATAGCATCCCGCTGCCTCTGTGGCAAAGCTTGTTGGTGCTTATTGCAATTCTAATGTGCGCATCAATGGCTCACATACCCTCCATCACTACGCCAGGCGCAGCTGCGTCCAGTAACATGATAAAGGCACCTCAGTGGTCGCCACGCATGACATGGAAACACTTCACATATTGTCTCAAAACAAAACCTGAACCCTTCCAAACACACCTCCTACAGCGTGTAGCTTGCTCTGCATGTGTTCAAGTGCTTCAATGCCCCAAATGGGGAAAGTATGTGCTATATAAATGCTATAACGTATATATATATATATATATTCACTGAAAAAACCATAGGTTTCACACATGTTATAGTTAGCGGAAATTTTACTGATAAAAAACCAATGAAATTGCCCCGTTATAGTTAGTGCTGGCAACTATAACTCACGCGACCGCAATCCTCTGCTGATGCTAATACTGTATTTAGACACTTATTTGCCCATGTCTTCTTCCATACATTTTTAGCTATACATATATTACAAATATTTTTTTTTATAAAGACACATATGTCATCAGCAGAAGATTGCGGTCGCGTGAGTTATAGTTGCCAGCACTAACTATAACGGGGCAATTTCATTGGTTTTTTATCAGTAAAATTTCCGCTAACTATAACATGTGTGAAACCTATGTTTTTTTCAGTGAATTTGCAAGGTTTTTTAAATGCTAATTCCTAACTATAACGTGTGTGAAACCTATGGTTTTTTCAGTGAATTTGTACGGTTTTTTAAATGCTAAGTTACTTTACGCCATTCGAGGCGTGCGCGCCCACTTAACGCAGTGCGTTCTGTGCACGGTTTTTATCAACTTTAATAAGCCCTGTACATTTGGTGGCCTTCGGCCACCAAAAGCACAGGGGGTGGGGTCAATGTGGATAGTGTTTTTTTTATTTCGATTTTATAATTTCATGTTGCCAAAATATAGTTTTTTTACTGTTGTAATAAGGCCTGTACATTTGGTGGCCTACGGCCACCAAAAGCACAGGGGGTGGGGTAAGTGTGGATAGTGTTTTTTTTATTTCTATTTTTTACCGTACGCTTACGGTAAGCGTACGGTAAGCGTACTCGGCGAAATTGCCGAAAAAAAAAATAAAACCGTTTTTGCTCTTGGGGGATGTTTGGGGACTCCCTCAACAGGACTATGTGGGAGGGAGTTGTCAAAACAGCCCCGTAACATGTTTTTGGGCATCATGTTTGATAAATAACACTCAGTGCGAGAGACAAAATGGCGGACGCCGCTTCCTGGTTTCGGCCGATTCGAATGTTTACTAAGATCTAAGAGCCAATCAGAATCGCGCTCGCGCACGCCACCGTACGCGTACGGTAAGCGTACCGTAAGCGGGCTCAGATATATATATTGATTTAAAGGCTATTTTCTCAGAATCTACTGAACAGATTTACACCAAACCTACAAAAGGCACTTCCTTGACATAGGGACTACCTCTCTGCCAAATGTCTAGTAATTCTGTTCAGCCGTTCGGGCTGTAGCCCTGTCTAAAGGTCCTATGGAAAAATGCATGGGAAAAACGCGTTTTGGGACCCCCCTTTTATCTCAGCCCCCGCTTGACGAATCCCCCCGAGACTTTCAGGGTAGGAGCGGAGCGTAGCGCCCCAACTATTTTGAGAAATTCGCGAGGATTCATCGACCGGCGCCAAAGTTATTCAAAATAGAATGTTGCGGATTTCCTATGGAAAAGGGGTCCTAACTATAACTACCTACTGGCGACCGCCAGTAGGTAATATATATATATATATATTATCTACTGGCAGACGCCAGTAGATAGTTATAGTTACAACCTAGTTTCCATAGGAAATCTCAAAATTCTATTTTGAATAACTTTGGCGCCGGTTGACGAATCCTCGCGAAATTTTCAAAACTAATGGGGCGCTCCGCTCAGCTCCTACCCTGAAAGTCTCGGGGTGATTTGTCAAGCGGGGGCCGAGAAAAAGGGGGGGTCCCAAAACGCGTTTTCCCCATGCATTTTTCCATAGGACCTTTAGTCGCAGCTACAGCCCGAACGGCTGAACAGAATTACGTGAAATTTGGCAGAGAGGTAGCCATAAGGTCAAGGAAGTGCCTTTTGCAGGTCTGGTGTAAATCTGTTCAGTATTTCCTGAGAAAATAGCATTTAAAAGCATATCAATAACTATACGCGCACACCGTGCGCGCACTGTGCGCGCACCCTGCCGTGCGCAATTCCGATTGGTTGTTAGATGTCGGTAAACATTCGAATCGGTCGAAACCAGGAAGTGTCGGCCGCCATTTTGTCCCTCGCAGTCTGAGGGGGTGAAAAAAAAAAAGGTGGAGAACGTGAAAAGGGGGCAGAGTGGACAGTTCCTGACTCCCTAGCCTTGGTCAGGGGGTCACAGAAGGACCCCTAAGGGAGAAAAAAAAAAAATTAATTTTTTTAAATCGCGAGGTGCGCGCACCGCGCGCGCACGGCACGCACTGCGAACCGTGGGTGCTCGGTGCGCGAAGCGCACCGAGAGCCCATAGCGGGCACACGGTGCGCGATGCGCACGGTGCACGCACCTCGCGATTTAAAAAAAAAATAATAATTTCACGGTGCGCATACGGTGAAAAACCTGAAAAAAAAAAATGTTCATAAATACATAACTTAGCATTTAAAAAAACTTACAAATTCACTGAAAAAACCATAGGTTTCACACACGTTATAGTTACGAATTAGCATTTAAAAAACCGAGTGCCCATAGCGCGCGCACGGTGCGCGATGCGCATCGTGCGCGCACCTCGTGCGCAATGCGCATCGTGCGCGCACCTCGTGATTTTTAAAAACCAAAAAAAAAGTTCACGGTGCGCGCACGGTGAAAAACCTGAAAAAAAAAAAAAAATGTATAAATACATAACTTAGCATTTAAAAAACCGTGCAAATTCACTTAAAAAACCATAGGTTTCACACATGTTATAGTTAGCTGGACATTTCACTCGTAAAAAACCAATGAAATTCCCCCGTTATATAGTTAGTGCAGGCAACTATAACTCACGCGACCGCAATCCTCTGCTGATGACGTCAGATATTACATCACTGATGACATATGTGTCTTTATGAAAAATAAATATTTGTAATATATGTATAGCTAAAGATTAATGGAAGAAGACATGGGTAAATAAGTGTCTAAATACAGTGATGTAATATCTGACGTCATCAGCAGAGGATTGCGGTCGCGTGAGTTATAGTTGCCTGCACTAACTATAACGGGGGAATTTCATTGGTTTTTTACGAGTGAAATGTCCAGCTAACTATAACATGTGTGAAACCTATGGTTTTTTAAGTGAATATATATATATACACACACACACATTTTTTTGCTGATCGAACGGCAGCAAAGATATAAACAAATCAAAAAATGCTTTTTCTATGGAAACATGGTCCTAACCATAACTACCTACAGGCGAATGCCAATAGGTAATATGTATCCTGTTCGGACCTCCTGCGCAGCCTCTGGCCGAGGGGGCGGGGCGCATGCTTTGGGTCAGCCTGCCCTGGTTCCACCACTGCCTCCTGGGGTCACCAGGCACCTCGAACTTACCTGTCTGCCCCTGGGTCGGATTTGGAGCCCTTTCTCCTCGTGTCTGGTATCCCACAGGCCTCAAAGAAAAGGTAGCCCGCAGACTGCAGCGGGGATCTGAGCCAGACACCGGTGTCTGTCTGCACAGGGCAGGCGGGCCGACGGGAATCCTCCGGGCCGCGCCTGGCAGTGAGGGAGACCACGTGCCTTCACTGAACTCTGAATGATTAAACCTTCAACAAACAGAGGCCTGGAGCAGCCCAGGTAGGAGGGCTGGAAGGGAACATAATCCCATTTCTGAGCAGAGTTCCAATCTACACCCCCACGCACAGACTGACAAAGGGCTTACCTTACCACGGCTGAAGTATTCCGCAACCGTCCAAAGGGTGAAGATAAGGTCTCTGATGCGAAAAGACAACATTTCCAGTAAAACCAGATTTCACAAGAGGCAATGTAAGCCCCTCCACTGCATGCTTCCCGTATGATATTTACATTTGTGATTAAGAATTACCCTGTTTGCTCAGAGGAAACCGCAAGAAAATGAGATTTTGGGAGTCGCTCCTCAGGGGACGGTTAATTAAAAATACTGCGCTAATATATTCATGTTCACAAGAAAACCACAGAAGGGCGATGGGTCCCGAGCACGCAGCCTCTACTGAACCTTCATAAAACAATATTGTATTCTGTTGTTCATTCGTAATTCGTGAAGAAATGATAGGAACCGAGATTCTTAGTGCAGCAGCAATAAAACCAACATGATTAACATAGGTGCCTACATGACATAGGCTGCGCAGTTATTAAACGTGAAATCCAGAGCATTTCAAATTCAAATGTAATGAGGTAAACAACCAATGTAGGATATGCAGAATAGATCTGGAGGTTTAAATAAGGGGTTATTCATCCCATGGGCTTTGAACAGGGCCACTGGAATTATGTGACAGGAAATGGCTAAATTATGTGTCAGGGCTGAGTAAATTATGCGTCAAGAAAAGGCAAATTATGCGGCATGATGCAGCACATTTTGTGACAGTATTGCTTCGCCATTTCATAATTTTTTAATATCTCTGTTTATTAGTACAGTGAAGCATGATGGTCGTTACACGCAGGAAATCGTTACTTGTTACAGTGTTACATAGTCAGGATCGCATACAGATGTCACAACTTTCAACATTATATAGTACAAGATGTGCACATTACATATCAAATTAAGGCGTTAATGGTTCGTCAAGGGGTGGGATCTGGGGAGGCTCACACGGATCATTTCATAATTTTTAAACTTGGTAAACTTTGTGGGCTTTGGTTGCATCTCGTTAGTACCAGTTGAACATTCAAATATAGCAGAAAGTTGACCAGTACCTCTTTGTAAAGGGCCTTCCACTGCGTGGCAACATGTGCTTTCGCATTTTTAGTAACTTTTGAACTGTGTGAGCTAGAAACACATTTTTTGTTAAAATCTGTAGATTATGCAGCAGATGATGGATTATGTGGCAAATAATTGAGGCAAATGTATAACTATGCGAAAAGCGCCGAGGTCACACAAACGCATAATTCCACTGGCCTTGGTTCTGAAGAAGGAGCAGCTGAGGTCATCAGGTTACACAGGTTTGCCTCTTCAGAGGAGTGGTTCTAATCCCACTTAATGCTAGTAGAGGTATTATCACGTTTTATGACTGGAGAGATTGTTCCAGAGTATTGCTCTTGGCACTTTAATGATCAGCCACCAAATCTGGCCAAGTGCCACTCTGGGATGAACACAGACAGGTTGTTTGAGACTGAAGATTCTGGCAGGCGATCTGAGTTTTACAAACCGGTAACTTCTTTCGGTAGAACCCTACAGACAAGGGCGTTTCTTAGATTTCTGGAAGTTGATGGAGCTAGTTACTATAAACACACAAAGGACGTTGTCATGACAAGGAAACATAATAAAATATGGGGTTTTCACTTCTAAGTCACTCAAGGGTAGAAAGTTGGACCGTAACTATAATACTAGTAAAAATATTATCCTCATTATAGCACAAACAACTGTAGTGAATTTTACTGCTCAAACAAGTGTCAATGTTAACGTTTTTGTTTTAACAGACAATGAAATGATATAAAGCAGGGTCTAAGCCACATGAGGGTGAGACCTGTAACCCACACAACTTTCCATGATCCGAGAGCTCAATACACACAGATAAAGGAACATACACACTGCAAAGGGCAGTGGGTAGGGATTAGGAATTTCATAGACTTGGTCGGCAGGCGCTCATCGGTCAGAGGCAGCGAAAGAAAAGAACCGGATGGAATGGTGAAAAAGTGTCCGAGAGTCAAAACTTATGGAACGCAGTGAAAGTGGTAAAACTCACCAAATCACTAATTATCACGTGTTTTAAGTTTTGCCTTTGATCACAGATTAATCCCACCTGGAGTATAATTTTGCATTGGCTCCAACAGAAAGCCCACACTACTTGCTTTACATTCTTCTTTCCCGACAGAGTGCAAGCATTTCGCCGTTTGTTTCAGGACAAGGATGGCCCAATCTTTCTGCCTAAAAATGTCCACTTGGGCAGTGAGATCTCCTAAAGCAGCATGCAACACAAGATTGTAATTTACACACAAAGGTAAATGACTAGTATTTTCTCACAAATTTATCTTCCCAAATACAGAATGTGAAAATGTACTGTAGGAGCATCATTGACTGGACTCCGGTGTAAAGGAAATTTGCTTGACAAAAGTACAGTATCGGCAGCAGCCGTGGGGTGACCTCTCGGGGTGACCTCTCTGGATGACCTTTGCATAGGTAAAGAACAGGACAAGGCAGCAACAAGAGTACAAGAAGTAGAATGCAGAGGAAGAGTGTTAGACCTGTCAGCCCTTTGGGTGGTCCCTCCTCATCATTATTTATTTTGTCCCACTTTTGCCTCAAACCCTGTTAGTATTTTTCCTTTTTGGGAACCACCAGACTTTTTCGTATTGATGCAGATTCAGGGAGCCATTTTACCTACCCCTGGAACTTCTGTCTGAGGGCCTGGAGCACAAAATGGTGGCCACCTGTGACATCATCAGAACCCACTGGAACCTACTAGCACCTTCCAGAACATTCCAGAACCCTGTGACAGTTGGAGGCGGTTTGGAATGTTGAGAAGCTAAAGCCAGAGTTGACAGTTGGAGCTGGCAGTTGGCACCTGACTGGTGAAGAGAGAGCAGCAGAAACCTGAAGGAGGAAGGAGTGAGGCAGCAGGGGTGGAAACTTGTGCCTGGAGTGGGGTCCATAAACCCACCCTTGATACTAGTCCCTACTGACTGAGCCCAGCCTGGAGCCCTGTGTGGGACAAAGCAAGAAAAACCATCTTAAGGACCTGGAAAGCAGGAACAGGCCTGAGAAGTAAAGAAAAGCAAGAATCTGACCTGTTTATTGGTTTCCCTGGAGTCCGACGTCGAGAAGCCTGAGACCTGGAGCCCGAGGTGGAGAAGCGGCGCTGACTGGAAAGCAGACGTCGTACCCGGAGCCGCCAGAGGTCGAGAGTGGGCGCTGACGGAGGTCGTGGAGAGTACCAGAGGTCGAGGAGGAAGTCACCCGAGGTCGAGTGAGCGGCGTCGACGGGGGAGTGAAGTCCGCCCTCCGGAGTCGCCGGAGACCGAGGTGAAGCGTGCCGGAGGTCGGGAGTGGAGATCGCACTCCAGAGTCGCCGGAACCTGAAGAGAATCGTGCCGGAGGTCGGGAGTGGAGGTCGCACTCCAGAGTCGCCGGAACCTGAAGAGAATCGTGCCGGAGGTCGGGAGTGGAGGTCGCACTCCGGAGCCGGCGGAAGTCGACATCAAGCCAAGACAGCCCGACGTCATCGAATCGGAGGTCGACATCGAGCCGAGGCCGCCGACATCGAACCGGAGCTGCCCGAAGTCGACATCGAGCCAAGACAGCCCGACGTCATCGAATCGGAGGTCGACATCGAGCCGAGGCCGCCGACATCGAACCGGAACCGCCTACTGGCGTCGTCAAGAACTGACATTGTGCCGAGGCCGCCGACATCGAACCGGAACCGCCTCCCGGCGTCGACACGACTCCAGCGGCGTCGGAGCTTCATAAAAAGGGCAGTAAGTGGAATAGAGGGCGCCTAAGGCCCTGTGGAGCCCTAAGAGACCATCCTAAGGGATAAAGAGGTGTTCGAACCAGCCTGGAAGTGCCAGGGGTGGACTGAGACTGATACAGTGACCTGTGTGAGGGGTGGTGTAGTGTGGGAGAGCCAGATTCCTAGATTACCCTTGATCTACCTCAGTTTTAGCCTCAGCCTTACCCAAGCTAGGTGAGACACCCACAGGCCATCCACCTAACCACAAGCTGTGACTGGGCCAAATCAGCCCATAGTATTTTAAATGTGATCTGATTTTACAAATGTCATGGTTGGCTGATATTATTTATTGAGGGTACTGTATCTATTGTATTTATCTAAGTTATTCCTGTAATGTATTTATTGTCCTGAGCTAACTTATTTCTGTACAGTATTTATTCCCTCATAGTATTTATTTGACCTGATCCTATTTATTGCACCTGTAAAGTGTTACTATTTATTTGACCTGCACTTTTTAAGGAGAAGCCTTGTATTCTGTGATTGTATTATTATTTATTCAATCAGCAACTAAGAGAAAAGAAGATAAACACAGAGATATTTTCATAATTTTTAAGGTGTAGTGTCGTTTTTGGAACGGATGCACGCATGGTTATTGTATGGGTATTGCGTATGCTTAACACGGTGCCTGACCCCTGACCACTCGAGCCAAGCTACCACTGTGTATGTCTGGAGAGACCCTGTTACCACCACCCTTTCCGGTGTGGGAGTGGGGTTTTTCCAACATAATTGGTGTTCAGCGGCGGGATTGAGCTGTGCCTACGCATACTCGACAATAACTGTGGGTAGTCCATAGGCCTACACCTGGAGTTTTCTCAAAGCGGCCTTCCTAATTGTGAGTTTTTGTTTTTTCCAAATTTACTCTGGTGATGGGAGGAGGTATTATTAAAGGTACCCCCCTGCATAGCTTCTGTAAAAACCTGTCTTCTGACCTGAGTGGGCAAAATGGAGTTTATGCTAGAAGAACTGGAAACCTATACTGTGGCCCAACTCAGGGAGTTTTGCCAGCGGGAGGGGGTGTATTGTCCCCCAGGAGCAAAGAAGGGTGCACTCCAAACCAGCTTAAGGGCTTGGGGGGAGGCACGACGAGAAAGCAAGGCTGAGGAGGAAGACAGGGATGGAGAGCCTGACAGCGAGGGGGCTGGGATGTACCAACCTGAGGTGGGGAACCTAGTAGCGGGGCCCAGAACCATTTCCAGGAAGGGCAGCAGTGCCTCTAGCGGTGGCTTGTCTGAAGTGGAGTTAACAGACCGGAGGGAGAAAAGACCGCTCACATGGGACTTAGCAAGGCTGGAGAAAGAGAAGGAGGAACAGAGGATGGCTCATGAGCTAAGGCTGAAAGAGATAGATCTTCAGATCCTAAGAGTCGGGGCACACACTGTTCCTAATGGTGGCAGCAAAGACCAAGAAAGAGAGTTCACTAGGGAACCCAAACCCTACCTGCCAAAGGACATAGTAGCTAGCTATGGAGTGGGCGACGATATTGCCAAGTGGCTAGCGGCCTATGAGGTCTCGTTAAGGGCCCATGGGGTTCCAGAGAAGTACTGGGGAGGGGGATTGTACAGGTACATGCCTCCAGCTGGTAGGGATGCTTTATTGGCCTTAGAGGAGGATGAGCAGACCCACTACCCCACCATGAAACTGGCGCTCATAAGAAAGTTTGGACTAACACCCGAAAAGTACAGACAGAAGTTCCGGGGTAGTCACAAACTGGGCACACAGAATTGGGTGGACTTCCTGGACTATGCAAAGAAGGCATTAGAGGGTTGGATTCAGGGCAGTGAAGTGAGGAACTACGAGGGGTTGTTTGATTTAGTACTGAAGGAACACCTGCTCGAAAAATGTTTCCCTGAACTGCGTCAACACCTGGTGGATAGCAAGCTGACCAATCCCCGGAAGCTTGCTGAGGAGGCGGACATTTGGGCTAGTACCCGGGTGTCCACAAGGGGGACTGGAGGGGATACTCAAAAGGCCGGACAGGGCGCCCCCCAGAAGAAAGAGGGAGGGGAAAAGAAAAAGGAGTTCTCCAAAGGCCCCCAAAATAATTTCCAAGGTAAGGGAACAGGATTCACCCCTAGGGCTAACCCACCCAGAAACCCTAATCCTGGCCAGAGTCAGCAGCCAAGGGTTGTCCATTGCTACGAGTGCGGTGGCGTTGGACACTATAAGGGAGATGCGAAGTGCCCAAAACGACCACCCCCTCCCATTGGAGGAAAGACCCCCGGTGTAGCTAGTGCAGTGCTCGGGGAGGAGATGCCCTTAATTAAGGGAAGGGAGTGGGCGGGTGTCACTTTAGTGTCCCTGGGAGAACGGGAGATGGTTCCTAAGATCTAGGTGCCCGCAAATACCGTAAAGTATGGGCAGTGGGTCACCATCAACGGCCAAAGAGGGGAGGCTCTGAGAGACACAGGAGCCAGTATGACTATGGTACGTAGCCAACTGGTGTCTCCAGAGCAGGTAATTCCCGATGTACTCCACCCAGCCGCGATGGCTGACGGAAAAACAGGCCACTATCCGGTGGCCGAGGTTCCCTTTGAATGGGAGGGGGTTGCAGGTTCACTTCGAGTTGCCGTAAGCCCTGCCGTGCCGGTTGATTGTCTGCTGGGGAATGACATGGAGCACAATGCTTGGAAGGAGGTGGAATACCAGACTCATACTGAGATGCTGGGTACACCTGACTGGGCCTGTGTGAGCACAAGGTCCGCGACTACCCGGAGAGGGAGTTCGTTTCGGCTGGAGCCTGGAACAAAGGCCCAGCCAGCTGCCAGTCAAGGGAAGAACCGAGGACAGGAGGAGCCTGCCTCGGCGTCCGCACCCCGTAGGACGGATAGGCCACCGGAGGTGGTGGACCAGGAGTCTGCGGTGGGGGATGTTACCAAACTGGAGGACCTACCCATCCCGGCCGAGTGGCACGTGGAGGGAGGCCCGTCCAGGGAGGAATTCTGCCAGGGCCAGAGGGAGTGCCCTACCCTTGAGGGACTGAGGCGACAGGCCGAAGCCCAGGCAGCAGGGAACGTTGAAGGGAACTACAGTGTTTACTGGGAGGAAGGCCTCCTCTACAGTGAACCCAAGGCACCCCTACATGGATCGTCACGAGCCTTGGTAGTCCCTCAACGTTATCGAGCCTTCCTTCTGGAGTTGGCTCACGAGATCCCCTTGGCAGGACACCTGGGGCAAGACCAGACCTTCGCCCGTCTTGTCCCACACTTTTATTGGCCTCAGATGAAAGTGTCGTCCGACACCTACTGCCGGACATGTGTGTCTTGCCAAGCCAGTGGGAAAACAGGGGTGAAGCTGAAAGCTCCCCTGGAAACACTTCCTATCGTTAGCACCCCCTTTGAAAGGGTGGGCATCGACATTGTGGGTCCGTTAGATCCACCTACTACAGCTGGTCACAGGTTTATCCTGGTTCTGGTGGATCATGCCACACGGTACCCAGAGGCAATACCTCTGAGGACCATAACAGCACCTGTTGTGTCGAGGGCCCTGATGGGAATCTTTACCCGAGTGGGTTTTCCCAAGGAAGTTGTGTCCGACAGGGGGACCAACTTCATGTCAGCGTACATGCTGGCCATGTGGAAGGAGTGTGGAGTGACCTACCGGTTCACAACTCCTTACCACCCCCAGACCAATGGTCTGATGGAGAGGTTTAACAAAACCTTGAAGGGCATGATCAGAAGTCTGCCTGAAAGCCTGCGGAGGAAATGGGACGTCCTCCTACCCTGTTTACTCTTTTCCTACAGGGAAGTGCCACAGAAGGGAGTGGGCTTCAGCCCCTTCGAGCTTCTGTATGGGCACCCTGTACGTGGACCTCTCAACCTGGTGAGAGACGGATGGGAAAGAACTCCCAGAAAGCTTCCCCAGGACGTGGTGAGCTACATGCTGGCCTTCCGGAGCCAAATGGCTAAGTTGTGGAAGCAAGCTTCTGACAACTTGGAAGCCAGCCAAGCAGTAATGAAGGCGTGGTATGACCACAACGCTCACCCGGTGGAGTTGGAGCCTCGCCAGAAGGTGTGGGTGATCGAACCAGGAGAGCTTAGCGCCCTCCAGGATCGCTGGTCAGGACCCTTTGAGGTGTTGGAGAAGAAGGGTAAGGCTACCTACTTGGTGGATCTTAAGACCCCTCGTCAGCCCCTACGGGTGCTGCACGCCAACCGCCTCAAACCCCACCACGAGAGGCCCGAAGTCATCTTGATGATGGTGACTGACGGAGCAGAGGGCGTGGAAAGCGAGCCTCTCCCCGATTTGTTTGCGTCTCAAGAAAAGGATGGGTCGGTGGAGGGAGTGATTCTCTCCCCATCTCTAACTCCTGAACAGCAGGAGGACTGCCACCAGGTCCTGGGACAGTACTCTTCGTTGTTCTCCCTTGTCCCGGGTAGGACTCACCTGTGCGTCCATGACGTGGACACAGGAGACAGCCCACCTGTGAAGTCCAAGATCTACCGGATGTCAGACAAGGTGAAGGCCAGCATTAACAGTGATGTCACTAAGATGCTGGAGCTAGGAGTGATCGAACCTTCTAGCAGCCCCTGGTCCAGTCCGGTGGTGTTAGTACCAAAAGCTGCACCACCGGGTGCCCAACCGGAACTGAGGTTCTGTGTGGACTACCGGGGACTGAATTCAGTAACCAAAACTGATGCTCATCCGATCCCTAGGGCGGATGAATTGATTGACCGGCTGGGAGCTGCCCAATATCTAAGTACCTTTGACCTTACTTCTGGGTACTGGCAGATCTCTTTGACTGATGGAGCAAGGGAAAGGTCAGCCTTCTCCACGCCCAATGGCCACTACCAGTTCTGTGTGATGCCCTTTGGGCTCAAGAACGCACCTGCCACGTTTCAGCGCCTGGTAAACCAGATCCTCACCGGAATGGAGAGTTTCTCTGCTGCTTCAGTAACAGCTGGGAGGATCACTTGCGTCACCTGCAAGCTGTTCTCCAGGCCCTGAGACAAGCTGGATTGACGATCAAGGCCAGCAAGTGCCAGATCGGGCAGGGGTCGGTAGTGTACCTTGGACACTTGGTGGGTAGGGGAGCGGTGCAACCCCTCCAGGCGAAGATCGAGGCCATCATGGCCTGGGAACCCCCCAAGACACAGACTGAGGTCCGAGCTTTTCTGGGCCTCACGGGATACTACCGCCGCTTCGTGAAGGGGTACGGTACCATCGTAGCCCCCCTCACGGAGCTCACGTCCAAGAAACAACCTCGACGGGTAGTCTGGACGGAGGCTTGTCAGCAGGCCTTCGTGAAGCTGAAGCAAGCCATGTGCGAGGCCCCGGTCTTAAGGGCCCCAGACTTTTCCAAGAAGTTCATTGTCCAGACGGATGCATCAGAACATGGCATTGGGGCAGTGTTATCGCAACTCAATGAAGAGGGTCTGGATCAACCCGTGGTCTTCCTATCCCGGAGACTACTTCCCAGGGAACAGAAGTGGAGTGCAATAGAGCGTGAAGCCTTTGCAGTGGTATGGGCTCTGAAGAAGTTGCGGCCATACCTGTTTGGCTCGCACTTCCTGGTTCAGACCGACCACAGACCCCTTCGTTGGCTGATGCAGATAAAGGGGGAGAATCCCAAGTTGTTGAGGTGGTCTATTTCCCTACAGGGAATGGACTTTCAGGTGGAACATCGGCCTGGAGTGGACCACGCCAATGCAGACGGTCTCTCAAGGTATTTCCGCCTTAGTGATGAGAACTCCCAAGGGGTTGGGTAGCTCTCCCCACTTTCAGCTGGGGGGGGACGCGTGTTAGACCTGTCAGCCCTTTGGGTGGTCCCTCCTCATCATTATTTATTTTGTCCCACTTTTGCCTCAAACCCTGTTAGTATTTTTCCTTTTTGGGAACCACCAGACTTTTTCGTATTGATGCAGATTCAGGGAGCCATTTTACCTACGCCTGGAACTTCTGTCTGAGGGCCTGGAGCACAAAATGGTGGCCATCTGTGACATCATCAGAACCCACTGGAACCTACTAGCACCTTCCAGAACATTCCAGAACCCTGTGACAGTTGGAGGCGGTTTGGAATGTTGAGAAGCTAAAGCCAGAGTTGACAGTTGGAGCTGGCAGTTGGCACCTGACTGGTGAAGAGAGAGCAGCAGAAACCTGAAGGAGGAAGGAGTGAGGCAGCAGGGGTGGAAACTTGTGCCTGGAGTGGGGTCCATAAACCCACCTTTGATACTAGTCCCTACTGACTGAGCCCAGCCTGGAGCCCTGTGTGGGACAAAGCAAGAAAAACCATCTTAAGGACCTGGACAGCAGGAACAGGCCTGAGGAGTAAAGAAAAGCAAGAATCTGACCTGTTTATTGGTTTCCCTGGAGTCCGACGTCGAGAAGCCTGAGACCTGGAGCCCGAGGTGGAGAAGCGGCGCTGACTGGAAAGCAGACGTCGTACCCGGAGCCGCCAGAAGTCGAGAGTGGGCGCCGACGGAGGTCGTGGAGAGTACCAGAGGTCGAGGAGGAAGTCACCCGAGGTCGAGTGAGCGGCGTCGACGGGGGAGTGAAGTCCGCCCTACGGAGTCGCCGGAGACCGAGGTGAAGCGTGCCGGAGGTCGGGAGTGGAGATCGCACTCCGGAGCCGGCGGAAGTCGACATCGAGCCAAGACAGCCCGACGTCATCGAATCGGAGGCCGACATCGAGCCGAGGCCGCCGACATCGAACCGGAGCTGCCCGAAGTCAACATCGAGCCAAGACAGCCCGACGTCATCGAATCGGAGGTCGACATCGAGCCGAGGCCGCCGACATCGAACCGGAACCGCCTACCGGCGTCGTCAAGAACTGACATTGTGCCGAGGCCGCCGACATCGAACCGGAACCGCCTCCCGGCGTCGACACGACTCCAGCGGCGTCGGAGCTTCATAAAAAGGGCAGTAAGTGGAATAGAGGGCGCCTAAGGCCCTGTGGAGCCCTAAGAGACCATCCTAAGGGATAAAGAGGTGTTAGAACCAGCCTGGAAGTGCCAGGGGTGGACTGAGACTGATACAGTGACCTGTGTGAGGGGTGGTGTAGTTTGGGAGAGCCAGATTCCTAGATTACCCTTGATCTACCTCAGTTTTAGCCTCAGCCTTACCCAAGCTAGGTGAGACACCCACAGGCCATCCACCTAACCACAAGCTGTGACTGGGCCAAATCAGCCCATAGTATTTTAAATGTGATCTGATTTTACAAATGTCATGGTTGGCTGATATTATTTATTGAGGGTACTGTATCTATTGTATTTATCTAAGTTATTCCTGTAATGTATTTATTGTCCTGAGTGTTCTGCTTGGGTTTTCGTATCAGATAGAACCCGCTCATCAGAGCCTCACTAACCCAGCCAGAACGTTACCCCCTCCCTAGGGCCTATTTACAATAGTGCAACCACATATATCTACCACCTAAGGACAGGGAATTCCTACTATACATACCAAGACCTCTTATAATCGGCGGCCTCGCGATCCCATACGGATCCAGACCTCTCTGCCCATACGACAGTATCACAAGTGGCGGCCTCGCGATCCCATACGAATCCAGACCTCTCTGCCCATACGACAGTATCACAAGTGGCGGCCTCGCGATCCCATACGAATCCAGACCTCTCTACCCAGACGGCAGTCTCAGCACAATCGGCGGCCTCGCGATCCCATACGAATCCAGACCTCTCTGCCCATACGACAGTATCACAAGTGCGGCCTCGCGATCCCATACGAATCCAGACCTCTCTGCCCATACGACAGTATCACAAGTGGCGGCCTCGCGATCCCATACGAATCCAGACCTCTCTACCCAGACGGCAGTCTCAGCACAATCGGCGGCCTCGCGATCCCATACGAATCCAGACCTCTCTGCCCATACGACAGTATCACAAGTGGCGGCCTCGCGATCCCATACGAATCCAGACCTCTCTACCCAGACGGCAGTCTCAGCACAATCGGCGGCCTCGCGATCCCATACGAATCCAGACCTCTCTGCCCATACGACAGTATCACAAGTGGCGGCCTCGCGATCCCATACGAATCCAGACCTCTCTGCCCATACGACAGTATCACAAGTGGCGGCCTCGCGATCCCATACGAATCCAGACCTCTCTACCCAGACGGCAGTCTCAGCACAATCGGCGGCCTCGCGATCCCATACGAATCCAGACCTCTCTGCCCATACGACAGTATCACAAGTGGCGGCCTCGCGATCCCATACGAATCCAGACCTCTCTACCCAGACGGCAGTCTCCGCACAATCGGCGGCCTCGCGATCCCATACGAATCCAGACCTCTCTGCCCATACGACAGTATCACAAGTGGCGGCCTCGCGATCCCATACGAATCCAGACCTCTCTACCCAGACGGCAGTCTCACAAGTGGCGGCCTCGCGATCCCATACGAATCCAGACCTCTCTACCCAGACGGCAGTCTCAGCACAATCGGCGGCCTCGCGATCCCATACGAATCCAGACCTCTCTGCCCATACGACAGTATCACAAGTGGCGGCCTCGCGATCCCATACGAATCCAGACCTTTCTACCCAGACGGCAGTCTCATACAACAGTTCATCCTATGATCACCATAACATACAAAAAGGGAATCAGTCTCACTATTCATCAGATCACACAAGGACTGCCAGTTCAAGCATAGCCTGTTCTCTGGTTCGAGGGGCTCCTCTTTCCCTTATTCAGTTACCACTTACCTGATCAGGGTTAACATCTGTTCATGTAGCCGCAGCTGACTAGAAGAATAGGCTACCCTCTCATACAAGAACACGCAGCACATGTTGGTTCACTACAAACTGGGTACTTTATTACTCATTACATACGCAATCACATAACATTACAATATAACACATAACCTGCAAAGAAAAGTGAAAGATTAAGTTGTACACTCTAATAAGAAAGGGTCGACATCACCTTAGTAGTGTGTAGCCTGCACTCAGTGGTCATCTAGGTTCCCTTCTCGTCTGTGCCTCGGCTCGCCTGGAAGTCACACCTCCGCAGTCACGGATACATGTCTGCACCACTATGCGCTGTTCTCTTCACCCTTCTCCGAGTCACTGGGACCTCTTCCTCATCGGCTACTCTCTCCTCTCTGGCTATTCTGCTAGGAGAGTATCTGTCTCTCGGTTCTTCTCCGCCTTCAAGATGGCGTCTGTCTTCCCTGGAATAAGTAGTAGCTTTACTGCTAACGGCTAGATGCCGCCTACGGACTGAACATGTAACTGCCTCAGACTTTCACTAATATAGAGGTGCGTTTCCTCATGGAAAATTCCGGCCCGTAACCTGCCGCCCACCAAATTCTTGTACCTCCCCGTACCAAGGACACGTTCCCAGCCGGCCGGCCTGATGTAGTGTCTTCGGCATGAAGAAAAATACAATCCTTCGATAAGGGCCGGCCTGAACCGGTTCTCTCCAAGCGAATAACACCTCATAACTAAAACATTACATTTGACCTAGAAGCATCCCAAGCTGCCGGAGCAGAAAGAAAGATGGAGTCTCTCCCGTTTGAGGCCTACCAGGCCTGAATTCAGCACGGCTCCATGAAATACCCTCACTACAGGACAGGTTATCCCTAATACTAACGAATCTATCCCCTAGGCTATGTGTGTAAGCCCTGATCTATGGGGAAGAGCACAGGATCATGTCGAAGTGCCTAGTAAATAGGCTCCATTCACTACTCTAACCCTTAGACTTGAATGATAAGAGACTGAAGTCACATTCAATCATTCCTCCTCACAAGAAGGCCGGGAAAATCGAGCAGAACACTGAGCTAACTTATTTCTGTACAGTATTTATTCCCTCATAGTATTTATTTGACCTGATCCTATTTATTGCACCTGTAAAGTGTTACTATTTATTTGACCTGCACTTTTTAAGGAGAAGCCTTGTATTCTGTGATTGTATTATTATTTATTCAATCAGCAACTAAGAGAAAAGAAGATAAACACAGAGATATTTTCATAATTTTTAAGGTGTAGTGTAGTTTTTGGAACGGATGCACGCATGGTTATTGTATGGGTATTGCGTATGCTTAACACGGTGCCTGACCCCTGACCACTCGAGCCAAGCTACCACTGTGTATGTCTGGAGAGACCCCGTTACCACCACCCTTTCCGGTGTGGGAGTGGGGTTTTTCCAACAAAGAGGTATAAAACCACCAAGACAGAGAGGTCCCAACCTGTTGCAACTGCAACATTTATGCATATCTCATAAGGCCTCCTCTGGCCATTGGCAATAAGCCTCAGTATTCCAGATGAGCCCATCAGAATGAGCTCATGCAGCACAGAGTGTCTTGTTCCCAATGGCCACACCAGAGTATCATTACTGCCTAAAGAGACCAAGGCCCAAATTACGATGTCAGCCAACTTGAGTCTGCCCGACACCATTTTGGTGTGGGAATGGACTGTCGTGGGTCGGCGGTTGCGAACACAACATTACAATGCGACCGCACATGGTGCGGTCACAAACTCCCATAGAGAAATGGGAGTTTGTGTAAATCCCTGCACTGAATGGCAGGCACCGTGCGATGCAGGGGTTCACATGGGGGCACCATAGGTGCACCCTTGGTCCCCAACCAGAGGCTGAAAGGAGAAGGGGGCCCTGCTGGGGGCCCCCAAAGTTGCTTTCCGACAGACTTTCCATGTTAGAAAGCCCCACATGTAAAGCCTGTCCAAAACGACATCATAATCCTGATGGCGGAAACGGCGTCCATAGGGATTATGCTGCGGTTTCCGGCTAGCCGACAGGCTCCTTGAGCTCGTCAAAAGCCAGCCGGAATGATCGGCCGGTTTGAATTCCAAATGCCTACATTGTAATTAGACAGTCGGAAGTCAAACCAGGGATGTCGGTCAGAGACTTTCCGACCGACATCCTAATGAGGCCCAAATATAGGGCAGTGTTTCTAGCTCTTGAGGCCCATCTTGGGCGCTGTTTGGTGTTCTTACTGTCACCCTAGCTACAACCATTAACTAATTCTGATATTTCGACACTCCGCTATTACAACCCTGTAAGAAGGTAGGATCCTTCTGCAAGGTTACCTTCACTTTTTGCCTGGTGCTTAGCTGTTTTTGACTAGTCTGACTGGGATCCTGCAAATCAGGACCCCACTCTCTCTGCTTGTTCCCTTAAATTGTTATGTTCAGTACTTGGGTACAGCCCATATTGGATGCTGGGGTACCCTTATCAGTCCCTAGTATATGGTACTAAGGTACCCAGGACATAGGTACCCCAGAGGTCCCCCATACACTGAAGCATGCATTATTCCACTGATGGGAGACCATTCAAACGGCAACTAAAGGCCTGCCATTGCAGCCTGTGTAAGCTGGTGCTAGCACCACTTATGAAAGATATAGGTTTCCTATATCTAGGGTCTCTGCACTTAAAACCTATAAGTCACCCTTACAGCAGGCCTTATCAAGCCTGAAGGCGGGGTGCTTGGTTCTAAGTGTGAGGGTGCCCCTGCATGAGCAGGACACCCCTACAGCCTACGGAGTCCATTCTCCCGGGTTGTAAGTGAAGCAGCCATATACTGTAGAGAGAGGAACCACGTAATTACGCCATGGCCATCTTGAAATTGGCTGCAACGAATCCTATGATGTTTGGTATCAAACATGTTGGAATAATACCCCCACACCGTTTACCCCCATGATTCCAAACACTGGAACGTGCCTCCATTAGGCTCTCAGTGCTCTCGGCGCCAGTCTTCTAGACCCGGACAGCACAACATGGCTGCTGCCGACCAGAGGCACAATTCTGCCCTCCTGCTGCTGAGCCAAGCTGGAGCAGGGGGAGGCAGAACAATAGGTTTCCTGTCACAGGGAGGTGTGACCACCTCCCAGACAGGATTTTGTGTATTGGGGACAGGTGGGTGCGCTTGCCAGCACCACTCAGTCTGCATGAGGGACACATTTGGTGTCCCCGTGCATAGTCCAGTTCCAACCAGCTCTGGGAGCGGTTGTCCCCCGAATCTGGCACGAAACTGGACAAAGGACAGGGGAGTAACCTCTCCCTGTTCCAACCCTCCCCTGGGAGGGTCCCCTGAATCGTCCCGACCCTTTCCTTAGGGTACTTGAGGGCTTACCTGAGGGTGGGTCCCTAGATTCGTTGTGGGCCAAGATTCAATTCAGACACCACTTCTACTTCTACCATCTGGGCACTCTGGACTTCGCTGGACTTCGTTTGGGCTCGTCTTCGTCCCCCTTTCAGTCTGCTGCATCGTCTGTGCCTGTGCACCATACAGGAACCTTCCAAGGCCTGTAGGCATCTAAGACACCAGAAGGAATCTCCCTTGAAGTGAAGGAGTCACTTCCCTGCATCTGCAGGTACTGTAACTAAGCTGACAGGTCTGCTGACCCTGAGCTCCTACGGACTCCGAAAGGCACAGCAACACAGGTGGTGGTTCTCCTCAGCTCTTGAGGCATGCCCTGCCCTCTCACAAAGTTTGAGGCCTGTTTCCCACATGGGAGCCGTAAGAACCAAACCCCTGTGCACCGCGTCGACTTGCCGTTGCAAAGGCTTGTTGGCTTCCTTCCTCCAAGATCTTCGGGGTCTAAGTAGCCCCAACCTCAAGCATCTCCATTGACCAAAGTCTTTGTCCACATTGCATTGTTTGACCGTGGCCTGCATCTTTAGGTGAGCTGCTCAAGGTCCTCTTGCGACTCCAGTGACTCCTGCCTGTGGGTCCTGTTGAGGGTCACCGTTGTTTCTTTTGGGCTCCCCCGATTGCTCGGAGCTTGCCCTGACTGCCCTGCTTGTGGCGAGTCTCCTGGACCTTGCTGGTCCTGACATTGCACCTTCTTTGACGTCTAAGTTGTTTCCAGTTGCCAAGGCTTGTTGGTGCTCCGGCCGGACACCGACCTCTCAACTCTCGACATCCGACATGGGACAGCTCGTGTACAGCTCTTGGTCTTCCTCAGAGTTGCCTGGTCCTCACAGCTGCAGAGTCAAGGTCACCGTCAACTCTCCTACAACACCGGACATCGGTGGGCATTCGTCTTCCAGATCTTGCAGGTACGTCTCATCCTTCAGATTCCACAGGACACTTTCTCCTTCTCCAGCAGTGGCACTTTCCAGAAGTCCTCCATTGGATTCAACTGTGGTTTCCGACACCACTTCACACCTATGCACCCGGCTTCCCGGGTGTAGGTAACGTAGGTACTAGGGTATCCACGGGTGGGGTGGCTCTCCAACTTTCTGCCTTCCACGGGGTTTCTTCAGGGTCCACTGGGAAGGGTCCTTAATCTTTAAAATTCCAACTGCGACTTACCCGTTGATTTGTACGGAGAACACAGTTGTGTTCCCACACTGCACACGATCTCCGTGGGGCTCGTAGTCTCTCACCTTGGATGGTTCCTTGGGTCCCCGGCACTTCTACGTCCTCTCGACATGGTCTTGACTCAAGTCGTGGTTCTTATACCACTTTTTTAGTATATGGTTTAGTCCCTCCCCCGGGGTACACTGCGTATTTTGTGCGGTTTACGTGATTTCTATGCAAAGTATTATGTGCATTGTGCATATCTCTGGGCAGGAGATATTCGGATGTGTTGTAGAGTATTATATAATAAGTACATATTTTTATAAATACCTTGTGTGGTTCTTTTTCACTTTATCTATACATATAAGATTGCATTCTGGTAGAACAAGTTTCTTTACACTCCTGGACTAAGCCTGAAGGCTGCTCTCCACAGCTACCACTTAGAGAGCTTTCTAAGGTTGTCTAAGACCTCTTAAATCACCATAAGGGCTGTCTGGACTGGTGCCGGGTGCCCACTTACATAAGTGGACATCATATACCAGCCCAGCTTCTCACAAACCCTCATCCAAAAATCTGGACTAGTCACTCTAATTTTTGTTTAACGCTGGTCTTGTTGAGATTGGCCAAGGCTGTAGTGTGGATAGTCTTCAGGCAACAAGCCGCTACTCAAGGCTCCTGAAATTCTCAGTAACTATCAATGTGGCTGCTGCTGTTATTGAGTGAAAGAGGATATTCTAGTTAACATCACAGATGAGTTCCTGTGTTCTATGAACCAAGTCTTTCCGGCACCCCGGTTTCACTGCAGCATTCAGCACAGTCAACCACAGGCAAGCCATAGGCTACCAAATCCACAATCAGGGAATGTTCTTAATTTCCTTCGTGAAAAGCCATACACACCAGATCCAGCTTGCAACCTTCTTTCTCAAGCTTCTATGACATGGGTACTCACAAACTTTCTGTCGGGGCCAAAATTACAGTGTGGTTTGTGGCCTAGGGGTGGGGTCAGTAGGGGTGGGGTCAGTAGGGGCGGGGTCAGTGGGGACAGGGTCAGTGGGGGCAGGGGGGATTGGGGGTCTAGAGTAAAAAAAAGAAACATTTCAAAACATTAGACAATGCGAAAATGCTGTATTTCAAAAGCAGATGTAACTACAAAGAGTACATTTTGATTATAATTTTTTATTAACAGAAAATAGCAATCTTAGGAGGCATTGCATAGCTTCATACACACTTTGACCACAGTTCCATCACAGTCTCTCTCTCTCTCAGTCTCTCTCTCTCTCTCTCTCTCTCTCCCAGTCAGTCTCTCCGTCAGTCAGTCAGTCTATCTCCGTCAGTCTCGCTCTCAGTCAGTCAGTCAGTCAGTCTCTCTCCCAGTCAGTATCTCTCAGTCAGTCTCTTTCAATCAGTCAGTCTCTTTCAGTCAGTCAGTCTCTCTCTGTCTCTCTCTCTCTTTCAGTCTCTGTCTCTCTCTCTCTTTCAGTCTCTCTCTCTCTCTCTCTTTCAGTCTCTCTCTCTCTCTCTCTTTCAGTCTCTCTCTCTCTATCTCAGTCAGTATCTCTCTCGGCCAGTCTCTCTCTCGGCCTGTCAGTCTCTCGGTCAGTCAGTCTCTCGGTCAGTCAGTCTCTCGGTCAGTCAGTCTCTCGGTCAGTCAGTCTCTCGGTCAGTCAGTCTCTCGGTCAGTCAGTCTCTCGGTCAGTCAGTCTCTCGGTCAGTCAGTCTCTCGGTCAGTCAGTCTCTCGGTCAGTCAGTCTCTCGGTCAGTCAGTCTTTGAGAAAACTCCCGGTGTAGGCCTATGGACTACCCACAGTTATTGTCGAGTGGACGCAAGCACAGCTCTATCCCACCGCTGCCACCAATTATGTTAGAAAACCCCGGGCAACCGGGTTAGCAGTCACCCGGTTTTTCCCAACACAAGGGGTAGCTTGGCTCGAGCGGTCGGGGGTCAGGCACCGTGTTAAGCGTACGTCACACCCTCACAATAACCATGCGTTCATCCGTTCCAAAAACGACTCTACACCGTAAAAATTTATGAAAGAATCTCTTTGTGTTTATCTTAATTTTTCTCTTAGTTGCAGGGTTATGACACAAATACAATACAAAAGGATTTTCTTCAGAAATAGCAGGTCAATTAAATAACACTTTGCAGGTGCAATAAATAGGATTAGGTCATAAATACACAAGGAATAAATAGAGGTGCGATAAATACATAGGGCAAATAAATACTGTCAGACAATACATAAAACACCTTCAATACATAATAGAGCCATCAAACAATTGCAAATCAGATCACATTTATGAGGTAGATTGATGTTACCATGCCCAAGTACAGCTTATGGTCACTGGGGTGGCCTGGGGATGTCCCACCTAGAGTGGTCAAGGCTGGGGCCTAAGCTGAGGTAGAATGAGGGAAACCTAAGGTTCTGATTCTTCCAACTACACAGTCCCTCACACAGGTCCCTGCACCAGTCTCAGTTCACCCCCTAGCACTCTCAGGTTGGTCCTAACACCCCTCTAGCCCCAAGACTGGTCTTTTAGGGCTCCACAGGGCCTCAGATGCCCTTTCTACCACTTACTGCCCTTTTCACGAAGATCGGCTCCGCTCGGCGCCGGGTCGACGTCGCTGGGCGGCTCCGGTTCGATGTCGCGTCGATCTGTTCCACTTGACGCCGTGTCGATGCCGTCGGGCGGTTCCGATTCGATGTCGCTGGCCGGCCTCGGTTCGATGTTGCGTCGATCTGCTTTACCTGACGCCGGGTCGATGCCGTGAGGCGGCTCCGGATTGATGTCGCTGGGCGGCCTCGGCTCGATGTCGTGTTCCGGCGTCACAGGGTCACGGTTCCCCCGCTTCCGGGCGACTCTGGAGTGCGACCTCCACTCTAGACCTCCGTCGGCTCCACTTCGGGTTCCGGCGACTCCGGAGTGCGATCTCCACTCCCGACCTCCTGCGCGCTTCGCCTCGACCTCAGGCGACTCCGGAGTGCGACCTCCACTCCCGACCTCCTGCGCGCTTTACTTCAGCTTCCGGCGACTCCGGAGGGCGGACTTCACTCCCCTGTCGATGCCTCACCTCGACCTCAGGTGACTTCTACTCGACCTCCGGTGTCTCTCCACGACCTCCGTCGGCGCCCTCACTAGCGGCTCCGGGTACGACGTCTGCCTTCTGTCAGCGCCGCTTCTCCACCTCTGGCTCCAGGTCTCCAGGCTTCTCGACGTCGGGTCTCCAGGAGGATTCCACCAAACAGGTCAGGAACTTGCTGTTCTTCTCCTTTAAGGCCTGTTCCGGCTGTTCAGGTCCTTAAGATGATTTTCTGGTCTTTATCCCACACAGGGCTTTAGGCTGGGCTTGGTCAGTAGGGACTAGTATCAAGGGTGGGTTTCTGGACCCCACTCCAGGCACAAGTTTCCACCCCTGCTGCCTTACTCCTTCCTCCTTCTGTTTCTCTGTCCTCTCTCCTCTCCAGTCAGGTGCCAACTGCCTACTCCAACTGCCAACTCTGAGCTGGCTTCCCAACATTCTAAACCTGCCTCACACTGTCACAGGGTTCTAGAATGTTCTGGAAGGTACTAGTAGGTTCCAGCTATGTCTCAGGTGACAATGGGTGGCCACCATTTTGTGTTTCAGGCCCTCAGACAGAAGTTCCAGGGGTAGGGAAAATGGCTCCCTGACCCTGCATCAACACTAAAAAGTCTGGTGGTTCCCAAAAAGGAAAAATACTAACAGGGTTTGAGGCAAAAGTGGGACAAAATAAATAATGATGAGGAGGGACCACCCAAAGGGCTGACAGGTCTAACACTCTCTCTCTACTCTCTTCACTCTCTCTCTCCCCACTCTCTTGCCGCTGTCTTTCTCTCTCCACTCTCTCTCCCTCTGTCTCCCTCTCTCTCTCCTCTGGGCCATGGGTACATTACCTGGAAGGTCCGCTGCAGCCAAGAAAGGCCTGCCGGGCCGCTGGCCGCCCACGGGCCGTACTATGAGTACCACGGTTCTATGACCTGGGACAATTAAAAAGTGGCCTGTCCTAGCAAGTTTACTGCAAAAACAACAAGGTGATGGAAGGAATGCTTTAATTAATTTCAACCGCTGGCAAGCACTTTGGGCCACTTCCAGACTATAATTTCCCCCCCCACTGCGCTATTATAGACAGAGACCTTGCTTATGTGATACTGGTATTGGTTGCTTGTGTTCCAGTTCAGGGAAGACCTGGCCTGACAGTCTGGACTGGAATGTGCCTATTTCAGCAGGGATTTGATTTGACTGATTTGCATATAGCTGGGTCCAAACTAAGGAGCATTGGTGGGCAAAAGAAGAATGGGTTAGATGCTACCCTGAGTGATTGCAGTAATTAGACAAACTAGAAGCTTTTCTCCTATCACCTTTTTTTGTGATCGAAATTCCAATGGGCCGGGGATATAAAGAGGGGCAATTCCTTTGGAGTCATTTTTTCGATGCACAATATTATGGTAAGTAGCCATAGACAAATTACTTTTACCCTATGTGTGAACAACAGTTTAAATTTACATTCAGCATAATAGTTAAGAAAATAATCACATCTTGACACTAAACCCACAAAAAGAACAAACGGTTTCACTTTAGTATGATATAATCTTGCAAATAATAGAACAGATCTCCATGAAGGGGCCTTGCTAAGATACTAACAAGATGAGAATGCAGATGCACAGACCGGATGATCACTGTAAGCTTTGGATTAAATGAAAATGAGGAATGGACTCATTTTGCCAGCATATTTGCACAATTATCTGTTGTATGGCTATCATTTGTGATTGTTACTGGACTGCAAGGAGTGGCAGAATGGGGCGCTTAGACCAGCTTACTCCATCATACATATCTTTCAAATATACACACATATCTTGCACCTAAGCTCTAAACCCCACTTGAGATATAACCGATGTATGTTTTGTAAACAAATTTTATTCGTCAAAGACACATCCAGCGAAGCTCTGTGACCCAGAGACTTCAACCATATCAAAAGACAACATACCAGCTTTGACATTTTTCTCATGAAGTATCGTATAAACCGATGTATGTTTGATTCAACATTTAACCCAAGGCCTAAGACATATTACATGGAGTCAAGTACAATACATTTTCATGTATATTTTGTCCAGAGGACAAGTAGGCCCAGTTCCCAGCAGCACAAACCCTTTGGCTGCTCCTCTTGATCTGTGAAAGAGGACTGTCGGTCACTAAGGTATGATTTGTCTCTAGATGTGTAACTTATTCAAACTGGTATATATGATTAAATAAAGCAAACGCCTTTACCATTAGGGTGACTGCTTTAAGGAAACACAGAAAACTGTAAGCTCAGCTTTCATTACGGACAGTGCTTCCAGTATCACAATGTGTGCACGTTTTCAAAATTTAACAGTTTGAGCCTGCTTATAGTGCTCCCTGAACGCTCCAAGATTATACGAAGAAGCATGAAAGCAAGATGGCAGATTGGCTGCTTCTAAAAATAAAATGTAAACAAAAGATTGCTACTGGAAAAGAAAGTTTTGCTGAACCATTGTTCAACATTAAACACCATATCTCTTTACTATCATTTAGCAAAATGTATTTGATGAAAGCCAATATTTTAAAAAACAAGGTTAATAATGGAGAATCGATGTAAAATCATTACACCCAACTTGATAAATTAGGGGCCCCAATTCTTATATACAGTCACACGAGTGCATTCACAGGTATAGTACTTTCCATTGGAGCAGATTTGCGACTTTCAGGATTTCACAATTCTTTACAATCTGGAAGCTGAACTCTTGGCAAATGTTTGTGATTTGCATTTTCACCTGAGCAAATAAAAAGCATATCTGACCTCATGCAAATGTCTGCTGCGTGATTGTAATTCACTGTCCCTACATTCCCATGCTGGGAAAACCTTTTACTCCTGCCCTTGTCGAGAGTACATTCCCAGATTTGTCCTATGTGGGAAGAGATTGCAGAGGAGTTGGTGAACATTCCTTAAACGTGTAGGTTTGTGGGTGTGCAAAGTCTCAGACTCAGAGGAAATGCAAACCCTGTAACAACCACTTCTTGCCTGACTTCAGCCCCTGTATGTTAATTCGCGGAAACATAGTAAAAATGACAGTTTTGCTAGAATCTAAACCATGAAATGACCTGTTCCCTGGCATAATCAGGGAGGTCATTATCACATCGCTGATAGGGCGACAGAGCTGCCATAATTTGTCATCTCACAGCCAGGCGCGGTGCGTCCATTAGGGCGTTGGGGCGTAGCCCCCCCGCCCGCAGCGTCGCCCGCAGCGTTGGCGTCTTTGAACTTAAGTAAACTGAATCAGTTTACTTAAGTTCAAAGAGGAGAACTGACAATCATGTCAGTCACAATGACGTCGGACCGCCCACCCGGGGGTGGGCGGTCCGGCGTCATGTTGACTGACATGATTGTCAGACAGACCAGGCAGGGGCAACAGGCAGCAGCACAAGTACGCATGATTGGGGAAGGTGAGCGAATTTTCGCTCCGTGCCCAGCCATGCGCACTTGTGTCTGCTCTGGCTGGCGCATGCCCATTAGGAGACCGAGGGTTGAGCAAAGGCTCAAACCTCGGTCTCCTAATGGGCAGGCGGGCGAGCAGTAACCGTGCCCTACGCCAATCCTGGCGCTGCTAGCAGCGCCAGGATTGGCTGAGAACCTGAGAGGGGCTGTAGGCGCCATTCCAACGGACGGACCCGAGGCGGCGCGGACGTGCTCAGGACCTCACTCAGGTAGGATAAGTATTTTTTTAAAGTTATTTTAATACCCCCCACGCGACACATACATCCCCCCCACCCCCCTCCCGCGAGCCGCAACTGTTTGTTCTGTTTAAAAAAGAAAGGTTGTTTTTTTTAAATTATTGTGTATGTCGCTAGAATGCGTCTATTGTGAATCAGGGATGGTGGTGAGCAGTGCCTCGATAAACAGCAAAACAGCGCCTCGTGGGTTGAGATTCAGGCAGCATCCGCTCGTGTCACTTTGAGTTAGAGAAGATGGGGGGCGTTTAAATGAGCTAATAATGGTGGTCGTTAAACACCGCGATCTAGGCACATGCGGTGCTGCATAAAACCCAACATTCAATAATGACAACATTAACGCATCATGAGGTAAACAGAAGAGCTACTGCAGAACATGTAAAGCATGGATAAAAGGTTCCTTAAATACCACGACTGTAGACACAAATATTCTAAAGGGTGTTAAAATTAAAACACGGAGTCAAGCACTGACTGCAGGACTTCTTTCCACAGACAGCACCGAGCACGGGGCCAGGCAGGGCCAAACCTCAACTGGATTCTGTCATGTCATCTCACAACCATGATTTCTTTGGCTGCAAAGACTGCACGGTGCGCCTCGGGCCCCGCTCTCCCTCCGACCTTCCCCTGGCAGTCACGCATCTTCGGCTATGCCACTCGACTGTGTCTGACTCTGGTTTCCGTGGAGGTTGGCAAGGCTGGAGAGGCATTCAGAGCCAGAGGCATAATGCAAGGGAGGAGTTATGTCAGAAGTCATTTAACGGATTGCTGTAAATGTACACGGCTGTCACGGCCACATGATCATGTCTACGTGGTACTAGTATGGCAACTTCCAATTTGCTCCCACACTCTTTTGACCCAATCGACTCAAGTGCAGCGAAGTGAAATGGAATAGGAGGAGGGTGAGGCATGGGGATAAAATGTCTTTATTCGTTTTCACAGGCTCACATGAAACACCAAAGTTAGCGTAGTACCCTGCTCGAGACAAATTCATCAATTCCCTTATAAAGCCCTTATCCAGTTATACTTTAAAGTCCCACAAGCAATTTCCATCTCGAAAATGCCCTTTGAAATAAAAATACAATAGGCATTGGTAAAACGTGCTTATCTGCTTGCCATTGCTTAAACTACTATAGCCTCGCTGACATGCTTGCAATTGTTCATATGAAACACAGGGTAGTTTTAAAGCTTGGGAGAAAAGTGTGTAGTTGCCAGGGCTCCACTTTCTAAGAGGCCCGCCCCCTTTTCACAAGTATTGTGCCCAGTGCTGTTGACAGCTGTGAAGAGATGTGCTTGTTTGCCGGTGACACTCATTTCAAATGCAGTTTGTGTTCAGCGCTGTGCCGCCAGCTACCTTGTTATTTATTGCTGTCCTGGTTCCACGGGCATCCGCTGGTGTGATGTGCCTCAGACTAGACTAGTAGTGCCTCTGAATCAATGCGTGTTTCGGGGGCTCTTGAGCGTGGTGGCTGACCTCTCTGATCTCCTAACCCTGGCCGTTCAAGGGGCTTGTTTAGTTATGGCGCAGAGCGCTAATTCTGAAAGGCCTCTCTAAACCCAATTAAAATGGGAAACTGTGAACTTGTTTGTTTTGAAGATGGAACGGCATACATTGCATGTGGACTGAGGCGCGGTTATTGTTGTGTTCAAAAGAAAACCTCACAGTGCCTTCCCTTAAGACTTTCTTTAAGTTGACATGGATTTTGTGTACTTAAGTGTGCTAAACTGCGTTGTTTCTCTTGTCTGTGTGACATACACCATTGAAACTTCTCTTGACAACATCGTTTTCTGTGTTCCTTCAAATGGGCACCTACTGTGTCAGCAGTCACACGAGACTAGTCACAAAATGTTAGCACTGACTACTGTTTCACCAATAGGAGGGGTTAAAGATTCCTCAGAAACATGTTGTTTTCAAATGTAAACAAGAGGGGATCTTTAGTTTCCTGCTCCGATGTTGGTCCCAGTTGGGTGCTTCTAGCCTGGGATTTCTTTGATCAAAGGAATTTACGGCCCTGAGTCCGAGCTCTGGCAGTGAACAAATGGAGCGAAGGCACCAGAGTCAGTCTGCTCGTGCTGTTGTGTGACCAGGGGGTTAGCAATTAAGATCTGCAACTTGATCTGCAGCACACAATCAGTCATAGCAGACCAGGTCTGTAGAATGTGTTCGTTTTTAGGTCTCGCCTGACCAGCGCTTTAGCGCTGCTCTGGCTAGACTTATAGTAAGCGCGTTTTGGAAGTGCAAACAGTGGCTTTGCAGGCCTCCAACTACAGTGCATGTGACCCGTCCGGGCGCGCGCACCATTTGGAGTCCTGCAACCACTTGTTTGCTTTCACTTTAGCCGTGATTCATCGCACCATTTGGCAGCCTGCGTGCCCGCCCCCACTCCCCCTCCCACTTCGTCAGCTTCAGTGCGCGCTTGTTTTCTTTCTCAGTATTTTCTTAGGTTCTCTCTGTAGCGCTCTCTTCTTAGCTCTTAGTCTGCCTCTCCCTGTCTCTTTCTCCCTGCCTGGCTCTGTCTTTGTTTTGCTTTCTCTCTTTGTCTGCCTCCCGTTCTCTCCCTAACTTTCTCTCATCTTTCTCTAGTTCCCTATGATTCTGTCCATAATCTGTTTTTTAGCACCCTGCCCCCTCTTCCTACTGTTCGTTTTTCACCACTCCAGACCACCTACTACCCCCCAGCTCCCGCCGGCCATATTTACAGGGTGCCCAGGAGTTTTGAACTACCCATCATCTACCCCCCCCACCCCCCAAAAAAAAACTCTTTTAAAGGTATTCGCAGTGTTTGTAGGCAAAGCACTGCCAGAGAACGGGGTGTTTGTGGTGTGTTGCTGAAGGGTGCAGGCTCACACATTAAATGCAGACCTTACAGGTCGCATAGGTGCGTGTTTAGTTTTCGACATGTACTCATGTCTCTGCAATCCTGTTCATTTTGGTGCTTTCGATTACATCGGAATTCGCATCTTCGCAACAGAGGTTGCAGCAGTATTTTCATGAAACAACTTTTAACAAATCTGGACATAGTGTACCTTTGCCTGTGCGCATAGCAAGGGTGTCGCGGCACCTCAAGTAACGTGGGCCACCCTGCCCCCAGCTGCGTAGTACAATTCAAACCATAATTAGGTGCAGAAGGCCGCTCACACTCGGGTGAACAGGTGCCCCTGCACTCTCTGCATCACTGATAGCCACGTCTTTGAGATTATTATTAACTGCAAAAAGGAATAGTATGTGTGTGTGTGTGTGGGCGGGGGGGCATTCCCGAGTCACTCCTAGTGTCACTTCATGCTCTGGTGGGCAGACTACCTGTGACTCGCCTGCTTGTAGAAGCCCCACATGGACGGCCCTTCTGCCAACGCAATCTGCTCCCCGAGTATTTACTCTGCATTAACCGAGGTCTGGCGGTGCCTGATGTCCTAATCTGCTCTGTGATTGATGGGGCCTAGAATGTAAGGCAATACCCCCTCACAAGCAGAAACCAAACAGGCTGTTAACCACAATACTTCAAAGGCTGTTTTAATACAATCTACTTATCTTATTTGAAACTTTCTTTTTTGGGGGGTGGGGGAGAGGGGAGGGTTAGTTGCTGAAGCAGACAAGCATTTGCAATGCAATAGGTCTCGCATTCACGCAAGTTTGTGCTATCGACATTGCAAGTGACAATGCCTTATATTTATGTTTTAAAACTAAAACAAAAATAAAAGGCATTGCAATTTGCCATTGTCAATAGCTCAAACTCGCGTAAATGCGAGACCTATTGCATTGCAAATGCTTGTTTTACAGCCAATTTATAACATCTTGAAGATTCTGCTAAAAACGTCTTGGAGGCTGCCCTGTCTTGCTGTCTCATTGCATCTAGTCTGACAAACCACAGTAGCCCATATCTTCTTAGTAGATTTTATTTCTAAAGGTGTTTAAATAAAGAAATCTGTGAGAATCTCCTAGCACTGTTATCTCATGTCCATTACACAGTTCTCTAGTTAAAGAATGGGAAGGCTTTGTCATTATCATAAAATGCCTTCCTTAAAGTCATAACAAGACTGCAAGAAGAGCATGTCAGACAGGAAGCTGCACTGAAGACGGCAGAAAGACCAGACAAAGTGTGTGCAGGTAAAATAATTACAAACCTTGCTTGTTGCACTGTGCCATATGCACACTACAGGAACTAATAATTTTAATTCTGTAAAATATGGAGTATTTTTCGTGTGTTTAAATATTTCAAGTCTACACTATCACTATTGCTTTATAAACCATCTTGCTTCATCAGATTTGCATTAGAATGCATGCTTTTCCTACAGTTTTTTTCAAATCTTTTCAGGGGAAGAACCCCTCTGAACCCCTGATGACAGTCTCGCTGACATGCTTCGCTCGCTCACGATGCAACACACATCTTCAACTTTTACGCCCTACCACTTTCAAATGTCACCAGCCGCCACTGCTCACAGCAACTCACCAAAAATGTCAAGTGGACTGTTTTACAGAACAGGCAGTTTTCTGAAGCATTCTGTCCCTTGGAAAAGTAGATATATTTGAAACTTCCACACCCATGTATATTGTTAAATTGTAAAAAAAATGTCCACAGGTTTCCAATTTGCGAAGCTGGTGTTATTTAAAAACAATTACACAATGTTGAGAGTTATAAGACTTGTCACGTCCCAGTTAAAATAACAACACTTTTACAATATCAGTAGAAAAAGGATAGTATACAATACAATAATCATGCAAGGTATCAATACTGGCATAGTGGCTTTCTTGGTAAAATCTCAAATATATTACTACATTGTTCGTAATATTATTTATGAACCCCACAGACTTCCTGGTCTGAGCAGAGCATCTCTATAGCTCGCTCAGGCCACCCCAGCGTTGCTCCGCAGCACGGGGTTTGAATGGGATTCTGTCCATGGGGCTGCTGGGACCAGGCAGGAAGCAAAGACTCGGTGCGATGCGACGCTGGAGGCGGCCAGCGGCTAAAGGTACGTTTAAAAAATAATAATAGTATTTCTAACCCCCTTACAACCTCTCCCGCGTTCCCTCCATCCGCCTCATCACCCTTTGTTTATGGCAGACGCCGCTAGTATTCCCATCACTTTATGTTGAATATCTGGCTACTCAACGGTGCTAGCAACACTGGGTTAAAAACTATAGTGTCGTGGAGAGGCTGGGTTGTCCAGTGTGTAAGGAAACAAGAGGATGCAGTGGCTTTGTGTGTCAGTACGCAAGGGCTGACTCAGTATGCTAAGGAATGTAGTGTACGCTGAGAGAATGTGATTATGTATGTAAAGTTGGAACATGTGCTGGACCCAGCCCAAAAGTGGAGGACAGCTGGGGGGAGACTGTAGTCTAACATGGATTACAGAATTTACCACCTGGATTCTGGCACAAAGATGAAGCGAGCCTGTGAACCAATCTGCCCAACATCTGCCTAGCCAGGCAGTTATAGGTGACCTCCCAAGCGTAGCTCAGGGATACTTCTCATTTCTACTGAGGGTGTGATGGGACATGCTAGGTAGAAGTAAGTGTTGACCAGGAAAAGTAAAGCAAGCAATCATTGGCACAACCAGGGCGTGTGGTCAAGGCAGAAACTGCCCTCAGTTTGCCAACACTTGGAGGTTGATCTTGGACAGCTCTCTGCTGCTCTCTGAGGATGGATAGAGAGTTTCCTGGTGGTTTGGGTACTTATGTTTGGACTCCTTGGGCTGGCTGTGTGTTGCACAGTGGCATTGCAGGTAGCAGCAGGCCAGGCATGAAGAGCTTCTGGAGTGCCTAAGGCTTAAGCATAGTGTTAAGAAAATAAGCAGTATTCAGTTTCCTGTTTAGGAAGCCCCACAGCTGGGTCCACGCTGATCTAAGTCAATCCATTCTTCAATTCAGTTAGCTGTTGGGCAGAAGTCAATCTACTAACTACGCATCTTTACAGTATAAACATCTCACAGTATTTACCATACATATAGAACCTCATGCATCCATTCTAAACCAATCCAACATTATTTACCATGTCTATGCTAACGGCCCACAATTTTATTTAAATTAATCTCTCCACAACACACCAAACAGCGGTCACGAGTACTCAATGAGACTCAGTCCTGGATGTCAGACTACCATTTGAAGAGAAACACAATAAAAACAGAATTTCTGCTCAGCTCTCCTTCCACACTACAATAAACTGGATTACAACACTCTTAGTAATTGATAGCACCCAACAGTGGTATCTCTCATGAATTCATTTTGGACAAACACCTCAACCTATAGCAGTACACCAATATTCTTACGATTGGACTGCAATACCAACGGAGATTGCTAAAAGCACTAAAGAGTCTAAGGTTCTTGTTAGTAGTCGTTCAGTTTTTCACACAAAGTTCATATTATTTTTAAGCTAATGCAGTCTTTCGAAATCATATCTCTAGACACCAGTGTTTCGGGATTACTGCCTCATCAGCAGAGAATATTTACGGGTTGCTGGACATGCTGCCAAATTTCTCAGGTATAATCCCACTCATAGCATGCAGGCATTCCAAAGCTCGTTAGCTTCGGGGCGTCTCACAAGAGCCTTTTATCAGTGAAAGTTAGTTCCGGGTAGAAACGCACTGATTGCATGCAACAGCGCCATTACCCCATAGCGGCTTGGTAGTTGTAGTTCAGTGAAGTACCTGCTTCTCCCACGTGTAACACGAGGATAAGAAAGGAACAGCTAGTAGGCAGTCTCACCACCATGTGGCAGGTAAAATTCCCTGGCACACTGTGTATGATGCAATGGCTCCACAATTAGCTACCTCAAAAACTGGTGTGAGGAGTCAAGTTGCCTCATGCTTTGGTGCACTCTCGAGAGGCACAGCTAGGCTTTTCTGATTAATAACTTTGCTGAAAACACCCCACAATGAACTTGCAGATTGTAAAGTTCACTGGAGGAAACAGAAAGGTATAACCAGAAAAAAAACAAAGGGGGCATGGTGGACCAGCTTAAACTCATGTGTTGGACGTCTGTCTTTCTACTAAATAAAAATGCTTTATCTGGTTCATGCGCTCATCTTTTTAAGAATTGAATATTTGCTTTAAAAACAGTCAGGGCCAATGGTTTGTTTTATGAATAACAGACAAAGAAATTTAAATACATGAATTGAGTGTTTGCAGGTTACTGTTTCCAAAACGAAGGACAAAAGGATTGGATATGGTGAAACTGCTTGAAATCACTTGTAGTTTTTCAGGTTCCTCATCTTTCCATGAGACTCTGGATCAGGGCAGTTGTCTTGTAAGGTTTCTCCCAGCTCAAAGGTCTTTAAAAGGCGTTGCTGTTCCTCCAAAAACAACCACACGGTCAAGGTATTCTTACTGTGGTCTTTCCAGGATAGATTATTGTAATCTACTCTATCTTGACCTTCCGGACACTTCTCTGTATAAATTAAAGAGATTTCAGAATAGTATTGTTCTTTCTTGGTTAAAAATGACAGATCCTACAACGTAAGCACTAACCAAAATACACTGGGTTCCTGTCAAGCAAGCAAAAGACTTGACTTTAAGGCCCTATGTATAAGGGATTTGATAGACTTGAAAGACCTCATTCTGTTTGCCTTTCATAGGTACAAAATATCTAGGGGTGGTGCGAGGACTCTCACTTCTTGTCCCTAAACTATAGAACTCCTTCCCTCAAGGGAGAAAACCCATTAACTTCCATTTTTCCTTTACGAAAGCACGGAAACCTTTTTGTTAAGGCTTGGTTTCTGTTTAGTTTGTACAGTTACCCCTAGACAGTTTTTGTGTTTTATTAGTGCCAAGATGCCAGTTGGGTAAATGTTGTGCTTTACAAGTGCATTCCATTTTATTCAATAATGAACAATGTTCAGTGTGTAAAAAAAGTGCTTATGTATTTAGTTATAGTTTGACCCTCTGTGTAACACATGACTCTGCTAAGGAGGAGGAAAGGTAGTATACCTTCACCAAAATTTCCAGCTTTACAACTAGGTTACGCACCACATACCTGTGCTTGCTTCATGGATATAGGCTATGTAGATTTCTGCCTAGGACAGGCTAAAAGGAAGTACTAATATAGGACAAATTGTAGTAGGATGATAAAGTGATGCTCCATCACAAGGGTGGCGGATCCCAAAATAAAGGGTTTGTAGAGCTAGCAACGCCCCCCGCCCCGTCCACAGCAGAAGAGCTCACTTCACACTACAACTCATCGATATTGGATGTTCTCGATCCAGTGGCCCCGCCTAAACTAAAACAATTAAGATCTTCAAAATCAAAAGCTTGGTTTAATTCCGATCTCAACAGCGAAAGAAGAAAACTCAGACAAGCATAAAGGACTTGGAGACAAAACCCCTCAACTTATCACCTAGCACTGCTTAGAACAAGGCTGTCATACAAAAAACACATCTTTAAAGAAAAAGCCTCCTTCTTCCGCAACCAACAGTGCAAAAAATAGACCTAGGGAGCTCTTTAACATTGTTAAACAACAAACTACATCCACACCCCCTCCTGCTATAATTGCCACAAACGAACGAAGTGAAGAAATCGCTGGCTTTTTCGCTGACAAAGTCGCAAATATTGAGCAAACCTTCTTGCAAGTCTCCTCTCCTCCCTCCGTCTTTCCCACCTTAACCATCCCACCTACCCTCGCAGCTGATCCACCTCCAGAGCCCGTTGCTGACCAAATGACCACGATAACAACCAACGACTTCATGAATCTTGCCAAACTGAAAAACAACGCAAACTGGTCTGATTTCAAACCCTTGACTGAAAAGGAAGTCTTCAATATAATCATGAATCTAAAGCCAACGACCCACACCAATGATTCCCTCCCATCCATGCTGGTGAAAAATCTCAACCACATCATCGCCCCGTTCTGGACTCTCATCATCAACACATCTCTCACCATGGGTTGTGTGCTGATTGCGCTCCAGCTAGGACAAATCACACCCATCCCCAAGAATACCAGGGCGGACCCCAACGATCTCAACAACCTCAGACCTATCTCCAACCTCCTGTTCCTTGCCAAGACTTTGGAAAAATGTGTCTTACAGCAACGTAATCATTATATATAAACATTCTCCCTCCTTGACACTTTCCAATCCGGTTTTAAGTAAGGCTGTAGTACTGAAACGGCCATGCTGAACATATCTGATGACATCCACAGAGGGCGACGCCTGCCTACTTTTTCTACTTGACCTATCGGCGGCATTCAATACGGTCAATCACCCAGCCCTACTTGAGTCTTTGAAGTTGTGTTTGGGTTTGAATGGCACTGTACTAAAATGGTTCTCTTCCTACCTTCAACACCGCTCGCAACAAATCAAAATCAACTGTTGCCTGTCTAAACCCCCTCAGATTAATCTTAGCGTGCCTCAGGGCTCAATTCTATCCCCTCCCTTTTCAATCTCTTTATGGAACCCTTAAAGATCATCTTGAAACAGGCAGTGATCAAATACCACCTACATGCTGATGAGACCCAACTTTACTACAAAATAAAATCTCCCAGTTACATTCGACATATCAACGACACATTGAACAAGTTACAATCCTGGTTTTACGCAAATCACTTAAAGCTAAACCCTATCAAGACAGAAGTTATTCTTTTCTCCCCTAAAAGTAACCGCCTTCCAATACACGAATGGCTCATCGACCTAAATGCTTTAAAGTGCTCTCTTACTTTATCAAACTCTGCAAAATCCCTTGGCTTCGTCCTGGACAAAAACATGTCAATGAAAGAGCACATCAAGAATACAGGAAAAGGAGCACTGCACACACTCAAAAACCCCAAGAAACTTAAACCATTTATTCCCGCAGATGATTTAAAAAATGTGGTGAAATCTTTGGTCCTCTCTAAAATAGATTATGGTAATGGCACTCTCATTGGGACGCCTAAAACTCACCTCGCCCCCCTGAGATCTGTTCTTAACATGGCAGCCCAGCTCCTCTCAGACGTTAAACGGTTTAAGTACATCACTCCTGTACTCAAGAGCCTCAACTGGCTTCCTATTGAAGGTAGATGTACAAGAATGCATGTATCATCCACAAAGCCCTTCACTCTCATTCACCTAACTACTTAGAAAACAAGCTGACGAAAGCAGAAACCACTAGATCATTGAGAAGCTCCAATGCTCTTCTGCTCCTACCTCCCACCTCCCATTCTAAAAAAGACAGCAACCAAGTCGCGCTCTTTTTCTGGAAATGCACCAAGCATATGGAACTCCCTACCGTGTGACCTTCGATGCAACCTTTCCTTCCCTTGTTTCAAGAGAAACCTGAAACTCCTACTCCTCAACAAATACTTTAACTCCTAGTCTACGGATCTTAGTAAAGTATCGCTTTATCAGACCTAGACCCTCTGTCTGAAGCAGCGGTTCTCACTTTCTTTTTTGTGCTTCTCTGATTGTTAGATCCTCTCAAATTGAGTCTCTAGTGTTGGTCACTCAACTTGCACCTTTGATGGACACCATTTGTCTATTAAACTACTGTCTCATATGTTCATTGCATGGCTGCATTACTGTTTTCTATCACAACCATGTAAAGGACTCTGACACCTACGGGTCTAGCTAGCGCTATATAAAACTTATATAATACAGTAATCCAGGTAAAAAAGATTCTATGTATAAAGAAGCAACTCTAGGAAAAATATATGATCCCTGGTGGCAGGGAGGTGCAAATAAACAAGAGTGCTACAAATGACAGGTTAAGCTTGAGGAAGGGAGCAGCACTACTAGCCGGCACCACGGTCCACAATTAGGGGTAGTGACTGTACAATTGATCCATATTAATCCATTTTAATAACTGATGTGCTGTAATTTCATGTCAGTTTGATGCTCTACTCAAGAGGCCTCCTACAGATGTATTAGAAATGATTTTTTTTAAACAAGATTTATTACCCTTTTTTGGAAATACAAACATGTGGCAGCACAGATCAAACAACTCCCCACTTTGCGATCAAAGAGCACCCACAAGCATGCAATACATTTTAGATTGTTAAACAAGGATATGTTATCACTGACATGGGTAATGGTGTAGTTCGCTGGGCGGGCGTTAATGCAGAGAGATGGGCAGGGCCAATAGGCACAATGGTGTGGGTTATAGGGGACCCTACCCGGAGGACCCGCCCAATAGGTGAAAACAATGGGGAACTCTGAGAAGACACGGGGAATTAAAGGAGGGGAGTGGGCCCACACCGTTCCTGGGCAAAAGGTGTAGCACCGAGATCATATCACACCAGAAACACTGAAGGGGGGTCCGAGGGTATAGATTTTAAAGACCTGCAAGAAGTTCTACCCCTGTATAGATACACTCTAAACACAATTAACTTCTTGGGTCTGATACAACTTGAAAACAATGAAGCAAAGAGAAAAGTCAAAAGTGAAGCTGTGTCTCTTTAACAGAAGCCTAATAGGGGGAGCAATCTCTTTTTAGGACGGATGCCCTCACTCACCAAAGGTGACATGCTTCATCATTTGGGCTTTTTCCTCCCAGTGGGAAAACCTAGTTCCACTGAGGGCTACAACCACCTCACTGAGAAGTGGGAGCTCTGAGATGTTTTTTTTGTTATACCTTAAGTATGGATGCTAAAATCCCAAAAGTGAGCAGTGTAGTGATGTGAGAGTGCAGCGCAAAAAAGTGGATGCAAAAGTGTGAATCTAAAACTGCCTACTGCAGATGAAAAAGGAACTTTATTGACTCATCTATACTGGTAGAGTTAAAATGCAGTGCTACACAGTATCTATTAAAACAGCTAGATTGAAAAAGAGGTCGACATGTTTCAGCCATTAACCATCTAATAAGAATGTCTGGCTTTCTTCAGGACCGATAAAACAAAGCTGCTGCTGTAAAGTGAACAATATAAATATATAAATCATGGATACAAATCCAGTAATCCAAGTACAGATTCGGTATCACTGGAACTTGTCTAAAGAAAAAGAGACACTCGAGACACAGATAAAGTCGGTTCTGGTGACCTCTGTCTATAAAAAACAGGCAGAGGAAACAAACAAGAACAATAAAGATTTCAAAGATTCGGTATTCTGGTTGACAAAAATAGCTAAATTTAAGAAGGATCTTGAAAAGTTCACATTCGAAAAGGTGTACCCATACACGAGTGACACCTTTGTGCCCCCTCAGTTCAACCATAGGGGTAAGAGATATGGTTCTAATTATTCAACCTCATAAAGAGATGATGCGTCTACTGATTCAGACTCGGCCTCATTTGAAGACCGCAGACCAAGAGGCAATTATGGAAGAAACAGAGGACAACGGGGTGGTGGCCAATCCAGTCAGGGACAGCCGCAGTGGTGGCCTCCGGGACCCTTCGGTTATCCACAACCGCCATTTCAACCTCATATGTACCCCTTCCAACCATTCAAAAATATGATCCCCTCCGCAGCCTTTTTTAGGGTTTGGCCCAAGAAGATCGCGGGGTCGCAGAAGAAACCAACAGGTTTCAGTACACTGGGACACACCAGTGGCATCCAGGACATTACGCAGCATGGTCCAACCACCAGTACAACCAGGGACCAGCAAGGATGCGACTTAATCATGAATCTCAGTAATCGTCACCTCACTCCCACGGAGACATCTGCATTGATGAAAGGCTTCGGTTTTGTTCCAACCTGTACAGGTGATGCTTTTCTAATCAGACAGGAGTTGGCAAGTTTTTTTCGCAAAATACGTCTGCGAGCTTTTTTTGAAGGTAAAGACGCAATTGATCAATCTGAAGACACGAAAAACACAGGCCTCAGACCACGCTCTACTTTTAATCCTCCACCACATTTGGTACCCACACAAATCGCAACATTTGAAAAAGCAGTTTTGCAAGATGTGGAGTACTTGTTCAAACAGGACATCAGGCAATATCATAATTTACCAAAGCAAGAACAACGTGCGTTGCAACAATTGGCCGATGACGAGACCATCGTTATAAAAGCGGCAGATAAGGGGGGTGCCATCGTCATCCTCGATAGCACCACATATAGAGCTGAATGTCGAAGACAGCTCAGTAACAGGGATGTCTACAGACCGCTCAAAATGGACCCGACAAAACGTCTAACAAGTGAAATAAAAAAAATGGTGGAGGAAGCAAAGGAAAATGGGTGGATTACGGATCATGAAGCAGCATTTTTAGTAGCATCTCATCCAGTTGTACCATATTTTTATGTGCTGCCTAAAGTACATAAAGGACAGCTACCACCTCCAGGAAGACCCATCATCTCGGGAATAGGCTCTTTGTTGGAGCCCTTATCAACTTTTGTAGATTTTTTCCTACAACCTTTGGTATTGGAGATGCCTACTTATCTCTAAGACACTAAGCATCTATTGTGTCTCTTGAATGAGATTACTTTTGACCATGAACAGGACTACTTGGTCTCTTTTGATGTGGAGTCTCTATATACCTCGATACCACAGGATGAGACCCTTGCCACCATAGAGACTTTGCTGGCATCCAAACCTACTGAAAGCATAACTCCAGTCCATTTTGTAAAGATGTGTGCACGGATTGCGATGAAAGAAAAGTTTTTCAAGTTCGAAGATGACATATATTTACAAACGTCCGGTACATCTATGGGCAGCATTTTTGCCCCTAGCCTGGCTAATCTATATGTACATGCTTTTGAACAGACCATCGTCTTACAAGAAGATAATCCGTATGGAAGACACATACGCATTTGGAGGAGATACATCGATGCTGTGTTTGTCGTTTGGAGGGGTACTCCTGAAACCATTTAATCTTTTTATACATGGCTTAATACGAAGAATCACTCTCTACGATTCACGGTGGAATATTCAAACATTAGTCTACCGTTCTTGGACATCAGTATTTTCCCCGAAAGAGGAGGTCTAGGTACAGAACTCTACAGGAAGCCTACAGCTCGAAACTCATTGTTATCCTATGATAGTTTCCATCCGAAGGCCCTGCGAGAGAACCTACCCTTTGGGCAATTTCTCGGGATAAGGAGGAATTGTTCCACAATGGAAAAATACAATGAACATGCCAAGATATTGAGCACGCAGCTCAGAGAAAAAAACTATCCACGGAACACTATACGTAGGTCGCGGAAACGAGCTGCGAATAATAACAGGGAAGCTCTGATTGAGTTGGCTGGTCCCAAAGAAGAACTCAACAGATTGACCTGTGTCAATACATTTTGCAGTCATTCAAACAAAATCAAGAGGAGCATCTTAAAACACTGGAGGATCCTGAATATTGGTACGGAACCATTACCCCCCCTCTTTTTGCATTTGAAAGGAGTTCCAACATTAAAGACCGGATTGTACACACCAGGCCCAGAATGAAGCAGAAAAGTTCTGATCAAACATCACTATGGGGCTTACAGCCAGTGGTGGGGCACTACCAGTGTGGTTCCTGTGCAGCTTGCCCACAAACTATGCACTTGACAGAGGTGGACATTGGCACTACAAAACCATGGTTGCTTAACAAGCATACGAATTGTAATAGCGAAAAAGTTATTTACTTGATTACATGCCCGTGCGGTTTGCAATATGTGGGCATGACCACACGCAAGGCGAAGACAAGAATACTGGAACATAAAAGCACCATTTGGTGCAAGAGAAGATCAACAAAAATGACCAACCACTTCTTAGATCCCAATCACCAAGCAGATGAACTAAGATGGACCATCCTTGAACAACCTATAATACCCCAGCACATTACTGACATTTCTAAATTTTTGTTTAGAAGGGAACAGCGCTGGGTTTTTTGTATCAAAAGTGATACGATCGGATTAAATGAAGATATTCCCTGGCTGTCGTTATAACTTCTCCAAACATATCTTATATTGAAGAGAGAATACCATATCAAAATCTAGAGGGTCACAGAATTGAGCTCCCTACTACAAGCACTTTGATATAAGTAGGGCACCCCCTTCCCCAACATAAGATAGGGGTAATTCCACCACACGCAACAAAGACATGTCTAGATTGGGATAATAATGCAAGTTTATCAGTGCTTATACGACAAGGGTGCATCTAGAACCATCAGATTATTAAATATCGGTATTATCACATCAAGAACTTTATGATAGTCCTTGATTTGCGCACCTATAACTCAGCTATCCCTATCATGATTTAATCCATGTTTATTAAAAATATTAAAAATATCTACTCTGGTAACAATGTGTACACATGGACACACTTTTAGTTGTGAATATGAAACCAAGCACTGAATGTTGGCGCCAATCATTGTTTGTCTCAATAAAGCTAGTATGAAGAGACAGTGACATTGCGAGCATGTGCAGGATAGAACGCTAAGCTTGTGCGCATGCTCAGTAGCTTAACAGGCGATTGAGTGGGACACCTTTAGAGGTCTTCGGACTATCCACGTAGATAATCCCCTTTGATATTTAAGAACTGCTGCCGCCCACGTCGGTACCTCCGGTTACAATTCTGTACTACAACGGAGTACCGACGGAGAGGTGAGTAGGTCTATTTGAGAAGAAGAGCTGACACTTTTGCTTTGTTCGTTTAACAGTTGGCAGCATATTATATGAAGTCACTTGAATCAAATTTGTACAGATATTTGCACCGTTATGTTAGAGGGCGGGTAGAGGGACTCTACGCTCTGTTATTGCGGCGCATTTAATTTACTTAGAAATCATGGTGTTGTTCAGAATAGGTTGGTAATGTTAGAGCCATGATCTCTGGCTGCCCATAAACATTTGGGAAGTGCGTGATTTACACAGCCCTCGTTATATTTCATTTAACCGCTGGGACGTATTAGTCCTTTGAATTTCTAAGACCAGATCAGTCACCACAGATATTTGAAAAATGAGCGTGAAGCATGTAGTTTTGCATTTCACGGTTGAAAAACATTGCCGTTTTGTTTTCCAAAGATTGATTGACACGATCTCTATGCTAAATTTTGTACCGGCAAAACATCAGAGCACGGTATAAGATGTTTTTATATTTACAGTTACAGGCCACCATTGTTAGAACTAGGTGGTTGGGGTGCAAAGTGATACCTAAACATCTGTGTATGAAGACGCATGCAAAATGTCAGCGCGTTTTCTGATAAGAATACCATTATGTTGCCTGTAAGGTGTCTTGCAAAAAGGCCTTTATAACCACGAGTCATGCATTATCTTAATGTGACTTTAGCTCGAGTATAATAACTTTTGAAAATACTATGAGAGCATCTATCTACTAAAGAGTACCATTTTATCGTTTTTTACCTTTGTGTCCATTTCTGTTGGTAGCTTTTAGACACTACTTTTTACACACTTGAAAATAGCATAGCAGAAACGGACTTACTATATGTGGGACGTTTGCTTGTTATTTCAGAGCGGGGGTTCCTTCCCTGAGTTGTGACCAGGTTGAGGTGGGCTCACTTGTCCTACAAATTGGGTGAGTAAATATACTTTGAAGTACCTGAAAGGACTTAAATTCGAGGAATGAATAGAGAGTCATCCTCATATAGAAAAGAAAACATTTGGCAAAACTTTTGAATTAGAATAATTGTGTTTTTCTGTGTCTCTTTTTCTTTAGACAAGTTCCAGTGATACCGAATCTGTACTTGGATTACTGGTTTTGTATTAATGATTTATATATTTATATAGCTCACTTTACAGCAGCAGCTTTGTTTTATCGGTCCTGAAGAAAGCCAGACATACTTATTAGATGGTTAATGGCTGAAACATGTTGACCTCTTTTTCAATCTAGCAGTTTTAATAGATACTGCGTAGCACTGCATTTTAACCCTGCCAGTATATAGGAGTCAATAAAGTTCCTTTTTCATCTGCACTAGGTAGTTTTAGATTCACACTTTTGCATCCACTTTTTTGCGCTGCACTCTCACATCACTACACTGCTCGCTTTTGGGATTTTAGCATCCATACTTAAGGTATAACAAAAAAAACATCTCAGAGCTCCCACTTCTCAGTGAGGTGGTTGTAGCCCTCAGTGGGACTAGTTTTTCCCACTGGGAGGAGAAAGCCCAAATGATGAAGCATGTCACCTTTGGTGAGTGAGGGCATTCGTCCTAAAAAGGGATTGCTCCCCCCATTAGGCCTCTGTTAAAGAGACACAGCTTCACTTTTTACTTTTCTCTTTGCTTCATTGTTTTCAAGTTGTATCAGACCCAAGAAGTTAATTGAGTATAGAGTGTTGCACCGAGATCACCTGTCGTGCATGTAGCTTTCTTTCACCATTCTCTCTTTTTTGTGTTATTGGGAGTGTACCACAATATCCAGGGGGACGTGGAGTTAGATCAGGGCTCTCGGCAGAGGGCTGTCACCTTGGCCCAGGGGTCTCCAACCTTTTCTGTAATAAAACTATTTATGCTCGATAAAAATCCCCCTGAGCTACTGATATTATTAGTGTTGTAATAATGACCACATCAAACACGATTACCTTGGTGGCCACCCAATGCAAGATTTCCAGCAGTTGTCACCTCAGTGCAGGGTTGCCAGCCATGGTAACTTCAGTGCATCAGGCAGGGTTTCTAGAAGCAATGTAAACAAGCATTTGCAATGCAATAGGTCTCGCATTAGTTAAATGCAGAGCTAATGGCTCTGCAAATGGAAAAAAGAAATGCGGCGCCGCAATTTAGCTTTAGATGTTTAAAGCTAAAGCGAAACGTGACGCCATTGCTACAAAAGTTAATAAATAGAAAAAAAAGTTGTGTCCGCCTTATTTAGGTCCAGCCTAGCGCAGCGCGCATGCGCTGCTCTAGGAGATGACCTTTTGGAATTGGTCTGCTCTTTTTGTACACTTGTGCGTGTGGCGGCATCCACCTTGCGGGAGCGAGCAGCGGCATGTGCAGGGGCCATCTGTTTTTCTAATTAGCTTTCACTTTCGTGCTTTTTCGAGCTGAGGTGTGCTTTTTCGAGCAGCGGCGCGCGCAGGGGCCATCTCTTTTTCTAATTAGCTTTCACTTTCGTGCTTTTTTTTTCTTGTTTGTGTTTCGCGGACGCGCTTGTTAAAGCCTCCTCCCCTACCCCTTCCTTCCCTCCATTGTGCCTATTCCAGGAGCCGGCTGAGACCTGAGGAGAGACACAACTTAAACCTTTCTTGCTGGCAAACGAGCCATGCGCTTTAGAGTTACTTTTTTTGTTTTTCTCTGCAGCCTGTGCTTAATGCCGTCTTAGTTTTCCATGTTTTTTGTGTTCCTGGCTCTCAACCAGGTGTAATGCCACACCCGCCGCCCCACATACCACGGTGCTTTTCTTTTTAGGTCCCTCCTTAAACAACGGTGCTCCCGACCCCCCGCCTACTATCTCATCGAGACCCCATAGTCCTCTCTGGAGTTTCTCACAGTGCCAGTGCTCTCTGAGGTCCGTCCACTGTACGCCTCGGTGTGGTGCTCAGAGAGCCCCCTTGTCCACGTACACCCCTCCCGCTTTCCCACTCCATGGAACACTACAAAAAACGTGCCTCCCCTGTTGCCCCCCTCCAAGGCCCAGGTGCCGCACAAGGCCGGCGCAGACAATGCAGGGCTGACAGATGGCTGGGAAGGTTCCTGGGCTGGCGTCAGGCTGTCTGCTGGCTCCGGCCTCCTTCCTCGACCCTTTCCTTTCTGTGCAGCTGCACAATAGTATAGTGCCCGTCACCCTCCCTCCCTCGTGTTAGCAAAGCATGTTGCACTTAATGCCGTCTTCGTTTTCCATGTTTTATGTGTTCGTGGCTCTCGCGGTAGCAAAGCATGTTTTTGAGTCCCGCCTCTGCTAACCCTGTCCATGAGCAGAGGGACCCTCTCTGCCCTAACCCTGCAGAACCTCTTGCCCTCCTAGGTTGGGCCACGTCTGCAGTCTCAGCAAAGAGGACAATGCATGGACGTGTGTCCGGCGCGGAGTGTCAGGAACCCATTCCTCAATGACACATTCAGAGTGATTCATGCCACGACACTGCACCCTGCAGCTGTACAGCGGGAGTGCACCCCTGAGGCAGGGGCTGTCATCAGTTTCTCCTCACCCTGACTGTCGATCCGCCACTGGGTGGCGCGCTTTCCTTCTCCCCATAAACTGCGCCCAATAATGGCCCTGTCTCTCTGTCTTGTAATCTCTTGCAGGCTGTCTCTCCACTCCAACCTTATCTCTTCCCGCACGCAGACTTCCTCTCACATCCTGGTAACGTCTCTCTGCCAAAACAGTGCCTGTCTCTCCTCCCCCCTGACTCTCCATTCAAAGCAACCTCCCTGTTCCCACACACACCACAGGCCCCTGCCTGCCGTTTCCTGCTCCTGTCCCTACATCACATTTTTCTACTCCTCCCTCTCTCTCGTCGGTTATTGCAAGCCGTCGTTCTGTCCTCACTGCCCCTTACCCTCCGGATCTGCCTTCCTCACTCTGACCCGCTATTCATTTAATTGCATTTATATAGCGCATAGTACCACTGACGAGGTGCTGCAGGTCTTCATACTCTTTCACCCTGTCCCTTTACTCGGTGCATTCTGTCCGTCTTTCATTGCCCCACCATTCTCCAAAGGCCTCCTGTGCCTTTTCTCATCCTGTTCATCTATTCATTGTGAGCTCTCTGCTTTCCATACCTTTAGTTCACTTAATTCATCACGACACTGCCTGCTTCTTTTCCTAACCCCGACCCTCCTTTCATCTTCCGCTTTTATTCTCCGCTTCTCACTCGCTCCCAACTGCTCATCATAAGTTCTCTCCCCTTTCGTCATTCTGTCCCTCCTTTCACCAGAGGCTCTTTGCTTCTTACCTGGTCCTTGCTTTTATCTCAGGCTTTCAGTGTCTCCTAACAGCACTCCCCACCGGTTCTTCGCGGTTGTCTCTCCCATCTTCTTGTAACCCTGCCCCTCCTTTTACCAGAGGCTCTCCGTTTCTCACCGTCACTTATTTCATCTCAGCCTTTCAGTCTATCCTTGTGGCACTCCCAACCGCCACTCCAGTCTGTCTGTGCGCTCTCCTGGTCACCGAGCCCCTTCCTTCACCAGAGTCTCTGCTTCTTACCGGTCTCCTCCATTCACTTCACCCCTTCTGTCTCTCCTAAAGGCCCTCCCCATGGGCTGTCTCTCCGTGTCACTCTGTCCCTCCTTTCACCAGAGGCTCTCGGCTTCTTCGTGGACTCCTCCTGCCACAGTCTTCTAGTGGCACTGCCATCCTGTACTACATGGGCTATCTCTCCCCTTGTCATTCTGTCCCTCCTTTCAGCAGAGGCTTTCCTTTTCTCAACCAGTCACTCATTTCATCTCAATCTTTCAGTCTCTCATCGTGAGGATAGGGATGGAAGAAAGATTCGAGGGGACACCATGGAGGTATAAAGTGGTAACATTTGTGAACCTACATCATTCCAGCACAGAGAAGCAAGGTGACTGGCTGCCTTCACCAGCTGGCATCTCATCGTGCCAGTGCAGAGAAGCAGGGTGACTGGGTGCTTTCAGTGGGCATCTCATCATGCCAGTGACTGGACGCCTTCAGCAGCTGGCGTCTCATCATGCCAGTGCAGAGAAGCAGGGTGACTGGCTGCCTTTAGTTGGCATCTCACCGTGCCAGTGCAGAGAAGCAAGGTGACTGGCTGCCTTTTAGCAGCTGGTGCAGGGTGACTGGCTGCCTTTAGTTGGCATCTCATCATGCCAGTGCACAGCAGCAGGTGACTGGCTGCCTTCTAGATGCACCCACCACATCTTTGTTGTTAATGCTCTTGCTTAATCCTTCTCACAGGGCATGCAGGGTGGAACCGGCTGCTGAATGTACTTTCTGATGTTTGTAATCTCGCAGCTTGTGTGCTGCATGGCTAAACACTTATAAGATCCCAAAGGCGAAACCTTTTGGCTGTGCCAATGCTTGTTTCTGTTTATACTACTGTAGCAATCTCGGCACACATTGCTTTAGCTTTTCAAAGCGAAAGCATGGCGTGGTGCCAGTTCTATAAAAGTAAAGAAAAGGAAAAGAAATGCAGCATCCACCGCCTTTGTTTTTTTATTTATTGACTTTTGTAGGAATGGTGGCACGCTGCGCTTTAGCTTCTGATGTTTAAAGCTAAAGCGTGGCGTGCCACCATTGCTACAAAGGTAATTAAGTGTCATGCAGATCAGCAGCAGCGCAGTAAGGATGACAGCAATGACAGGGGGGAGCGGATGTGAGCGAGGAGACTACAGAGATGGCCAACTGAAAAAAACACACAATTGGTGAGGTCTGCTGGGAGGGACCCAAGCAGACAAAGGATGGACATATGGACAGTATTAACCAACCAGAGTGAATAAATTTAGAAAGGCAAGCCAACTACTCAACCAGAAGCGCTGGGCATGCCAAATGCCAATATCCTGAATACTGCTACAGCAATAAATGATGGAACAGAATGCTGAGTAAATCAAACATTCAACCCCTGTCGAGAGATCTGGGTTAAATCCATTGTTCTTTTGCTCACTACGCCACCCCAGTTGAGACCTAGCCATATGCAAATCAGTCTTGACCCTGCTCCCCATGGGAACAGTCCAGCCCAAACTGCCAAGCCGGGTCCTCACTGGACCAGAAACAAGCATCCTGGGAAAGGTTTTGGGGTATCACCCCTCATCAGCCAGCCTAGCTTACCCCAAGTGTTAACCCCAAAACCGGGGAAACCTTCCCTCTTTTATCCCTTCATTATTCCTTTTCAATCAAAATAACAGATTAACATGTCCACCAATCAAATTAATTGCATATTTCCCTATACTAATTCCCACTAATCCTGTTTGGGTTCCGGAGTAGCGTGCCACTAACTGAAAAGCTCTTCAACACCTCATCAGGGGTAGCATGGGCTATATAAATGCAAACCTTTTTCCCTTTTCTATCCCTCCAATCAGAGCTTTAAATGGGCCAGGTCTCACCGTTGCTGAGCACCGGCAGTTTTTTAAAGAGGGCCTTGAAAAGGCATTCCATAGGGCTCTCTTTTGTGCCCTGGCACAGGCGGTCCTTTTTTTACTGGACTGCAGTGACAGCAGGCACATCAATGTGCGCGTGCTCACTTCTCACTAGTGGAGAAGTTACGGCATGACGTCATGCCAGTTGAGCGTTGTAGGAGAAGGGAAATCCTTTAAAGAGAGTCATTTTCTCTCTGGATTTCCCTTCTCTTTTTGAAACTCAGGAGCAGCAACACTGTCATGGTGTCACCATGGCTTTAATTGGAAGCTTTTTCAATATTATATACAGGCCATAGTTGCTGCTTATTTATCTTACGCAACTAACAACCACTGACAAAGCCAATAGTCCTGACTTGTTGTAGGTATGGTGTTACTTGCTGTATCATATATCTGGATGCAATGACAGAAACAGCAAAATACAAGTCGGGCGACATACTTTACTAAACACAGATTATTAGCATACGTGCTTTTAAGCCACACCCTTAATTACATTGGCCACGCCCCTTCGAGAGACCCCCCAGTTTTTTCATCCTACTTAAAGTCCTGCCTTCACCATCCTTCTCAGTCCAAATAACAGACGAACATATCCACCGCTCAAATTACTTCATATTTCACTATACTAATTCACCACGAAACCTTTATGGTAAGAGACCTGCGTGCTACTCGTCGAAAATGCGCTTCAACGGGGGCGTGGCTTGGTGCCAACTGCGATGGCGGCATAGCCCTTCAGCTCCGTCAGGGCCTGCGACACAGCCCCTAAAATCCGCCATCACTCCGACATCCCGAGGGGAATAAACAATGCTGTAAAGTCCCTGAGACCACAGAGCAGAGGAAGGATCGTCCTCGGAACCTCTGCCGTGCACAACAGCTGCAGTTTTGAGCCAGCGCCGGTCCCGAAAGTTAAGCGGCGGCCTCAGCAGGGGGGGGAAGGCGGAGTCTCATAACACGCAGGCCCTGGGTGCGATCTCGCGGCTGGGGCACTGCGCCGCGCGATGTCCGCGGCTTGCGGCCTAACTTCGGAGCATCTACTGCGGTGAACAGCAGCATCCAGAGGGCAATACGGGACTGTGGTGCCTACCGAGGTGAGGCGCAGTGAGACAATCTGGGATCCCCCCCACATGGTAAACACCGGTCCCCACGTCCCACGGAAATAACACACTGTGAAGCAGCAGAACCTGACTGGGAGGAGGACACCCTTGGGAGCTGTAACCTGCAGCCAGACCACCTACGACACAAGCGGCGAATGGAAATCCCCACAGCATTGATTGATACAAGTGAGGGCATACGGGGAGTGAGACTCAGCTACCACACAGGAAAAGGTAAGACCCAGAGAAACTTCGATCTCCCCCCACCCCCCCCCCTTCATCCTTGGTGCTCCTCACGTCTGTTCCCGCGTGACGCACTATCGCCACTAGAGTGACCGCGCTGATGCTTGAGTGAGGGGTCTAATCAGACGATCAAGCGCAGCGAAGAACTTGGCCTGCAGCTAGACGTTACCACCTACGATCGGCAGCCTTGAGTCATTAAACGTGACAAGAAAACCGGAAGATACAGTGCACCTATATTATGTTGCCGTGAGATGAGGCAGGGGGGTAAGAAGTGACATATTTAAAGCCTAGTTTGATCTAAACGACGAATATAAGCAGGTTGAGGCCTGGAGGGCCCCCCCCCTTCTTAAAGACGGACGAACGAACACACAGACGGGCCAGCGTCATGTCCTAGGGAGGGACGGAACCCCCCTTCTACACGAATTTCCTAAACGACAACAACTCCTGACCTGAGGTGCAAAAACACTCCTAGTCCAGGACGCGACGCCTGGCCTGGATACCGCACAGCACCATGACGAAACCAAAGGGTGGTGCGGCCTCCGTCCAAGTTAACAAGATGGACAAATATGTAGTGCCGCGGCAGAAGACGGAGAGCGTGATGAAACCATACCTACCGAGGAGCCATCCCTTAGTTCAATAATGGCGGCGATACACACAGTTGGCACTAACATAGAAACGAAAATTGATAAGGTCACGATTGAAATGAACCTTATGCGGGCCGATATGCAGAAAACGTCAGAAAGGGTCACTGCCACGGAAGACAATATAGGAGAGCTGCAAACCGCAACAAGTAAACTGGAGGACAAGGTCCAAAACCCGATTCATCAACATAAAGAAATGGCGCTACACCTGGATGACCAGGAAGGACGAGCCCACCGTTATAACATACGGGTAGTCGGGGTGCCTGAAGGGGCGTAAGGCCCCAGCATGGATCTCTTCCTTGAAGACCACATCCTGAATCACCTCAAGCCCAAGAGACTGTCTCCACTGTTCTCTATAGAGAGGGCACACAGAGTCCCGATCCTGAAACCAAAGCCTGGTGCACCGCCTCGCACTATCATAGCACGCATCCTGAATTTTCGTGATCGGGATGCAATCCTCCAGGCAGCTAGAGTTAATGGTGACCTCCCCTACGACATCGCGACGATCAGGTTTTTTCCGGACTTCACGAAAGTACAGCGAGAAAGACGGTCCTTTGAAGGGATCAAACGGGCTCTTAGAGACAAAGGACTCAAGTATATGATGTTCTTTCCAGCCAAATTGAAAGTACTTGATGGAGACAAATCCTGGTTCTTCCTGACACCAGAGGATGCGCAACGTTGGCTCGACGAAGGCCCATCCCAGTCGCATCGCCGTAGAGAAGAGAAAAACTGCGAGAACACTGCCCAACATCCTAAAGACTCTCTACACTGGCGTGGAGACAGGATGAGCTCACCATCAAGATCCAGAAGTTCTCGCCCTGGCAGCGACGCAGCACATACTGGAAAATTAAGGACTGCATTAACTTCACTGGTCTGTAGCCATTTCTTTTATTGCCCCCCTTGTGAGCAATGGGGTTGGGGGGTTCCCCGTCATCTAGACACAATATACTTCACTCTGCTAAATTAGTACTGGACTGGCGTTGTGTCAAACGAACAATGCAACTTTAGAAATGTTATTAACCCTCAACATTATGGGGGTGCTGTGGCGGGCCCGGGAGGAAGAGGCTACTGGGCGCTAACACCGCACGACCCTACATTTAATGTTTTATATTTTGGGGATCGTAGGCACTCTGCTATTGGGGTGGTGGGTAGTTCTGAACCTACTAGGCAGGGATGCAGGGAGGGGGGACTTGTTCTCTAAGGGTAGGGTGGGAAGGGTGTTGTTAATTCTCAGTATTGTCATAATGATGGGAATCTCACTTACCCCCCCGTACGAATGGGAAAGGTGATACTATATTCATGTCATTACTCCAACTGAGCAGGGAGGGAGAAGTGCCGAATTCAGTTGTAAGAAATATATATCGGCAATATGGTAATGTTTTGCATGTTAACGTTTTAATGGTTAATGATCTGCAATTATTGACACACAGTCATCATGGGAATTGGTTCATAATGACATCAGCTTTCCAACATGTTACAACCACTTACATCTTCCATGGCTTTGTCTGATCCGATAACACAACGTACCACAACGCCAACGCTGTTATTCCTCTCCTGGAATGTCAACGGACTGCGGGATAAGATAAAACATGGAGGCAGTTATACTGCTGCAGGAGACACACTTGATGGGCTCCACGTGGAAATTCCTTGACTGGTGGGGATTTCACTTGGCAGTACATTCAGAGCTCACCACAGAATCCAGGGGAGTGGGGATTTTAATGCAAAAGCGATTCCCCCTCATAGTCCACCGTACCTTAAAAGACGACCAGGGCCGCTTCACTGCACTCTCGATTCAATGGGAGGGTCGTATGCTCAACTTTGTGACTGTTTATATCCCGCCTGCTCTACACTCCCCCGCCTTCCAAGATCTGGGCAAATTCCTCCTAACGTTACCGGAAGGGGACTTGATACTAGGAGGAGACTTCAACATGACCATAAATGACACTGGACCGTACGCCTGCCCGCCCACAACATCGGTCAAGCTCACCCCTAGCCGACTTTTTGGACACGCATGGTCTATTGGACGTATGGCGGTTCCAAAAGCCACTTCAGAGACAATACACCTTTCAATCGGGAGCTCATACTAGCCTCTACCGCATAGACTACATACTCACAGCACTAGACAACATGGGACGGATAGGGAAAACCACACACTTACCCAGAGGAATCTCTGACCACTCCCCGGTAAGGGCAGAAATTCGGGCGCACTGCACTGTCCAAAGTCGTATGTACCCCATATATCCAGGATTTCTACTTAACTCTAAAATCAAGAAAGGTTTAGTCACTGCGACCACACAATACTTTCAAGAAAATGAAGCGTCAGACTCCTCCCCATTAACACTATGGGAGGCATACAAAAAATTGATACGAGGACAGGCTCTCTCGTTTATTGAGGGACATAAAAAAGAAAAGAAAAATGCAATAGAGACCTTAGAGCGGGAAGTACAGCAATTAGAATCCCAACATGCCGCTGCACCCACTAACGAAACGGAGCATACATTATGCATAGGCTTTCCTGTTTTCAGTTTCTATTTTTGGTAAATTCTGGTGGTGTTTTTTCAGTGTTTTCCAGTGATTTCAATACCTCAAAAAACACAGTGCTTTTCAGTGGTTACTCATTTTCGCGCCATAAAAAACAACTGAGACAGTGTATTACCGGTGATTATGGAACGCTTTCTGTTATTATTGCTTGCTTTCTTCGTCAGGCCCCAGCCATGGTAAGGACCACACTGTATGACATTTAAAGTGGATAAGAGGGCGATCATGATGTGTGCTGAAGAGATGAATGCCAGAATGTCACCATCTGACCAGACCAAGCAGTGTATATAGGTACAAACTACAGAGAATCGTTTGTGGCAGCCAGCAATGTCTCACAGTTCGGATCATTTTTCATAATTTACCCTACAATATCACTGGGAGCTTTGGACGACATAGTATCATCTATCTTGGATTTGAAACCCAGGCTGCAACGTCCTGGCCACATAAAACGCGTGTTCCTCTTTTTAAAAAAAAAATATTTTTATTGAGAAATTCAAACATAAAGCAACATACATTGGCATTGAGTACATCGGCATATCAACCAATCGAGTGTGCATCAAGATTCCGAAAGCATCTTCACAAAGCACTGGTACATTAGCGGCATCAGGTAGTAACACAGCCATCAATATTCAAACGAGAGATAAGCCATATAATCTCAGTCACTCAATTCAGATTCCGAGGTTTCATGCGGGGGTTCACATAGGTTTCCCTCTGTATGCATTCCACCCTCCCCATACCTGGGTCCACTTTTTGGGGCAGCCTCTGTGAATGTACACTGTTTTTTCGACAACCATTATGGAGTCCATGTCTCGGGACCATTGGGCGAGGGTAGGTGTCTGCCGAGAACCCCATCTCTGGGCTATATTGCGCTTCGCCAACAGGAGTACCAGTGTCACCCAGAGTTGCGCCACTCGGCTAAGGTCTGTAGGCTCCCAGACATTGAGGAGACACCTCCTTGGCTCCGGAAGCGTCGGAACTTTAGTCACCTGAGAGAGTGTGCGCAATATCGCCTTCCAGTATTGGGCTATTACAGGGCACTCCCAGAGGGTATGGAAAAGAGTACCGTCCATACCACACTGTCGGAGACATAGCGGGGAATCAGCCCGTTTAAGCTTAAATAAGAGCGTGCGGGTGTAGTACGTGCGGTGTAGAATTTTTAGTTGTACCAGCCTCAATTTGGACGATATTCCCACCTCCTTAGTGGAGGAAAGCGCCGCCTGCCAGTCCGTCTCGTCAAAATCCCCCAGCTCTGTCTCCCATCTAGCCTTAAGGGCAGAAAATGGGTCCGGTTGATTGTTTATCATCTTCCGGTATGTCAGGGACGTCGCTCTCTTAGTCAGATGTTCCGTGAGGAGTCGGTCTTCCAACGGCGAAGACTCCGCCAGCCGGGTCCCGGGCGGGACCGCCGCCCGGAGTGCGTGTCGGATTTGTAGGTATCGGAATCGTTCAGTGTCGGCCAGGTCATAGTCCGCTTGTAATTGGGCAAATGTGACAAGGTCACCTTTTTTCCAGAGGTCGCCGACCCTTGATATGCCAATCAGATCCCACTGTAGGAACCCCTTAGTGGTGCGCAGCACCCCCAACTGTTTCGCTTCCCACAATGGCGTGGCCTGGGTTATCTTCCCGGCCCAACCAAGAGCCCGCTGCGCCTCAAACCATATCTGCAGAGTATGTGTCGTGGGTCCCATGGGGCAGCGACCCCTCGTATGGTTGTAGAGCGCTCCCATGACCCCCCCGGCCCCTAGCAGTTGTCGATCCATACGGTACGCCGGGTCATCCCCAGGCACATGAAGCCACTGATTTATTACCATAAGCTGAGATGCCCAATAGTATAGCTTTATGTCAGGGAGGGCGATACCCCCGTCGTACCAGCCTCTGGTCAGCTTATGGAGCGCTAGCCGTGGCGCCTTATCTTCCCACAATAGGCTGGTCACCTCCGCGTTTATGGCGGTGAAATACGTAGGTGCGACCGGGAAGGGTGTGTTTTGAAGCAGATAGAGAAATCTAGGGAGAGCCATCATTTTAAAGAGGGCGGCCCATCCCAGTAGTGTCAGGGGTAGAGAACGCCAGTGTTTGACGTCGCTACAAAACCGAATCAGGGGCTTCGCCAGGTTTTCGGCCACAAATTTCACCCTGTCCGCTGTCACATAAATTCCTAAGTATTTGAATCCGTCCTCCACCACCCGGATCTCACACCCCTTCGGGAGCCGCGGCGGGGAGCCCCGAAGCATATACATATAGGACTTTTCCCATTTTATCTTATAGCCGGACACCCTCCCGTACGACGCACAGATGTCCAGGAGACAGTTTATCGAGCGCGCCGGCGAGGCTAGGTACAGCAGGACGTCATCAGCATACAGGGAGATGCGGTCCTCCCATCCCATAGTCCACTTTAGGCCCCGGATCACTGGGTCCTGCCGCACCCAGGCCGCGAGCGGCTCCAAAGCCAGAGCAAATAGGAGCGGGGAAAGGGGGCAACCCTGTCGCGTCCCCCGCCCCAACGGAAAGGGGTCCGAGATATGCCCATTTACGACAACCTGTGCCAGCGGCTTGGTATACAAAAGCTTGATCCATGCGCACAGCTTGGGGCCAAAGCCCACGTGGCGGAGAACGGCGAAGAGGAACGGCCACTCCACCAGGTCGAACGCCATTGGAGCGTCCAGCGAGAGGATGGCCGCATCCTCCTCTATCGATGAGCGGCGCATGAGGACCCCGTGCAACCGCCGTATATTCAGGGCAGTATTGCGGTTAGGCATAAACCCGGACTGGTCCGGGTGTATCAAGGCCGTAAGGTGGGGCTGCAACCTTGTCGCCAACGCGTGTTCCTCTTTAATCGCCTCATAAATAAATTATACAGACATTAAAAAATGTTGTTTTACGTAGCACAATTCACGTCGTGTTTTTCAAAATTTTTTAGCTGCAGGAGTCCCGTGACAACTCTGCTTTTGCCTGAGCTATCGTCGAGTATTCCCTCGCTCGCCTAAGGTCGAACGTGGGGATGATAAAAGTGCATTATGCACAAGGACCCAGGTCACCAAAAATGCTGTGCTCCAGGCCTGGGCCTTTTTTCTACGTTCTGGTACGTTAGTTCCACGGACGTGAACGAGGACTACACGTCCCAGAATGCATTAGGTTGTTGAACTACATCCAAGCGAGGAGAACAATGTCCCCGGTGCCATGGGTACATCGGGTAACCTTACACTAATGTACTCTTTGCAGACTTTGCTTCCTGCGTGTAGCCTGTACCAAAATCTCATATATTTGTCTGTCGTGCTGCATATCAATAAACAGTAAAACATCCCCCTTTCCTCCCCCCTCCCACTGAAGCATCCCAATCATGCCAGTCATAACAATCCCATCCCCCTGTTTGTTTTGTGTCAGTCTTCCCCATGTTCGCAATTTTCCACGTCCTGGAGCAGCAGTGGCAGAAGTCACTGGCGGGTATCCTCCCGTGCCAAGGTTCACCTGCCCAGGTGTTCATTCCTACCCTTAAATTACTCCTTTGCATAAAGTAGTGCCTTCTGAATTTCAAGGAAGCAGCGATTTATAGTTCCATGACCTTTTAATCGTGACAGTGAAGCTTAAACTGGTCAGGGATTCACTGCACAGTCCGCTTGCACACTAAACTGTGTCCTGTTTATGCCTTCTGGGCAAAATGCGGCGTTCCTGCTAAAGGGTCCAGATCAAGCACCTACTGCGCTTTAATGTGGAAGGATAGTGTAGGTGCAGTGGGAGCATGAAGAGAGGCCTCACAACCTCCACAACGACGTATGAGGTTAGTTAAACAGCAGTATGCTCAGCAGTGTCCATACTGCTTTGCCTCATCATCAGTGTGCCTTAAATATACTTTAATCCTGCTGGCAGTAATCGCTTGGCTGGGCTAATAGTTGCTTTCTCTGTTACATCCGATCTGTATAGACGCGTGTTGCACGCTCTTGTGCCAGTTCACAGCGCACTCAGTAGCAGTCTGTGGTTTCTTCAGCGTGCCTCACGATCATACATGCCAACATTTCAGAAAAGCAAAGCGGGAGATTTAAAATAAAGTTAAAAAAAAAAAATCGGGAGAATGGGGCCTTCAATCGGGTTTCTGTCATGTATGGACTTTGGAAGTGTGCTGCTGCAGGATCGGACATTAGAAAGCAAATTCACGTGTTTTTTTTTTATCACCTTTCAGAAGCATGGAGCGCAATGGCAGGCAGAGAAAGAGGGGGATGCAAGAGTTTGCACTGGCCTGGCAGGTTGCAGTCAGTGCATACACCCCTCCCCCGTCAGCCCGGGCTGAAACAGCTTCAGGCACACACACAGCCGCCGCACCCCCCCCCCCCCCAGTACTTCACAGACCATTTGCTTGTTAATGAGGCTTTGTTAGTTTTTCACCTCTTCTAGACCTCCTGCATCGCAATTCTGACTATTGCTGGAAGAATTAGCACGTTACACAATACCAAGCCCTGTCTGCTGAAACCCCGAGGAATCGGGTTTTTGCTTGCAGGAATCGGGAGGCGGGAGAATATCCATGAAATCGGTAGTCTCCTGCCTGATTCTGGAGTGTTGGCATGTCTGCTCACGATATCCCGCTTTCCCAGCTCTGATTAGGGCGGTCCAACAATAATACGGTTTTCTCGCACTGCCGCGGCCTCAGTGCCTGCAGTTATCTGCCGTCTCCCAGAGTGTTCTTTCTCCTCCCTGCGAGCGGGTGCTTATGTTCGCAGATCCGCTCTGTTTAGTGCAGAGTTGAAGGACTTGCGCTTGTATCAGCGAGTCATATTGCCGCCATCGCGCCAGAAAGTCTGTGGCCGATCCGCCAGCTGTTGTATCCTGCCCGAAAGCCATTAGGTGCCTCCGTAGAAGATAGTAGTTGACACTGTAGGGCTAACTAGGGCAAACCGGCATTCCCAAAGCGGGGATCTCAATATGTACTGCTTTGGCTCCCTCAAGTGGCCAAAAGGTGCAAATGGCCAAGTGGTGAATCCAATTTGGAAAATTCAGCAATACTTGGTTTAAACCGGGTCAGCTGATTTGCAATCGGTAGGGTAATCTCCGTCAGAGTCGGTTTTAACCGAAATCCGGACAGCCGAATTATGCATGAAGCGACAGGAATACAAAGAACACCTGTGGACTGACGCCAAGTCCAGTCTGCAAACAGTCCAACACCAGATCTATGAATCTGGGGACAAAGCAGGCAAGCTTCTTGCCTGGTTAGACAAGAGGGAACGGGCGAATAGATGGATAGCGCAGCTTACGATGGGGAAGTCACATCAGACCCGCAACACATAGTGACTGCACTAGCGTAACATTACGAATGCGTATACACCTCCACGAATACTACCACTGTCCAGGAAGCCCTAGCTTTCCTCAAAGATATCCGTATGCCGAGGCTCACGCCTTAGGAAACTGAGAGTCTAGAAGCAGATATCACGATAGACGAACTCAAGACTGCTATCTCCAAGATACCATCGGGTAAAGCCACTGGTCCTAATGGCATCCCAATAGAACTATATAAAAGCCACTGTTCCTAATGGCATCCCAATAGAACTATATAAAGTCACGGCGGACAAGATTGCCCCATATATGCTAAAAATGCTTGAAACAAGTTGCGACATTGGAACATTCCCCAGAGATCAACGCTTGGCGACCACTGTGGCCATTCCTAAACCGGGCAAACCGATGGCGGTATGCACATCATATCAACCGATCTCCTTAATCAATGCGGAGGGGAAAATCTTAGCAAAAACGTTGGCGCTCAGGATAACGCCCCATCTCGTCAAACTGGTCCACCCGGACCAATCGGGCTTTATGCCTGGCAGGAACACAGCCCTGAATCTCAGGTGCCTGCATGGAGTGCTGGGCCGAAAACACACAATACAGGAGGACGCCGCGATCCTCTCCAAAAATGGCCTTTGACTCAGTGGAATGGGCCTACTTTGTTTGCAGTCCTTCAATACTTAGGGTTTGGACCAAATTTCTGTTCCTAGATTCATTTACTGTACACCAAACCTGTGGCACACGTAGTCGCCAATGGACACATATCAGGGGAGATCACACTGGGGAAAGGGACGCGACAGGGCTGCCCATTGTCGCCCTTGCTGTTCGCACTGGCCCTGGAACCACTGGCGGCTTGAATAAGGTGGGATCCTGTGGTACGCGGCCTAAAATGGAGGGAGGGGTGGGAAGATCGTATCTCCCTCTACGCTGACGATGCTCTGCTATATATCGCCTCGCCCACACGATCCCTCCATGCCTTACTTAATATCTGCGCAGTGTTTGGTACTGTATCCGGATATGCCATTAACTGGGATAAATCCATACTATACATACTGCATGGTTGCGCCCTGCGTTTTTAAAAGGCTGCAAGGTCCAGATAATCACGGATAGCTTCAAGTACCTTGGCATACATGTAACATCAGATCCAGATAATTTTATAACACTTAACTTACAGCCCCCTCTGCAACGGCTGAAGCGTGTCATCAAGCATTGGAAAGCGCTACCACTCACCCTACTGGGTAGAGCGGCTCTTTTTAAGATGATGGCCCTGCCCAGATTCTTATATGCCCTACATAACACACCATATCCAGTTCCTGACTCAAACTTTAAGGCTGTAAATTCGGATGTCACCGCTCTCCTATGGGATAGCAAACCGGCAAGAGTTGCAGTGAATAAGCTAGTGCGAAGCTGGTAGGACGGTGGGATAGCCCTACCTGACATCAAAGTGTATTATTGAGATTCTCAACTCACAGTCATCAACCAATGGCTTCATGTACCAGACCCAGCGTATCGCCTGGACAAACTGGCCCTGGGGTAAGGAGGCGTTAATAGAGCACTATACAACAAACGAAAGGCCCGCGACCTCATAGGCCCAACGGCACACTCAATCCATATATTTTTTTTAAAGTGTTATTTGTTTTGTGTTATATATATGGTACATGCTATCTATATTTGTCACAAAGGTAACTTGCACTTTACGTGAAATCACTTGAACCACACCTCGATCCATAGATAATCATTGCGTCAAACTGATTCAAGGTTTCACCCATTCACTAAAACTCATCCCAGGGCCTCATGTTATTTGTTTTAACAACCGCTATACACTGTCCAAGGAATTTTGACAAAACTTAATGTGCATTCTCGTCTATTATTTTTTCACATTATTATATCCGGCTAGTAAATGGTCCAACGCCAGCGGTCACATCTTCATCCAAGTCCGACTGCAAAGCTTTTTAGCCAAACAGACTTTGCACGTTCGTATTTTTGAGTTCACACTACACTGCTAAATATAAAAGTCCCAAAATGCGCAGGCAGCTAAAATACCGGGAGTGCCTGAAGGTGTTGTGCAAGATACTGCGCCAACAAGCAGCTAAGAACATGCTGAACGGTTTAAACATTGTGGTTATGTTCAGCTGTTCTTTTTAAAGGGACAATGAAGTACTTGACTGCTAATATGCTACTGCCAAAATTCTGTCCCAATAAAAGTCCCTGAAAAGACAGAAATTGCACCCATGTCTGTAAGAAGTAATGTTATTTTTATTGGAGTTACCAGGTGACTTCATGCCACCCGCACACCTCTTTTTCAGCCCAGCAATTTAATTTAATAAAGCTGGGTATGTAGCCTAATAAGCCCCGGCCTGGTTCTGTGCAGCGCAGTGGATTTGTGAGCAGGGCGGAGCGAGATGCTGACACAACCTCATAGAAGCACACCGTTGGTTAACCACACAACACACCCAGAGGAAGGCTCCGCCGCCTGCACTCGCAGCAAAATGAAGTATGTTAACACGGAACACAACTATAATCGTGATGATGTATCAAGTGCACACACAGCATCAAGCACACACGGAAGCATCAATGAGCTGGGTAACAATAATATACAGCCACACACAACAAGGACACACAGAGCACTGCTGAAGCACACACTGTAAGGAAACCTGGATAAAAACATACAATCTTAATCAGTGACACATAACCTCCATGTGATGCACATAGTCTAAATTAAACACATACAGTCTCAGCAAAAGACACCCACAGCTAAACAGACATGCGCGCACACACAGGCACACTCACATGCTCACGCGCAATCCAACACATACATGCTGGACCTATCAAACCAACACACACATTACATTTTACAAACACATACACAATCGGACGTTGTCAAGCAGACATTGCATCAAACACAAACACACACACTACAGGACTTAAATAAAACACACACACACACGTAGGTAGCTTCATGCAGACGCTCACTCCAGACTTCATACAAGCACAGCCTCCATCTGACTAATATTTCACAAGTTTCACTTACACAAACACACACACACACATTTAAACTCACATTCTGAATGAAGCACAGGCCCCCCCAGATGCCATCACACACAAGATGTGTTGCTACTTCACATTTTCATGCTATCCAAACACCACCCTGCTGCGTTGCAATGGCCAGGATGCCCCTGTTGGGAAATGTTAGACTCAACCAGGAATGTTCCCTCTGTCAGCACCAGGTAGCATCCTTAGCAAGAAACTGTATATTCCAGAATAAAGAAAGGATTTGTAGTTAATAACACCTACATTTCATGTGCATTATCCACAACTCAGCCAAGGAGAGTGCTTCCTCTTCAGGACAAGAGTGGCGCGTCTGTCTGGTGTTAGGTTGTGTGATTGTGAGTGCATGTGGGAGGGAGACTAGATGGGTGGGGCTTTTTCTTAAAATAATAAGCATGCTTTTTTTTCAGCATAGTTACATTTTTAGCATTTATTAGAGGCATTGACATGTGCAAGGTTCCTCTGTTTCATAGTGTAATTTGTGGATTCTGTCCTGTTTTTGTCTTCATGAAAGAGTTATATGTGGTTGTTTGCAGAGAGGGCACAGCCAGACAAAGAGTGTTACTCTTGGCTTCAGTGCTTGGCTAAGTGTCGGGTCCAGATGTAAGTTGGTCTCTGGGGTCTCAGGTAAGTCTACCCTCTGGTGCAGTTTGACCCAAAGTATGAGTTTTAGATAATCTGTCCAAGGCCCGGCAAGAAGACGTAGGCCAAAGGCGTGGTCAGTCTTATAACCAATATTGTCTTGGTCACCCACATGTCCTTGCAATGCAGACAGCCAGAGTCAGCCATGAAACCTGGCTAGGACACCATGCTCACGTTCAGTCTACGCACGATCACTAGACCTAGTCGACGTTAAGGCAGCGTTCTTCAGGGCATTATAAGCATCTCTCTCAGAATGAGTTACCATTAGAGTACTCAGTGGTATTGTCTGTTCAGGCTGGATGGCCTACACCGTAGGTTGGGCTCCATTCTCGTCCAGCGCCTTAACAAAGGTATTGAGACCAAGTGACACTTTTGAGGAACAGCTGGCAGTGTTGGAGCCATGAGACCCGTACTTACAAATCAACCATCTCCACAGACTTGCCTCTCCCACCGAAAGATTCTGACTCCACTGGTACCTTATTTCACATTATGGCCATTGTTGAAGGTCAGGTAGACCAGAAGGTTTTCAGGATGCCAGCGAATCCCAGAATTCAGAGAGAATAACGCTCTGTCAAAGAGCCGGGTTCCAAGGCTTTTGTAAAAGCTCTCACCAAGAGCATTGTACGTAGGTTTAAGGGCTATTGATTTTAAAGGATTTGAACCTGAAAATCTGTGCCCTCCTAGACAAGATTTCCCTCAGCCTGGAATGGGCAGCATGTAGAAAGAGGACAATCTGTAAGAGGGAGTTAATGGCAAAGCATTTACGAATAAAAGCAGAAATGACCACAGAGTGTTCGATTCATAATAATTAGAAGTAAAGAAAAATCCTATGCTCCATAACTGGGAACCTATAAAGGACAGATATTAGGGTAGAAGCATGACTTGGGTGCCCTTTCTTCTGAGTGCCCTGGCTGGGTGCCCAAAGGGTAGAACTGGCAGTTGTTAGTCACTGATGAGCCGTGGTTTGTGTAACTCTCCAGGTAATGTCAATCTGAGACCCCATATCAGCCTGTCACTGCACTAGACTAAATATTCCTATGCCGCCCTCAGTGCTATCCATGAGCCATGTGTAGCTGGGTAATGCTACACCACCTCACCCACATTCTTCAAGCAGAGCACTTTATAGTCATGTGAGGCAATCATGCCAGTCACCCTCCCTTTAGCTCAACTTCAAAGTCCTGCCCAATGATACGAGGCAAGCCTATGTTGTGATGTCATAGCGCGTGCTCTGAAGCCCCACGTGTGCGCTCAATTGTGCTGTATAAATAGTTACAGTAAGTCTGCATTGTATATATGACTTTCAAAGTCAGTACGTGCACTCCAGTAGTCAGCAGCGACACAGGGACATGCGTACAGCGCCACTAGCAGTAGAAGTGGAAGCCGTGCATAGAGAGCATTTTTCCTAATGCCAGGCATGATAGTAACCCTGTACATCTGCATTTTGAGAGGACAGTAAGTTACTTTGCTGCACAGGGAACCTCCAAGTAGATTGTGCAATGGAAGTACTATGCAGCTTAAGCCATAACTTCTCTTACTCGTGAGCAATCCTGCTGCTGGGGGAACATTCTCATCAGGAAACATACCGATTTAGGGAAGCAAGAGGAAACCTATTTTTTATTATTTAATACTAATAGGAGGTGGCCTTTGAGGCGAGAGGGGGCCCTTGGGAAAGAACCCTAGTTCTACAGTGATAAAGCTGTCAGGCCAAACTCATACAATGTCCTTCGCAGACATCTTTGTCCCCTCATCAAAGCTCTTCCATCCATCTATCTATCCATCCATTCATTCATACATCCATCCATTTGAATGGGATTACTCTCCGTAGTCACCTCCAGGTTCTTTTGAGATTCAAAAGCCTGCGCTCATGCGATGCACATGTAAAGCACATGCCTGTCAAAAAGTGTCCTACAAGTTGTCACACAAGTGAATTGTCACACAAGTGCCCTTGAGGACAGCCTATGCTTCATGTTCACGGTTGGGCTACATGGTTGGTGGTAGGGTCTGTTACTATTTGCTGCTGATACAATGGCAGTGGGATATGCCAATTATTAACTCCTCAAAGTAAATCGACATACTTATCTGCTAATCTGCTTCACATAACACTGAATACTTTAAAAGAACTTTAAAGAATATGCATCCGTAAACTCTCTCCTGTGTTAACCCCTTCGCTGCTAGGCCTTTCCCCCCCCTGTGCTAAGCCTTTGTTGGACTATTTGGGGTAGTGCGCGCTTAGGCCCCTGTAACTTTTTGACCACATAAGGTATCCACGCCAAATGTGCGTCCTTTTCTTCCAACATCATGGGGATTCTAAAGGTACCCAGGGTTTGTGGATTCCCCTGGAAGGGTCCCAGAAATTAGCCAAAATACCGCAAAAATTTGTTTTTTTTTGTGAAAAATTGGATAAACGGGCTGCAAATGAAAGCGTCTGGGTTTTTCTCTGCAAATGGTATCAAAAAAGGGTTTGCGGGGCTGAAATCACCATTTCTCCAGTTTTTAGGGAATAATAGAATTTTGTCAGAAAACCAACATTTTTTACACAGTTTTGGCATTTTTCTGGGACATACCCTATTTTTGCTATTTTTTGTGCTTTCAACCTCCTTCCAGTTAATGGTAGAAATGGGTACAAAAGCAATAATGGATCCTGGAAAGCTATACACTTTTGAAAAGTAGACCAAATTCTGAATTCAGCAAGGGGTCATTTGTGTAGATCCATCAAGGTTTCTTTATAGAAACTACCAGTTAAATATAGGAAAAAATAAAAATTAGTTGAAAAAAGCAGCCTTTTGTGTCAACGTTTTCACCTGTAACTTCTTCTAATTACGACATTTCTTTGAAAGCAATGTAACGTTACATCCGCTGGACCTTCCTGGTTGTGGGGATATATAGGACTTGTAGGTTCACCAAGAGCCCAAGGAACCCAGAGTAAAAAACTGAGCAGCATTTTGTAATGGTTTTTTTATTATGTTCCGGGTATATAGCAATTATTGTGGGAAAATGTATACATGGAAAAATCGGTATGAAAGACACCTATGTATTTCTGAAATGGGAACAAATTACAGAGTTTAGAAACAGTGCATATTTGCACATTTTCGAAATTGGGAATACTCATACTAGCATGATTATTGGTCATTTTTCAAAATGACTTTTTTTTACACAATGTCTTTGATTTGGAAGGGAGAAATGCATCAAAAATCAATAGGTAATAACAGTTGCTTTACAAATCTGAACTACCCTAAGTCTCCCGATAAAAATGGTACCTCACTTGTGTGGATAGGCATAGTGCCCACGACAGGAAGTGGCTCAAAACCCAACGTGAACACACCACATTTTCACAATGAAAATTTACACATTTTTTGCGAAGAGTCTAGCTGTAGTTTTTGAACCCTAGCTCTGCCGGCACCTAGGGAAACCTAGCAAACCTATACATTTTTGAAAACTAGACACCCAGGGGAATCCAAGATGGGGTGACTTGACTGCCTCCCACCATGATCTGTTGCCCAGAATCCCTTGCAAACCTAAAAAATTGACCAAAAAAACACATTTTCCCCACATTTCTGTGGTGGAAAGTTCTGGAATCTGCGTGGATCCACAAATTTCCACCCACCCCGCGTTCCCCAAAGTCCTACAAGAAAAATGGTACCTCACTTGTGTGGGTAGGCATAGTGCCCACGACAGGAAGTGGCTCAAAACCCAACGTGAACACACCACATTTTCACAATGAAAATTTACACATTTTTTGCGAAGAGTCTAGCTGTAGTTTTTGAACCCTAGCTCTGCCGGCACCTAGGGAAACCTAGCAAACCTATACATTTTTGAAAACTAGACACCCAGGGGAATCCAAGATGGGGTGACTTGACTGCCTCCCACCATGATCTGTTGCCCAGAATCCCTTGCAAACCTAAACAATTGACCAAAAAAAACAAATTTCCCCCACATTTCTGTGGTGGAAAGTTCTGGAATCTGCGTGGATCCATAAATTTCCACCCACCCCGTGTTCCCCAAAGTCACTTTTTTCACACATTTTGGTGTGGGAAAGTTTTGGCATCACCGGGCTCACACAAATTTACCACCACCCAGCGTTCCCCCAGGTCTCCCGGTGAAAATGGTGCCTCACTTGTGTGGGAGGCCCAAGTACCCGCAGCAGGCAAGGGCCCAAAACGTAGTGAGGCGACATCAAAATGGCCTATCGCAAAACCACCTGGTTTTGCAAGGGGGGTCACTTGGGTTTTTGGCGGGTACTTGGGCCTCCCACACAAGTGAGGCACCATTTTTACCGGGAGACCTGGGGGAACGCTGGGTGGTGGTAAATTTGTGTGAGGCCGGTGATGCCACAACTTTCCCACACCAAAATGTGTGAAAAAAGTGATTTTTTCAGCTAAAATTGAGGTTTGCAGGAGATTCTGGGTAAGGAAACGTTGGGGGATCCACGCAAGCCATACCTCCCTGGAAGCCGCCGGGTGTCTAGTTTTCAGAAATGTATGGGTTTGGTAGGTTTCCCTAGATGGCCGCCGAGCACCGGGCCAAAAACCCAAGTGACCCCCCTTGCAAAACCAGGTGGTTTTGCGATAGGCCATTTTGATGTCGCCTCACTACGTTTTGGGCCCTTGCCTGTCGCGGGTACTTGGGTCTCCCACATAAGTGAGGCACCATTTTGACCGGGAGACCTCGGGGAACGCTGGGTGGTGGTAAATTTGTGTGAGCCCGGTGATGCCACAACTTTCCCACACCAAAATGTGTGAAAAAAGTGATTTTTTCAGCTAAAATTGAGGTTTGCAGGGGATTCTGGGTAAGGAAACGTTGGGGGATCCATGCAAGCCATACCTCCCTGGAAGCCGCCGGGTGTCTAGTTTTCAGAAATGTATGGGTTTGGTAGGTTTCCCTAGATGGCCGCCGAGCACGGACCAAAAACCCAGGTGACCCCCCTTGCAAAACCAGGTGGTTTTGAGAGAGGCAATTTTGATGCCGCCTCACTACGTTTTGGGCCCTTGCCTGTCGTTGGTACTTGAGCCTCCCACACAAGTGAGGCACCATTTTTACCGCTAGACCTAGGGGAACACTGGGTGGTGGGAAATTTGTGTGAGCCCATTGATGCCACAACTTTCCCACACAAAAATATGTGAAAAAAGTGTTTTTTTCAGCTAAAATTGAGGTTTGCAGGGGATTCTGGGTAAGGAAACGTTGGGGGATCCACGCAAGTCCCCGGGTGTCTAGTTTTCAGAAATGTGTGGGTTTGGTAGGTTTCCCTATGTGCCGGCTGCGCTAGGGCCCAAAATCCACAGGTAGGCATATTGCTAAAAACAACTCTGTGCCTAGTTGGCTTTCTGCCACCCGGGGGGGCATCGGGGGGGGGGAGGGGGTTGCCCCGATATGCCCCCAAGGGGGGCAGAAACACTGTAGCTATTTTTTGGGGGTTAGGGGCATTGGTATGCCCATTCTGGGCAGCCCCCACCCCTACACATAAAAAAGCCAGTGTACTCGTTGGCGTCTAGTGGGCTTTTTGCCCCCCAAGGGGGGCAGATTGAGGGCTACTGCCCCTATCTGCCCCCCCGGGGGGCAGAAGGTCCACCAGATGCCAGGGATTTTTTTGGGCAAATTTTAAATAGGGTGGGGGCTGTTCAAAATGGGCATGCCAATGCCCCCACCCTAATTAAAATTTGCCTAAAGAAATCCCTGGTGTCTAGTGGGCTTTTTGCCCCCCGGAGGGGCAGATTGGGGGCTAATGCCCCCATCTGCCCCCCGGGGGAGGCAGAAGGTCCACTAGGCGCTAGAGAGTTTTTTAGGTAAATTTTAATTAGGGTGGGGGTTGCCCAAAATGGGCATGCCAATGCCCCCACCCTAATTAAAATTTGCACCGAAAAATCCCTGGCATGGGGGCTACTGCCCCATCTGTCCCCCACGGGGGGCAGGAAGGCTGTAACTTTTGCAGGGAGGGGGTGGGGGCATGGGCATGTCAGTTTTGGGCAACACCCAACCTAATTAAAATTTGCCCCAAAATAATCCCTGGCGTCTAGTGGGCTTTTTACCCCCCCCCCCCCAACAGGGCAGAATGGGGGCTGATGCCCCAATCTGCCCCCCAGGGGAGGTAGAAAATCCACTAGACGCCAGGGAGTTTTTGTGGCAAATTTTAATTAGGGTTGGGGCTGCCCAAAACGGGCATGCCAATGTCCCCACCCTAATTACATTTTGCCCAAAAAAATCCCTGGCATCGAATGGGCTTTTTGCCCCCCGGGGGGGGGGCAGATTGGCGGCTACTGCCCCATCTGTCCCCCACGGGGGGCAGAAAGGCTGTCATTTTTGCAGGGAGGGGGTGGGGGCCTGAGCATGTCCGTTTTAGGCAACCCCCACCCTAATTCAAATTTGCCTCAAAATAATCCCTGGCGTCTAGTGGGCTTTTTGCCCCCCTGGCAGGGCAGATTGGGGGCTAACGCCCTTATCTGCCCCCAGGGGAGTCAGAAAGTCCACTAGACGCCAGGGAGTTTTTGGGGCAAATTTTAATTAGGGTGGGGGCTGCCCAAAACGGGTATGCCAATGCCCCCACCCTAATTAAAATTTGCCCCAAAAAATCCCTGGCGTCTAGTGGGTGTTTTGCCCCCCGGGGTGGCAGACTGGGGGCAACTGTCCCATCTGCCCCCCAGGGGGGCAGGAAGGCTGTAATTTTGGTGGGGGCATGGGCATGCCCTTTTTGGAACCCTCCACCCTAATACAAATTTGCCCCAAAAAAATCCCTGGCCTCTAGCGGACTTTTTGCTCCCCCCGGGGGGGGGCAGATTGGGGGTTACTGCCCCATCTGCCCCCCAGGGGGTAGGGAGGCTGTTATTTTCGAAGGGGAGGGGGTGGGGGCATGGGCATGCCCGTTTTGGGAGCCCCCACCCTAATTCAAATTTGCCCCCAAAAAATCCCTGGTGTCTTGTGGGCTTTTTGCCCCCCTGGCGGGGCAGATTGGCGGCTAATGGCCCCATCTGCCCCCCAGGGGGGCAGAAAGTCAACTAGACGCCAGGGAGTTTTTGGACAAATTTTAATTAGGGTGGGGGCTGCCCAAAACGGGCATGCCAATGCCCACACCCTAATTAAAATTTGCCAAAAAAATCCCTGGCGGCTAATGGGCTTTTTGCTCCTCCGAGGAGGGCAGATTGGGGGCTACTGCCCTCCAAAGGGTGCAGGAAGGCTGTTATTTTTGTGGGTGGGGGCATGGGCATGCCCGTTTTGGGAGCCCCCACCCTAATTCAAATTTGCCCCCCAAAAATCCCTGGTGTCTTGTGGGCTTTTTGCCCCCCCCCAGCGGGGCAGATTGGGGGCTAATGCCCCCATCTGCCCACCAGGGGGGGCAGAAAGTCCACAAGACGCCAGGGAGGTTTTTGGGCAAATTTTAATTAGGGTGGGGTTGCCCAAAACGGGCAGGCCAATGCCCCCACCCTAATTAAAATTTGCCTAAAATAGCCCTGGTGTCTACTGGGCTTTTTGCCCCCCCGGGAGGGGGCAGAAAGGCTGTCATTTTTGCGGAGGGTGGGTGGGGGCATGGGCATGCCCATATTGGGCAGCCCCCACCACAAATTACAAGAAAAAATAAATCCCTGCCGTATAGTGGGCTTTCTGCCCCCCGGGGGGGGGGCAGATTAGGGGCTACTGCCCCCAACTGCCCCCCAGGGGGGCAGAAAGGCTGTACATTATGCTGGGTGGGGGCATGGACATGCCCTTCATGGGCAGCCCCCACCCTAATAAATTGTGTGCGCCAAGTAAATATCCCTGGTGTCTAGTGGGCTTTTTGCCCCCCCGGGGGGGCAGATTGGGGGCTACTTTTTGCCCCCCCCCGGGGGGGGGGGCAAAAAGACAATTACACTCCAAATATTTCGGGGGAGCAAAAGTCCTTGCCTAAGGGGCCACTGGGGAGGGGTACCATTGGAAAGGGGAGATTCTCCCCTTTCCAATGATACCTCTCCCGTCTTTCTATGTGCCCGGGGGGCTGAGATAGCCCCCTGAGCACATACAAAGTGAAACTGAAATGAGCCTAAAGGCTCATTTCAGTTTCGGTTTCTGTGTAATGAAGACAGCGCGACGTGCGCGCTGATCTTCATTGCACAGAAACCAGGGAGGGGGCCTCAGGAGCTGGGGAAGCTCTTCCCCAGCTCCTAAGGTCAAAGGCATGAAATAGAAATCCCTCTGCTGTCTGCAGCAGAGGGATTTCGTGCCCCTGGCCTCATGACGGAATGGTTCCGTCATGAGCACAGGGGCACCGATGCTCATGACGGAACCATTCCGTCATGAGCATCGAAGGGGTTAAACATTAAAAATGATACTAGGACTTCATTGGGAGATGCTCTTCAAGGATGGTGAGCTGTAGCACTAGTCTTCTACAGGCCTCCCTTGTGAAGTATTTTTTAGATACATATTGTTCATACCGAATGCTGAGACATGGTTAGATAAATCCTTGTCGGCCTCAGATTCCTCCAAATTAGTTATATTTAAATTCATGTTTCGTGCTCGACATTTCATTTTTTAGTGTTCTCTGTAGGGCTGTCTGATTTATGACTGGGTATCCTGGTGCTCCATAAGGTAATCATTTAGTATGCTTTAAACGTTAATACAATATAATATGTAATGATAAATGTGTTGAAAATGCTTTGTTTTGGCCTTTCTGTCTCCAAACTTTTTTGGGAGGGGGGTGGGGAGAGAGAACCCCCCAAACTCCACTTGTAGTGGCTGCTCACTGCGCTTGCTTGCTACACATCATATGGGGGCAGGTCTCGCTTTTACTTTGTTCTTTCTGATTCACTACTTGGGTCTATTTGTGCTCTCTGTAACAATGTCTATGGGTACATATGACTGGGTGGGTAATCGGGTGCTCTTTAAGGTCATCGTCTACTATTTACTGTGCTTTGAAAGCTGATACAATTGAATATGTAATGAAAAATATGTTGTAAAATTCACCCTTTTGGTCTGTCTTTTCCCAAACTTTTCTTGGAGGGAGAACCTCCCCAAACCCCCTACTAGTGGTCGAGCTCGCTCGCTCACTTCGCGCCGGACAGGGGATGGTCTGGCAAAATTTGCAAGGGCTGCTTTCAGTTCCCAGTCCGGCCCTGATCATATAAGTGAGGCAATGAAGAACAAGAAGTCTGCTATCGTCAGGTGGCTTTCAGGGGGCCAAGCGCTTCTTTGGCAAGACTGATAGAAGCAGCTCAGCCATTCGAACAGAGTGCTGGTGTAGATGCTCCAAAGTGTGCTGCAGATGCGTCCAACTCGTAAGCACCACCAGGGACATCTTAAGGATTTTGGGGGCCCTGGGCCAAACATATTTTGGGGGCCCCTGTTCAGAACAACTTTGAATTTATGTTCCAATTTGAGCCCCTGTTTCCCACGCAGTTTCCGCTTCCTCAGCTGTGTTAGTAATCCAGTTTTCATCATAGGCATTAGCCTATATATTCCCGATGCAAACAGACGCGCGCAGCTGACAGTGGTAGGATTTAGTGTTTCCTGCCATGCTAAGATGTTTTTAATACTTTTTAAATTGTATATGTGTGGCTTAATTACTCTGTGCTTTTTAACAATTTCTCCTACCTACGCGCACTTGCACTTTACTTGATTCTGCTTGCCTACACCTCCTTAGCTCCTTCGATTCACATCTTGCTTTTCCTCCAGTCCTGGTCCGCCGCAGCTGGTACGCCGATTGTGCGGAGGGCTGGGGCTACTATCAGGCTCCACACTACTGCCCACTCAGTTTCCACTTCCTCAGCTTCGTTAGCGATCCAGTTTGCATCATTGGTATTAGCCTATATATTCCCGATGCAAACGGACGCGCGCAGCGGGCGCGCCGAATGCGCACCAAAGGCAAACCCGTCTGCGCCTGGAGGCGTTCCAGAGGCGTCCAGCACCGGCCATGCTGCCCAGTTCCCCTCCGGTGAGTTTCTTCCACTATATTACAATAGGGAAAAACTGCTTAGCCTTAGGCGGCTACCATTATGTCAGTGTACAGTGGCTGATCCACGCTTGGAGGTAGACTTTTGATGCAATAAGTGCAACTTGTCTCTCCTCCAGCCCAGGAAACTCACACCCAAGATCCTCCCACGCAACAATAAGTGTAAAAACAATATGAAAACAGAGGACTTAAAGGCCACCCTTTAAATTGTCGCTCTATGAAAAAGCATGAACCACACATTTATTGCCTACTTTTAGATGAACAGCCTGATCTTTTATTTCTCACTGAAACCTGGTTGTCCGAAGCCTCCAACCCTACTATCACCTCGGCCATCCCTACGGGTTATAAAATGCTTAGGAGGGGCCGGCTGAGTGGGAAGGATGTGGTGTCACCATAATTTACAATCAAAAACTAGACTGCTCTCCCATCCTGATGGAAAACACCGAGGGCGCAGAGTCCTTAGGCTTCCGCTGTACTTTATCCCCCCATCATAGCTTAGCTGGTTTTCTGATTTACATACCTCCCAGTGCCATTGGAAATTTTATTAGTACGCTTAATACAGCCACCACCTTCCTAGCCTTAAAATACAACAACTGCCTTATTCTGGGAGATTTCAATATACATATGGACAATGGAAAAGACCCTCAAACAATTTCCTTGTTGGAGACTCTGCAGGCCTGCAACATGTTTCCATCTATTTCTTCGGCCACCCATGAGAAGGGCCAAACCCTAGATCAAATCTTTCACAACTTTGACATATCAGTAAGCCTACCTCTTCCCATTATCTGTTCTGACCACCTCCTATTAAAATTTGTCATTCCCAACTCTGCCACAGCTCCTCGGGCTAACGCAGGGCAGAGGGTCCCTAATTACAGGACGTTCCATAAAATATCCATCCCGATGTTCACAGACACCCTCAGTCATTCCTCACCGGAGCTGTCTGGCTGCCCAGACTCGGACGCCCTCTCAATAGATTCATGGCTCCAAACCAAGATTGATGCAGCGGTACTGATTGTTTTGCGCTCCTCAAAGAGTTTGGCCCCACCAGCTCCATGATTTAACGATTCCCTCAGATCCAGAAAAAGAAATTGCAGAAAAATGGAACGGAAATGGCGTAAATCCTATCTACCCGAGGACAGGAAGGTGTATAAAGATAACTTAAAAGCTAATACATACTCGTGAAGGCAGCCAAGAAAAACTTCTTTCAAACCAAGATAAAAAATGCCCAAAATAAGAGTAAGGAAATCTTTAGCATAGTCAAATCCTTTACCGCCCCGAAAGTGGGCACAAAGGAAGGGCCATGCAAGGAAGAATGGTCTAAGCAAATAGCTCAAATCTTCCACAAAAAGATGTCCGTGATCCAAGAAGCCTTCACTAACATCTCAGAGGAAGAACTGACCTTCTACCTTAGTTCTAATAGCAAATTTCACCTCTTGGATCCTCCATCTTTACTAGCTTTTGCTGAGTTTCAGCTTGAAGAGTCACTGACCCTTCTCCAAAGCATTAAGTCTGGCTCTCCTACCGTCCCATGTCCAGCGAATATCCTGAACCTATTAGCTTCCACCATAAACCCCATGGTAAACCAGCTCTTTAGTGCTTCCCTCTCCTCAGGCAACATGCTGAAATTATGGAAGAATGCTAAGATTCTTCCACTGATAAAAAAAGGCAAACGCCAAACCGAAGGACCATGCCAACTACAGGCCAATCTCTCTTTTTCCTGCCCTCTCCAAAGTATTAGAGAAGCATGTAAACAAGGCCCTCCAAAACACATTGAAAATGGATAGCTCCTTCATGAGTCCCAATCCGGTTTTAGGGCTAACTACAGTACGGAATCATCTCTGCTGGAAGTGACTGAATTTCTCAAGGGTAAGCTGGACCAGGGAGGCAAGGACGTATTGATACTGCTCGATCTGTCGGCTGCCTTCGATACAGTCCCACATGAGAGGCTCCTGGAGAGACTTGCTAACATCGGCCTGGGGGGACTGCCTGAACATGGATGTCATCCTTCTTGGCAAATAGATCTCAGGACATCTGGCTCCCCCCTTTCCCTTCCCCAGTTCCGGCCATGAATGTAGGTGTCCCTCAGGGCTCCATTCTCAGTCCTATCCCTTTTATTATATATCTATCCCCCTTGCATTTCTGGTAGAGGAAGAGGGTACCAAAATTGTTTCCTATGCTGATGACACTCAGCTGATTTTTAAGTGTGAAAAAGGAACCGACTTTGACGGGGCAATGATTAGGTCTTGCCTCACAAAGGCTTTTAACTGGCTTAAGATCTATCAGCTGAAGTGCAATCCGGACAAAACTGAAGTTGTTTTCTTTGGTAATCCAGAAACACCGGACAGGAGCACTTGGTGGCCAAAAGATCTGCTGCCCCCACCCGCGGAAAAGGAGAAAGTCAAAAACGTACGAATTGTCATGGACAAGACACTCTCCGTACGCTTTCAAATCCAAAATCTAACTGGCGCTTGTTTGGCATACTCTGGATGCTAAAAAAATTCCTGCCACTGTTACCGCTTGAGAGCAGAAAGATCGCGGTGCAGGCTCTGGTGACATCAAAGCTTGACTATGTCAACAGCTTGTACTTAGGTCTTCCCAAATCCATTATCCAGCGCCTACAAGTAGTACAAAACGCGGCGGCCAGACCCATCCTGAGACCTAAACCCAGATCTAGTATGACACCTATTCTTAAGTCTCTACACTGGCTCCGCATAAAAGAACGGATCGACTTCAAAGCGATGACCATCTTCTTTAAAGCTTTCCATGGCTTAGAAGCCGGCGAGTTAATCGCTACACAACATCTAGACCCCTAAGATCTTCCAATGCCAACCTGGCCATCGTGCCTAAAATATGCCCTGCCCGCATTTGAGGCAGATCCCTCTGCTTTCTAGGCGCAAAATTGTGGAATAGCCTCTCTGAGACTAACCACAGACCTACTCTCTTTTAGGAAGAACATTTACACACGTTTTCCTCCTGCTGTCACGTGCCAGGACACTCTAGTCTGAGTAGCTGCGCTCTTTGATAAATACACTATTTCATTTCATTAGGTCCCTGACAATGCAAAGGAACACTCGTTCAAATTCTAAGGGCCTTTTATGCCGCCGGTGCGTCATGTTTTGTGACGCACCGGCTGCGTAAAAAAATGTGCCATGTTGCGCCCTATTTACAAAGTAACGCATCTAGGCAGATGCGTCACTTTGTAAACCCCTGCACCACATTATACCTGCGCCAGGTATAATGTATGCAGAGTGGGTATTGCCCCGCAAAAAGCCTCGCAGAAGTGGCGCATTGAAATCTATGTCAGTGTGCCACTTCTAGGACGCCATTGTGTCAATATCTTACACCTGCCTCAAAGCAGGTGTAAGACTGATGCAGGGCCTTTCACATGGGGCTTGCCCCATGTGAAAGGACACATTACTGGAGCTGCGTCTATTTTCAGACACACCCCAGCAATGCATCACTTGTGCGCCTACAAATACGTCAGAAATACTGCTGTATCTGTAACTCCTTGCGACATGATGCGTCATACAGTAAATATGACGCATCCATCATGTCGCAAGGAGGACGCGCTAAGAAGTGACGCATCCCTGTTTTCACACAGCGATGCATCACTTCTCATAAATAAGGCCCTAAATGTGTTTTCATTTAATACTCAGGGATAGTTATGTGTGTTTTCAATATTGTAACACAGCAGCAGCTCACCAATATTACTGCAAATAATCTCTGTGACGCCCTTGTTTTGATCTTAAAGAAAATTATTTTATGTATATTGCATGAAACATAAACACAACATTTCTCTGCAAAATGGATGTACTAGACTCTCACACATCAGGTACATAAAAATAAATTAAAGGAAAATAGTATTTAAAACAATTTGTTTAAGAAATATTCAAGGTCATTGGGACAAACTCTGGAAAACAGAGCTGACTCTGTCAGGGGGCCCCCTGAAAGGCTGGGGCCCTGGGCCAGAGCCCACTTTGCCCATGCATTAAAACGTCTCTGAGCACCACATCTTTTAAACACCCCATAACTATACCTGCAGCACTCTTCCCTACCTTCTAACACACATGCGCTCGTTTTTTTTTGTTTTACTCCAAATTGTTTCAATGTGGCTTAATAACCCGACTTGATAACTCCGAAACTGCTCAACATTCATTTTTGTTGCGCAACCCTGTCTCAAGGAAAGCTGCCCCTAAGCAATTTCTCGCTGAAGTGAAGCGATAGCCTCGAAATAAAGTTCCATCACTTTGCAGCACGTGACAAAAATGCAGGCCTAGAGGACACTCCTTGTACCACGTCCCATATCGCAAATACCGCTCCTACCACACTACAGCCACTTTACCTGCTGCACCTCAATCCTCATCCCCTGTATTTCATATTAGCACATGAATCTCTTTTCACAGACCCAGCTAAATACAAATCGCCTCATCTGAATTATCTGCTACATCCCACCTCACACTCTTAATCACTGCGCACCGCTATATTCACAATATCCCAGCAAGACTCACCGTCCCGAATTCCACAGTCCTTAAGGTCCAACTTCCCCTCTTACCCTGGTTCCTGACAGCCCTCTTGTCAGCTGGCAGACTTAAGAGCCAGCACGAGCTCCCTTTTCCGTATACGTCATAACAGGCCGTTCACGTGCTTCTCTATGGACGTCCTAAATACAAAGCCTTTGAGGTGCTTCATGTCCAGCGCTACAGCCTCACGTGGAGTCTGGATAGGGAGAGAGGCGGGGTTTAAACCGAGCACCTACTGGCAGATAAACAACCGACACGGTTCACGCAAAACATTGGCGAATCAGATGAAAGCCGAGTGGTTGCCTCATGGAAATAGAGAAGGGACAAGAGCGCAACCTAACGGAAATAGAGCCTGCATCAGTAGCTCCATGGAAACAACCAGAGTATGAGCTCCATGGAAGCAAGACATGAGACTCACCAGCCAAAGAGAAGAAAAGCATTGGCAAAGTCAACAAGTCTTGCTTATCGGAACTTTTTGCTTTGCCACCGATTTTTAGCGATACTGTGCAGCATGCCTTAAGAGGAAATCAAATAAAGGCCGATGACATAGCTGCAGCAGCAGTGCCATTGTGTAGGCGCACGCACCAAAAACAAGCATTTGCAAGGCCATTAGGTCTCGCCTATGAAAGATCTGTAGGCTTTGGTGCAGTGGAGTAGCATTGTGTGTTGCAGCAATGTGTGCCGTAGAGCGGCATTTTGAGGAGTGAATTTGAGTGATACTTGATGGAGCGGAGTAGCATTGATGGAGCGGAGTAGCATTGATGGAGCGGAGTAGCATTGTTGGAGCGGAGTAGCATTGTTGGAGTGGAGTAGCATTGAGTGGAGTGGCAGTGAGTGGCATTGAGTGGAGTGGCATGGCATTTAATGGAGTCCAGTGCTTTAAATGGGCTGGTTCTGTCTGTTACTGAGTGGGGGAGTGCCTGAACTTCTCAAGAGAGATGTAATATTTTTAATTGGAGAATACCAGCACTTCTCAGAAACAAGCAGGTGCTCTGGTACAGGGTACCTGCACTTCTATTTTTCTATTTCAAGCACTGGTGGAGTGGCGCACTGCAAAGTAATTTAACTCCTTGGCATGGGTAGTAAGTGCCATATAAATACAATTGAGTGGGGTGACGTGGAATGGAGTGGCAGTGTATGGTGAGGAGTGAAGTGGCATTGTGTGGTGTAGACGGAGCGGGCCTTTGTTACGATAGTGCCCTGGGCGGAGAGAAATTTGGAGCCCATACTAATGCTAGCAAATTAAATGCAAATTAAATGCAAATTAAATGCGAATTAAATGAGGCAGCAGTGAGGCCCATTTAAGTTCACTGGTCAGTCCGTGGCTGAGCAGTGGCTGGACCCTGAACACAGACATCTCCTCACCTCCCCCAGCTCACCTAAAACAACACTGCCTCCCTTGATAGTTTTACTGATGTGTGTCAGCAGGGGTGAGATGGGGAAGGGAAGACAAGGTATGGGGTAATGAGGTGTTAAAAACATTTCCTAATGTATTATAATGAAAGATTAAAACAACAGACTGGTAAATCAGACAGAAACAAGCACGCAGGGACAAGGACAAGGCTGGAGCAAGACGACAGGGGTGCTGCTGTCATCATTACCTTAATGCACACAGGTCCGTGCGCCCCTCAGAATATTGCCGGTCTAGGCCCAGCTTGCCCATGCTAAAAGCCGTCCCTGTGTGTGTAGTAGCATTGTATGGCACTGAGAAGGGTGGAGTGGCATTGTGTGGAGTAACAGTGTGGAGAGTATTGGAGTAGAATTGTGCGGAGTGGAATTGTGTGGAGTGGAGTAGTAGAGTGGAGTGCCCTTGTGTGGCGTGGAGTAGACTGGCATTGTGTGTCATGGACTGGCATTCGTGGCATGGAGGTAAATTGTGTGGCATGGAGTGGAATGGCATTGTGTGGTATGTAGTGAAGTGGCATTGTGTAGCATAAAGGGGAATGCGTGGCATGGAGTGGAATTGTGTGGTGTGGAGTGACTGTGTGCGGCTTGGAGTGGAAATGTGTGGCATTGTATAGAGTTGAGTGGAACTGTGAGGAGAGGAGTGGAGTGAAATTATGTGGAGTGGTATGGAAATGTTTAGAATTGTGTGGAGTGGAGTAAAACTATATGAGTGGCTACAGGAAGCTTTTGATATCCTAATACCACTAAGAACAACACAACAGAACAAAAGAAAACAGACACTGTAGAGAGATACAGAGCTAAAAGAGATAAAACAGCAAATTAGAAAGCTACAACGTACCTGGCACAAAACAAACACCAATCAAGACAAACTTCAACTACAAAAACTTAACAGATTATAGAAAACAGCTATCAAAAAAGCTAAAAAAAGATACTTTTCAGACAGAACTCAAAATACTAAATCTGCAAATGAAGAATTCAATAAAATTCTCACAGAATTTTGTAAACCAAATTGCCTAGAAGTAGCGGATCCCATTACTTAAGATTTCGCAGACAAACTGGCAAATCATTACACGACCAAAGTAGACCCGTTACACTCCTAATTAAAACAATGAAAAACCACCAGCACCAACCTCTTTCCAAGACAACAATCCAAGAGTACGCTAATTCAGCCTTTCTATTCCTTCCAACAAATTTCACACAATGAATTTATGGACCTGGTCAAAGCAAGCAGTGACCCTTGTCCACCAAAAACCTTCAAGAAAATTTCTTCCAACTACCTCTGCTTGCCACACCAGTAAGAAGAAACACCAACAATTCCTTAACTACGGGAATATTTCCAGAAGATCTAAAAAAGTCATACATACACCCATTACTAAAGAAAACAAACCTGGACCCGCTTAACCCCGACAACTACAGCTCGATTACAAATGGACCTTTGCTGGGAAAACTGATAGAAAGAGCAACATTCGCCCAGATGTCACAATTCATTGAAGATAATTCCATACTTTCAGACATTAACAGGATTCAGCCCAGGAAGAGGCACAGAATGATGCCCTCCTTGCCATCTGGGATGACCTTAAGAACACAGTCGACTGGAACAGGGTTGTTGCACTACTTCTCTTGGACCTTTCAGCTGCCTTTGACACGGTTGACCATGACACTCTAATACAAAGACTCAACGAGTATGGCATAATGGGGACTGCTCCAGACTGGATCACATCCTACCTTCACAACAGAAGTAATGTCATCCATACCCCCTTTCTCTTCCAAACCGTACATCACAAAAGCAGGGGTCCCTCAAGTCTCTGTCATCTCACACATACTTTTCAACATTTACATGAAGTCATTACTAGCACTGATCAATCAATCACAAAATACATTAAACAAAGGAATTTCCACTCTAGATTGGCACCTCACCTCAAAATCCTACCATACAAGGAAAAAACATAGGTGTCACCTCCTTCTCTGTTCAAGCAGCCAAACTATAGAACTCTTTACCCCCAAACATAAGATCCACTGATAACTACCTTATCTTCAGAAGATTACTCTTCCCCACATAACCAGCATACTCAAACATAAATATACAGCATATCCCTTAGTATATAACCATTTATTTGGACTCAAGAAGTGTACCTACAAATGTGTATTGCTTTGTATAAACATGAATAATAATTATGTTTTTCAATATATAGATGTTCATTAGTTCTGCTTAACAAATGTACATGTTACTTATAGTTACATTATTCTGTTTAACATGTATATAGGTGACTGCATAAATAAGTAAATCTTTTATCATAACTATTTATGTACTATTGCTTAACTATAGAATTTCAATTTTTTTATAATAAAAACAAATTAATTACCTTAAAGTACAACAACACTTGAAAGTCTGAGTTTATAAAACACAACTTAAATCTACATATAGTACCTTCTTTATACATATATACCTTCCATGTACTTGTGTATCTTTATATTTATTACTTCCTTCTAATTCAGCATCTCCAGTGTACTACTCTTTATCTCATCCTATACCTCTTGCAATATATTCACTACCTTCACTCGGACTCATGTCAAACCTCATTCTACTACTCTCTCCAATGCACTACCCTATTTCTCACCATCTACCTCTCTCAATATATCCTCTCCCTCAACACTCTGACTCATCTCAAACCTGATTCTACTACTCTTTCCCTTGCAGTACTCTATTTCTCACCCATTACCTCTCTCAATAAATCCTCTACCTCCACTCTCTCATTCATCCCAAACCCCATTCCACTACTATGATCCCCAAAATAACACCTTCTAGACTCTTACCTCCTCTACCCCTCCTTGCATCATCTCATACCTCTTTTACTATTCAGGTCTCCCAAACATGCCTTGCTAAACCCTTCCCTCTGACTCTTCCCCCTACCCTTTACTCATCCCAAACCTCCTCTTACGATCTCCAAAAAACTATCTAGACCCTTCCCTCTTCTGTCCCTCACTATTCCTTTTCAATCCAAATAACAGACTAACATATCCACCGCTCAAATTACTACATATTTCACTATACTAATTCACCACTAATCCTTTATGGGTTCCAGAGTAGCATGCTACTTGCCAAAAAAGTGCTTCAACACCTCATCAGGGGTAACAAGCGCTATATAAATGCAAACCTTTCACTCTTCTATCCTTTTTCGAAACAAATAACAAACTCACATGTCTACCGCTCATGTTAATTTCATATTCCTCTATACTCATTACCCACTAATCCTGTTTGGGTTCCGGAGTAGAGTGCTACCTGCCGAAAAATGCTTCAACACCATCATGGGTAGCAAGTGCTATATAAATTCAAACCATTACGTCTTCTATCCCCCCACTATCCTTTTCAATCCAAATAACAGACTAATATGTCCACTGCTCAAATTAATTTATTTTCCTATGCTAATTCACCACTAATCCTTTTTGTGTTCTCAAGTAGAGTGCTACTCGCCGAAAAAGCACTTTGATGCCTCGTCAGGGGTAGTAAGTGCTATGTAAATTCAATTACAATTACAATGCCCCTATGTTTATACTGGCTGGCCAGCTACTTATACCATTGGTTCATATCTTATCATTTGGAATGACAGGCAATTGATGTAATACGATGTGTTACTATAGTTGATTACATATTACAATATTGGTGGTTCAGCACTCAGGATTTGAAAATGAGTTCAAATAGGATGCATTTATATTACAACATGTGTTTTTGTCCTTTACACAAGATGAGTGTTAACAACTAAATATCATGCATGTAACAAATTCATATCAAGAAAGTTTCTTTGTTCAATAGTTCTTTATTCGTTTTCTTCTTTAAAAATCAGGCCAACAGACAGTAGCCACCACGTTTCTCCCTACAAGGACTTCTTCAGGGTTCTGAATTGTATGCGAACAACATTGGTTCTTCGAAGTGTTATTGTATAGAGATGATCAAGGATTTTGACATCCAGTAAAAGTATAAGAATTGGAGTACATGTGCCCCTCGATGAAAGAGTATACGTGGCGTCTGCTTCTGTGGAACCACCAATAATGTATTTTGCTTGCGAATTCTGTTTCCATTAGGAGTATAGAGGGGCTGTACTTCGGGTTCATTGCACCACCAGTAACACATTACACTCTGCCCAATACGTTTGTTAACAAGTGCAGGTTCTTATTGCCTCGACCCCTCTTTGTTTTTCTCTTACACCTGGGAAAGTTTATACACTAACCTGTAGTGTTGGTCAGAGGCCTGCAATCATTAGGCCAAAAAATGTCACCCATTTCTCAGAGTAGTTCACCATATCAATCTCCTCTAAAGCAAGGAAGAACAAATATTATGGAAATAATAAAGCTGTAAGTAAAGTTATGCAGTTTCCTTCCTTACTGCACAAACTATCTCACGGCGTATAGAGGGCAATTTCTATGTGTTAACACCGTACTTGATGATTTGCACAAAGACAGTGTACTTCCAGTGGCTATTGTAAATTAATTCTTTCATATACAGTTTTAATCCAATTTTTGCACAAAATAAATGTGAAACAATTGTGATGGTAAAATACACAATTTTTTCTATTATATTCTTGCTAAAAAATACAATGGGCTAGCCAATAGAGGCAATGGACTATCTAAGAAGGCAACTAGTTATGATGTTCACATTTTTGTCATTGATAAAATGTGCAACCATTTTCAAGTATATGCTTGCTAAAAAAATACTATGATCAGTGGCTCTTAACCGATGGTCCGGATATCCTTGGCAGTCCGCAACGCCAACTCAGGGGGTCCGAGACTACTTAGAAAATGAAATAACATTAACAGATTAATAAAGTGTATGTAAAATAAAGGAGCAAAATGTAAAATTGAAAATTATAAAACAGTCTGTAAATGTGAAGAAATCTGAAATTGGAAACTAAAAATTACCTTAGTATCCTCAGATTGATTTGTGGGAGCAGTGCAGGTGTATCAAACAGAATACAGTATGGACAATGGGTGCCCTCAATTGAATTTAGAAAAGCTTCAACCTCCCCATTAAAATGTCATTATTTGTTTGATGAATGCAAGTTATTTTTGTGTATTTTTTGTGGTTCAAATCATTGAAACTGCTTTGGCCAGAGTTCCCAGATTCCAATAATGACTCAGTGGAGGGTCCATGGATTACAATAATGATTCAGTGGGGATCCCCGGATTCCAATAATTATTAAGTGGCGGTCCACAGAAGTCAAAAGGTAAAGAACCACTGGGTTACATAATAAAGAGAATGATTATCTAAGATGACAATTAATTATGATGGGCAAACCTTTGTCAGTTGCATTTCCTTTAATAAGATTACCATTATTGTAGAACAAAACACCTTTAGCCCAATGGCAATTTTGTGCATCCCATGTCCTGCATCTCAGCGTCCTGGCAACTTGGCGATTGGTGTCTTGACCTCTTGTCATGCTGTGGGTCAACATGTGGCGTTGCCTAGCTCGTCTCTGCGTCTCTTGCTTCTTCTCTGCATCTCCTTGCTTTAACCGAGAACAGAAATATACTGTGGCCTTTCACCCCTCAAGGAAAAGCAATTTGCATTAAAAAAGACAGACCTTTTGGATACCATTTCCAGGTCGAGAAACCAAATGGCTGACTTTAATCCCCAAGTCTGGTTTTCAGATTAGGTCCTCACTGGAGAAGTTGTACCGGGTTAGGCTTCCTGTATGGAACCTTTCTGAGGGCTCCTACAGGTGTGACCATGATCGATTACGGAGGGCAGGTAGACCAATGCCACTGCACAGTTTTAAGCAACCAGGGCCGGTATGAATTAACGACTGAGGGACTGAAAACCACAAGGCATACATACATTGATGAGGAACAGTGGAACGAAGTTAAAACCGCCTTTGAAGGAAAGCCGACAGCCGAGAGTAACAAAGATAAAAAAAACACAGAGTGTATACATTCAGATGCCCCAGGAGACCACTAATTGAAGCCAAACATGACTATGGAGTTGTGACCCATTGAAGGGAAAAGGCAGGAATGAGACCCTTTTAAATGGGACAGGGTCATGGAGGAGAGCAGTGGGGTAACACAAAATGTCCCCCCGCTAAATGTGATACGAGACCACTGAGTCTCCAATATCTCACAAATAACCATAGGCTTCAATATGAATGAGGGCCCCTGAAGGTTTGGGGGCGCTCCGGGGCCACAGGGGCAATAGAGACCTATGTTACCTCCTGGAGGAGAGGAACAGGAAAGCTCATCCAATGGAAGAGTACAAAAAAAACAAGAAAACAATCACAGGGAAGGGGTAGGGATACATTGAACTTCAACCTCTAGAGTTTCACTATATAATCAACAGGGGTGAAGGAAAGGACTTCAGGTACAACTTCAAGAAGGCAGACTGGAGCCTCTACAAGAGAAACCTGGATGAAACACTGGCTCTTGGTCCCTTACGCTGTATTGAAGACATTGACCAAGTGGTTAACCGCTTCACAGGTGCAGTCCACACTGCTATTGAATGCAGCATTCCTTAACAGAAACCCCAAAGCTGTTTCATCTATGACCCTCTGAACAGCATCAATCAGTCAATAGCTGACAAAAACAGAGCACGAAGACAGTGGCAGAAGTGTCACACCCCTGGCCTGCTGAAGAAGTACATGCTGACAAAACTGCTGAAGATATTAATAAGCCAGCACAGAGGTGAAAAATGGGAAGCAGCCAAAGCAACCTTGGAAGATTCGAACAACACTCTCTGGAGAATGACCTGACTCTTGACCGGAAAAAGGAACCAAACCACCGATACAAGAAAAGACTCACCTGCCATGCAGCAACAGAGACAAGGCAGAGGTCCTTGATGACACACTGGAGGCATCCTTTAAGTCTGACTAGACCAGCAAACTGACAGCAGAAGTAGAGCAAGAAGTCACCAAGTATCACCTGAAGCACCCACCAGACACAGAAGCTGCGACCATTGAGGAATGCTCATGTGGTGAAGTACTAAGCCTGGTAAAGAAACTGAAAAATGGCAAGGTTCCAGGAAAAGAAAGAATAACCAACCAAGTCATCTAGATGCTCCCAAATGCAGCAGTGGATCAGCTTGCTGAGATTTTCAATGCATGCATCCTTCACTGGTACTTCTCTGAAAATAGCAGGACTCCTGTATTTCCTAAGGCTGGGAAACCAGTATGAGATCCTGCAAACTGCCGCCATATACGTCTGCTATCTGGCCTATCAAAATTCTTTGAAAAGGTAATTCTTGCCTGTCTCAGCAACTTTGCATCAAGAGAAAACCTTCTCGCCAAAGAACAGTTTGGGTTCCGGAAAGACCTCTAAACAAATCATCAACTTCTCAGAATTGTGGACATTATTAGCTACGGATTTAACATCAACAAATCAGCTGGAGCAGTCTTCCTGGAGGTAGCCAACTCATTTGACTAAGTATGGCACAGAGGACTGATCTACAAGCTTATTAATCTCAAGTATCCAAGCTACTTGATAAACCTGCTGACTAGCTATTTGGCAGAACACACCTTTCCTGTGGTGGTATGAGAGGAATATACACCCTATTCTTGCTGGAGTGCCTCGGGGATCAATTCTCAGGCCAGTTCACTTTAATCTATTTACAAATGATATTCCTATAGACTTAAAGAAAACAGACCTTGTTCTTTACGCTGATGGTGTTGCAGTCATCTTTCAAATTTGTTGTGAAAAGGAAACAGCTAAGAACCTTGAAACATTGCTCAGTATAATCTCTGGATGGTACAGCAACTGACAGATTACCCTCAACACAACCAACGATTGGTCAGTACAACCTGGTTTCCTCGTTAGGCAGAGTCTGGCTGAGGCTGTGATGATTTTGGGGGCCATAAGGGGGTCACACCAGTCTTCCTCCTCCAGGGTGCCCAGCCATCCCTCCCACCAGGTCCTGAGTGGATCAAGTGTTGTTGGGCCGTTATTGATAAGGGTACGATATATCCGGGATACCCCTCCCCAGGTTCCACATCATGACCTGGGCTTCCAATGGGCTAAATTCGGGGAGAGACGTGCCTGTTGAGATGTGTACACTAAGGGCACGACGGAGTTGCAGGTGTCTGAAAAATTGTGAGGCATGAAGGGTGTATTTCCCCTGCAGCTCTTGGAACGTCCTAATGTGGTAGCCCACCCATACATGGCCCAGCTTTGATATGCCAATGTAATCTCATTGTTTGAAGCCCGCAAGTGCCACCACTTCTTTTAACCACATGCCTTGCCAGAGAGTTGTGTGCTGGCTCAGTTGCTTGTCCCAGCGTGTGTGTCTTGGGCCGTGCGCCAAGCCACCAGGACTGCTCTAGTTATCGGTGGCATCGCTTTAGATATTGGGCTTCCATATAAGTATGCTTGGATTTGAGGGAACTCCATGTCCTTGAGCTCTGTTTTGTAGGCCGGGTCAGACCAGCCCCCAGTGAACCAGTCGTGGAGTACGAGAAGTCGGTGGCTATGTAGTATAGGTAGAGATCAGTCATGCCCATGCCTCCGTCAAAAGGTGGGATCCTACAGCGGGCGAGGGCGATGCGCGGTCTTGCCCCTCCCTACAGAAACCTTGTGGTCAAGTTATCGACCTCCTTAAACCAGATGCGCGGGAAATAGAAAGTGGTATTCTGGATCATGTATAAGAAGCGTGGAAGGATCATCATTTTGAACAAGGCCACTCTCCCGAGTGGGTTGAGTGGTAGGGTTTGCCAGCGCTTGAGATTGTCTTTGGCTTATCTGACCAGAGGGGTAATGTTTAATGCCCATTCCAAGTCAGGAAGTAGAGAATCCATACTTCTAATTTTTGAATGACTGTCGCCTGATGGGGATGGTTGATTGCCAGTTAAAGCATTCCCTAGACAGGTGGAGGGGCACCAAGGTTGAGTTTGCCAGATTGAGCCGGAGGCCCGAGATATTTTCGAAGATTTGGAGGGCCCAGAGGCACCTAGGACCAGAGCTGACTGGGTCTGTCAGGAAAAGCAGGACGTCGTCCACATACAAGGCGATTTTATTGGTGTGGTGGCTCCCCCAAGCCCAACCTTGGATCAGGCGGTCTGACCGAATAAGGCATGCCAAGGGCTCCATTGCCAACACAAAGAGGAGGGGTGAGAGGGGACAACCCTGTCTTGTGCCTCTTTGAATCAGGAATGCCTCCGAAAGGGCTCCATTGGGTGAGCACTCTGGTTCTCGAATTAGCAAAAAGAACTTGGAAAAAGTGTTGCAATTGTGGACCTAGGCCCATCATCTTCAAGACGTCTTCCAGATAGCACTAGTCGACCGTGTCGAAAGCTTTTTCAAAATCGACAAGGAGGAGTGCTCGGTAGGAAGTAAGGAGTTGGCGGTGAGCAAGGGCCAGGTTGAGGCGTCTTAGGCAGTGCCTAGTGCTACGTGCTGGCATTAAGCCGCATTGGTCCGGGTGAACCAATTTGTGAAGAAGTGGACGGAGACGTTGGGCCAGGATCGTGGCACATATTTTTATCTCAGTGTTAATTAACGAAATTGGGCGATAATCCACGCAAGCTGGGGAGGGTGGTTGAGTCTTGGGGATAACAACAATGGTCGCCATGTCTGTCTCAGGGGGAAAGAAACCGGCCTCTGCAACATGCCGGTAGAGGTCAGCGAGGTGGTTGACCAGTAAGTCCCGGTAAGCGGCATAGTATTCCTGCGGAAAGCCATCTGGCCCCAGTGTTTTCCCAGCCTTCAACGAGGAGATTGCGTCGTGTATTTCTCCTGGGGTAAAGGGGCAGTCTAAACCTGCCGCCTCGTCCCCGGTGAGAGGGGGGAGCCGGATCTTCGATTGGCTCAGCATGTCCAGGAGGGAAGCTTCTGGTTTACAAGTGGAATACAAGTGGGTGTTGTAGGCACCCCACGCCTGTGCAATTGCGGGAGATGTGTGTTGGATGGTCCCTGAAGCGTTTCAGACTTCAGGAATTATTCGGCTGGCCAAGGGATAGGAGACCAGACTGTGCAGCAGCCTCCCATTCTTATCGCCCCATCCTGGTGGTACTTTTTAATGGGGAAACTGCTGCGTTTTAATCAGCAATCATTTAGGAGGCTAAACGCCCAATATTTCATACTGCATGTAAGGTCGTTTTGGTAAGGACGGCACTCGGACAATGGACCGATATCTGGGTTGCAGCTGTGGGCTGCTTTTTTGGACAGCGTGGTGGCCGATTTGGGCTGTGTCTTTGCTGTTCAGATGCCACCAGTGGCCCAGTGGGGGCCTGAGCGGCCTTTCCATAGGCAGATGGGCCTCGATTGCTTCCCTTTTACCAACTGGATGAAGGTGTCATTCCCAGTCTCTCGCTGGGCCGGCCTATTAATGAATTCAGATTAAGCAGGGGCAGAGAGCCTGAGCAGAAGTGGCCTTACATATATTGAGGTGTAGTTCACAATTGTGAGATATTCCATGGACAATTAGTCCTAGCAACATTTACATTTTTTTTAACTCAGTAAAGTAAAGAAAACATGCCTCTTTTAGAGAAGTCCCCTCCTTCTTCCCATTATACTTAAAACACTGAAGCGGTGTTTTGTGAAAAGGCACAATCCGCAAATGTGGGACACTTTTTTTTGGGATGCCGAGGCCCATTTTTTATTACAATCCAACTCTGGCTGCATGCCAACCCTTCATCCACAGCGAAGACAGACACTGAGCGGGTGCCTACATGTCATGTAATATGCAGCATTTTTAGCCAGCAGGCTAAAAAACACAGGATAGGCTGAAGGTGTGAGGAAAATCTTACAACTGCTTGGGAGCTTTGAGTGTAAACACACTACTTGCTCGATAGCCAGCAGATCCCTCTGTGTCCAGAGAGAGATACAAGTACGGTAAAGAAATAAAAGCTCTGCGGCCGAGAGTCCTGATACACATTCAGTGGTTACTCCGAGGACACCAAGCATTAGCTTACACAAGACAAAATAATTCATGGCTCTTTGCTATAGACATCATTATGATGACTTGGCAAGAGTGGCTGACCATGCGTGTGTTATCTACAAAACGAAAGATCATCTGTCCCCATTTGACCAGGTGTAGGAACCCTTTCTCAGACCCTCACTTATAGCATCTTGATCTCAGCACATGGCCAACATGACAACAGTACTTTGATTACCACAACAGTCACTACACTAGTCTGACCCGGTGGTCCCTTCTGAGCGGACCTACTCTTATAGGGTGGTGTGATCCTAACAGATATTTACATGTGAACCCACTACTACTGTTCCATTGACCCAGGACTGGCAGGACCGGACTGGAAATCCAAAGCAGCCCCAGCAATTTTTGTCAAACCAGCCGTCGTACGGTGCATAGTGAGTGCAAGGAGGGTTTGGATGGGGGGTGGGGGGGGGGGTTCTCCCCAACAGAAAATTTGGGCAAAAATGGCACATTCTACAACACATTTACATTTACAATTGTATTATCTTTTAAAGCATAGTAAATGATGACCTTGGCGTGCCCAAGGATTCGACAATCTTTGTTGGGGCTCTTGAATGAATCCCTCAATATCACCCTTCAACAGTGTCTCTCAACTATCCATAACCCCCCTCTCACATGTATTTCATTTGTTTTTTAGCACCTCTCATACCAGTGAAGGGTATTGGAGCAAATTTGATCACACATTCTGTGATCTGTATGGTGCACATCCTTTGCAGCTGGCATGCGAACGCTCTGTGCTACCTTGGATGAGACAAAACTGCCACTAGCCATTACTCTGATCTCTCTCCAACAGGTACATTAATCACCAGAGTTATTTAGGCATTTTATTTTTGCCTGAAAGCTACTGGATATCCAAGCAGTGCTTTAAATGGGCCGCACTCAACGGTACTGAGTACCGGCAATTCCGATTTTTTTTGCCGTCAGTACCGGCACTCCTCTGTAGCCAGGAAGAGTACCGGTACTCTGATCCACGGCAGGCACAGGTTAGGTTTCTGTTCCAGTGCAGGGCAGAGGCCGCTCTGCATCTGAGGAGGTTGTGTAATTAACTCGCTGAAGTATCCTTTTGCAGAGTTGCTGGTGAAGATTCCAGCAGCGCCCATTTGATTGTCCCCAAACTGCAGGGGGTGAGAGGGCTTGTGCTCAGCTATGTGATTAACAGGACAAGGTCTCTAGACAGACCCTGCACTGTCAATCTGTTGCGCAGCGACCATTCGGATGAAAGTGCCATCATGACTTTCATTTTATGTAATGAGTTAATCTGTGTTTTTTGTCATAAACACATTTCTCATGTGTTTTAATATGTGCTGTAACTGGTACAGAAGTCATTATGTATGATGATATTTTGCCCTTAGCCCCGCCCCTAGCCCCGCCCACCTGCCACACCTCTATTATAATGAGTACCTGCACTTATTTTTCCCCATTTAAAGCACTGTATACAAGGAACTAGGCAGTGGGTGCTTTCAACAAGCATAGCCAATAGTTCTCGCCTTTGGGACCTTATAAGTGTTTTGCCATGCAACATTTGTTGTTGCACTAAGGATATTGTGCTGCATAACTAAATACTTATAAGGTCCCAAAAGCGAGACCTATTGGCTATGCCAATGCTTGTTGTTTAGGTTTCCAGTCGGTCATCACATCCTGTTCACGGTTCCTCCTGGACACAGACATGCATTACATGTTTTCAGAGTGCTCAAAACAACGGCGGTGATATGACCATCCACGTCGTTATTTTAAAGAGGGGGCTCATTCAAGCTCTTTTCCACAGGCCAAGGGCCACAGCATAACCGGTTAAAAAAAAACGCATTCCCGTACATGTTCCTGCTTCACCTTGCACTCCTACTTCCTGCTGCCTTTTGGGGACAAAGTGTCATGCCATCCCTCGAGAATATCACAATTTCCAACGGTAACGCTAAACCTCTAACTTATGGTAATCTCTTCTTATTGTGGATTTTTCATGGCAGTAAAATACATCTGTAGTCATAAATGCACAAGATGCATCTTCTCTGCAAAAATGAACGCAGGGCTTTAAACTAAATTTTTAAACAAGCAGGAAGTGGGATAAGGGAGGGGGTAGGGCACGTCGCGCGCACTAAGGCAGAGAGAGGCATGCAGGCTGGCAAACGGTGTGCACTTTCACGGCCGCTTTGATGTTCTCAGTGGCCGCGCGGCTCACTGACAAACATCAAAGTGGCCGTGAAAGTGATCACGCAGGCTGACAAATGGTGCGCGTGCCCGGCGCACATGCACTGTAGCTGGAGGCCTGAAAAAGCCACTAGTTAGCACTTCCAAAACCCGCTTACTAAAACATTCGCCAGAGCGGCGCTAAAGCGCTGGCTCAGGCGAGACCTAAAAATGGCTCAAGTAAGAAAACCGCCCCCCACACTCCCAGCCTCCCAGGGAAACGCCCGGTCCGGCCTTGGACCATGGGTGTTTTGAGGTACCGTGGGGGAGTTGGGGGGTGGGGTGGAGGGTTTGCAGCTGGTTAGAAGTGTAAAGCTCTGTGCATGGCTCATCTGTTTCCGTTACCTGAATTTTCACACTGTCGTTTCATATGTAGTCGTTCATTCCATGTCCCATAATTCTGTGCTTCTGACCTGCAAGCTTCACAGGCCCTGTTGTTACATTGAAAGTGATCACTACTTGATTAGATTTTTGAAGCCTGTACAGGCACCAGGCAAAGGTAGAAGGGGAATAGAAGTAGGATTTGCAGTTTGCCAATATCCATAGCTGGAGAACGACTACGTTCGCAGCAATCACTGAAATACTCTTAATAATTAATAATAAAATACTTTATTTTGCATTACTGCCATCTCTAAGCTCTTTCTGCAGGTGTCACTGTTGCCCTAATTAACAATTTTACAGTAGCCAGGTTGGCACGTGGAATTCGAACTAGTGCCTTGCACCACACACAGATAGGGTGGCCAACTGGCATGGGCGCAAATTTAGGAGGGTGAGTGTAAAAATTCAGGACAAAAGGGTCAAAATTCAGGACAAAAATTCAGGACAGGAGGTCAAAATTCAGGACAAAAATTCGGGACAACAGGTATGCTTTGCAGACAAATCAGTGGATGTCATGCAACAGTGTATAAATAAATAGGCAAGGAACATAAGTACAAGTCACTTCTCCTGCCCTGTCACTTTCACATGCCCGGTCACTTCTCCTGCCCCGTCACCGCTCCTTCCCTGTCATTTCCCCTGCCCCGTCACTGCTCCTGCCCGTTCACTGCACCTGCTCATGCCTAATCACTGCTCCTGCCCCGTCACTTCTCCTGCTCCATCACTTCTCCTGCCCCGTCACCTCTCCTGCCTGCTCCTGCCCTTTCACTACTCCTGTACAGTCAGTACTCCTGCTCGATCACCGCTCCTGCCTCGTCACTTCCCCTGCCGCTCACTTCTCCTGCCCCCTCACTTCTCCTGCTTCGTCACTTCTCTTGCCCCGTCACCTCTCCTGCCAGTCACCTCTCCTGCCCAGTCACATCTCCTGCCCTGTCACTTCGACTGCCCATCACGTCACCTGCCTGTCACTTCTCCTGCCCGTAACTTCTCCTGCCCGGTCACCTCTCCTGCCTGGTCACCTCTCCTTTCCTGTTGCCTCTCCTGTGCCCTCAGTGCTCCTACCCCGTCACTTTTCCTGCCCCGTCACTTTTCCTGCCCCGTCACTTTTACTGCCCCGTCACCGATCCTGCCCGGTCACTGCTCCTGTCCAGTCAACACTCCTGCTCATGCCCGATCACTGCTCCTGCCCCATCACTTCTCTTGTCCCATCACTTCTCCTACCCCGTTCACTGCTCCCATCCATATACTGCTCCTGTCCGTTCCCTGCTCCTGCACGGTTACTGCTCCTGCTCATGCCTAATCACCGCTCCTGCCCGATCACTTCTCCTGCCAGTTCACCTCTCCTGCCCCATCACCTCTCCTTTCCTGTCGCCTCTCCTGTCCTGTCACTGCTCCTGCCCGGTCACTGCTCCTGCCCGGTCACTGCTCCTGCCCGGTCACTTCTCCTGCCCGGTCACTTCTCCTGCCCTGTCACTTCTCCTGCCCTGTCACTTCTCCTGCCCTGTCACTTCTCCTGCCCTGTCACTTCTCCTGCCCTGTCACTTCTCCTGCCCGGTCACCTCTCCTGCCCCATCACCTCTCCTGCCCCATCACCTCTCCTTTCCTGACGCCTCCCCTGTCCTGTCACTGCTCCTGTCCCGTCATCTCTCCTGCCCTGTCACTTCTCCTAACCGGTCACTTCTCCTGCCCGGTCACCTCTTCTGCCCCATCACCTCTCCTGCCTCATCACCTCTCCTTTCCTGTCGCCTCTTCTGTCCCGTCACTGCTCCTGCCCTGTTCACTCTGTGTACAACATTGACAAATTACACAAGGGGGCAAGTTCCCCACAGTATTCTGTTTGGGGAAAGCTCCTCTGTAATCACAAACTATGATCTCACTGGCACATGATATGCTAAAGGCAGAGGGCGGGTGCATTGTCATTCGAAAGGAGATAATCGTGTCACGGTCCCCTGGGATCCTCTCCTCGGGATGACGCCGATGCTATGTATGGGTCCACCGCCCATCCGTCCCCAGTCCGGTGCACGTGTAACACCCGCGGACTCAGAAGACAGGTGGGTGAGGGAAGGAAGGGTTGGAACAGCTGGGAGAGAGACCTGCAAGAAAGAAGGAGATGGATTAACCCAAGGCTTACTCTCTTGTCCCAGCCACCACCCCTGGCCTGACTTTCCCAGTACCTGCAGCTCCTTCCTCCCTCTGTCTGGTTCCCCGGGAAGGGGGCGAATCCTAGGCCCAGTTGGAGTCACTGGGCAATGACTCAGGGAGGGAGAAAGCGGCTAGGTTTCCGGGCGCCCTCCTTCGTTACTATCCCGTTGCGTCACGGGTAGGTGAAGAAAGAGAGCGATAGTATTCCAGAGGAGCCGGGGTCAAGTCGAGCAGGGGCTACTACTCTACGCCCAGAAATCCTGGGGCGGAGGAGCGCCGGGAAGTCTGAAGGGGTCCTCTCACGTATCGTCCCGTTGCAGCCCGGGAGAGGCATGGAGTGAGCGGGTAATCATGGAGCTAGTGAGGCCGGCGCTGCTACGTCACCCCCGGAATCCTTGGGCGGAGGAGCGCCGGGATGGCAGGTACGGTCCCCTGTCTGGGGATGAGGTGCTGAGCAGAGAGGGCGACCCGGTCGTGTGTTGAAAGGGAGGAATCCGGGGAGGAATGAGAGTGGGAGGGCAACACGGTCCCGCGGGTGGTCTAGGAAGGAGAGCTCACCTCTCTCACGCTGCCAGAGATAGCGTCACTGTTCGCCACGAGAACCCTCGGGAATCCCTTCGAGGAGACTGAGCAGGTTTGCAAAAGCTGGAGCCAAGGAGAACAAGGCAATCCGAGGATCGCTGCGGAGCCGTTGATCCGGAGCAAGACGACGGGAATCATTGGCCCCGCCTCCCAGGTCGTCACGTGCTTTATCCGCTTCCGGGGGTTACAGGAGGTCCCGTGCTGCGGGTGAGCGCTTTGACTCCTGGGAATTGGAGTCCGTTCTTCGTGGAATCGCGCCGCCGCGTGCCGGATCATGACAGCACACCCCCCTTCACCCCGGTGCCCCGGCTGCCGGAGCCCCCGGGCTTGGAGGGAGAGCGGCGGTGGAAGGCCGCCACCAGGCGGGCAGCGTGCACCGCCGAAGCAGGTTCCCAGGAGTTCTCCTCCGGACCGTAACCCTTCCAAGCCAAAAGGTACCATAGTTTGCCCCTCACCAGCTTGGAATCCAGGACTCGCCGAACGATATACTCTTGTTCATGGTGTACCCACACGGGGGCCGGGGCCTTCTTTACAGGGCACAACGAGGGTTTGAGCAGCGACACGTGAAACACCGGGTGTATACGCAGCTGAGGGGGCAAACGCAGTTGCACCGCCACGGGGTTCACGTGTCGGACTACAGGGTAGGGCATTATATATTTTGGATTGAAGGCGCTGGGTTTACGGAATCGGATGTTCCTTGTGGACAGCCACACCCTGTCCCCTTTGTGGCAAACTGGTGCGGGTCTGCGATGCCTGTCGGCTTGGTCCTTGTATTTACATTTAGCTACCTGAAGGCTAGCCCGGGCTTGTATCAGCGCGGAGCGTATGACGCGGAGCCTTGTCTGTAAATCGGGAAGAGACACGTTCTCCCGTGGAAGAATGAAGGGGACAAAGCGCGGGTGGAACCCTGAAGCGAGAAAGAAGGGGGTGTGGTGCGTGGAGGAGTGTTATGAGTTGTTATAGGCCACTTCAGCTACCCAGAGCAAGTCAACCCAAGAGTCTGCTGCTTGATCTGTGTAACAGCGCAGGTATTGCTTAAGGGTCTGGTTGAGCCGCTCCGTCTGGCCATCCGTCTGAGGGTGGAAGCTCGTGGAGAGGGAGGAGCAGATACCGAGCTGTTCACACCACACCTTCCAAAATCGGGCCGTAAACTGCGACCCCCTGTCAGACACAATCCCCAAAGGAAGTCCATGAAGCCGCACGACGTGTCTCAACAGGAGCGTCGCCAATACCCCTGCCGTGGGGACTTGTTTACAGGCGATAAAGTGCCCCATCTTGGTGAGATAATCTACTACAACGATTATGGCAGTGCATCCCTGGTCCTTTGGCAGCCCCACCACGAAGTCTATGGATATCCGTTCCCAGGGATTCATAGGGGTAGGAAGCGGCATCAGGAGCCCTTGTTTTCGTTGATGGTCCGATTTCATTTGTGCACATACCGCACACTGCTTTACCCATAGTAAAACATCCGGCCGTACGGAAGGCCACCAGAACTGCCTCAGCACCTTTTCCAAGGTTTTGGTCCCTCCCATGTGTCCCGCGCAGGGCAGGTCATGACACCAGGAGAAGACGAGTTTCTGGAGCTCGAGTGTGGGCACTAACACCTTGGAGCCACACAGGGGAAGACCGTGGTGTAGGCGCCATTCTTTGTGGCTCCTCAGCCATGAAGCCCAGGCGAAGGTTCGGAGTCCTTGTTTCACTTTCTGCAAAAACGAGTCAGTCTTTAAGCTGCCTACGACATGTTCCGGTGAGACAATGGACTGCTCGGGGGTTCCCGCGGGAAGGCACGGAGGATTTTGGCGCGACAGGGCATCGGCTTTTTTGTTCAGCGTTCCGGGTCGATATGTAACCATAAAATGGTACTCCGCGAAGAAGAGCATCGACCTCTTTTGTCTGGGTGAGAGATGGCGAGCTGACCGCAGGAATTGGAGGTTTCGATGGTCCGTGAACACGGTCACTTGATGTTGAGCCCCCATCAACCAATGCCGCCATTCCAGGAACGCTTCTCGAATGGCGAGCAACTCCTTCTCAGATATGGTATAGTTGAGTTCGTCCGGGCTTAATTTCTTGGACGTGAAAGCTACCGGGTGGAGCAATCCGGTGTCCGGTTGGCGCTGAGATAGTATAGCGCCCACGGCCTCGTCGGAAGCGTCGGCTTCGACTATGAATGGTAGCTCGGGGTTGGCATGTCGTAAGATGGGGGCGGTTGTAAAGGCTCTCTTGAGTTGTTCGAAGGCGGTCTGGGCTTCCGCAGACCATAAGAAGGGGGCCCCTTTTCGGGTGAGCTTGGTGAGCGGTGTTACCATGTGAGAGAAATGATGGATGAACCTCCGGTAAAAGTTCGAGAAGCCCAGGAAGCTCTGGATTTCCTTCACTGTCATAGGTTGAGGCCACCTGGCGACTGCTTGAACCTTACGGTCAGTCATGATCTGTCCCTCGGGGGTGAGCAGGACGCCAAGGAATTCCACAGTGGTAACGTGAAATTCACATTTTGTTAGTTTGCAGAACAGTCGGTTTCTTTCAAGGGCCGCCAACACATTCCGAACGTGGCCGACATGTTCCTCGGGACCAGACGAAAAGATCAGAATGTCGTCGATATACACTACGACGTATCTGTCCAGGAAGTCCCTCAACACTTCGTTGAGGAAGTATTGGAACGCGGCCGGGGCGTTGCAAAGCCCGAAGGGCATCACCAAGTATTCGAACAAGCCGAATCTCGTCTTGAACGCGGTCTTCCACTCGTCGCCCGCGCGTATTCGAACCAGATGATACGCCCCTCGGAAGTCTAATTTTGTATAGATCTGTGCTCCCTGGACTTGCTCCAGTAGAACGGGAATGAGCGGCAAGGGATATTGGTTCTTGACGGTCAGTGCATTGAGGGAGCGGTAGTCGATACAGCAGCGTAGTTCGCCGTTTGCCTTTGGTATAAAGAACAGGGGGGACGCCGCAGGGGAACTGGAGAGGCGAATAAATCCCAGTTTCAAGTACTTGTCCAAGTACTCCCTTAAATGGCAGGTTTCGGGGCCCGTAAGGGCATACACCCTGCTACACGCGACGGTGGCTCCCGGAATCAGATCGATGCGGCAATCATAGTCGCGATGCGGCGGCAACTCTTCGGCTTTCTGTTTATCGAAGACCTCCGTATATGGAGCATACCAGTCAGGGAGAGTCACCTCCTTCTCAGCTGCTGTGGCCACGTGATGCGAGACCACCTCGTCCTTCTCCTGAGGGGTCCCCCTGAGACGGCATTGGGTTTGGCAGAAGGGGGAGCTGAACGTGATCGAGTTGGTAGTCCATTGGATAGAGGGCTCATGACGTCTTAACCATGGCAACCCAAGGATGAGCTTGCATCGTGGGGCTTGTATGATGTTCAGGGAGAGCCATTCGCCGTGGTCTCTCCCTATGGTGACCCACAGGGACGGGGTGACTTGCCGGATGGGACCAGATTCCAATTCCTTGCCGTCAATGGCGTAAACCAGCTCGGGAGTGTCTTTGAGACGGAGGGGAATCTTCAACCGCTCCGCTTCCTTGGCGTCCATAAAGCAGCCCGTGGCTCTGGAGTCGATCATGGCCCTAACGTCTATTGGGCCCCTGTCGAGTGTCACTTGCACGGTGATAAACAGGTGGTCGGGTTCTTTGGTGACGTCAGCCTCCAGGGAAGGGATGAAATGACAGCTTGAAGGTTTCCCTTCCTGTTCCTTCAAGCACGTCGGTTTTCCGCCGGTCCCTCGCCGAGGCCGGCCACAGTCTGACTGGCCCGGAGCCGACTGGTCTTCGGGCGCACCGGGCATTCGCGCAAGAAATGGCCTTTCTTGCCGCAATAAAGACAGAGGCCCTGTCTTCGTCGGTGGTCCCGTTCGGTAAGGGTCAAGGAAGCTCTCACCGTCCCTATCTCCATGGGTTCCGCTCGGGTTGACGCCTGTTCCGACAGACGGGGATGTTCAAACAGAGAAGGGGTTTTGTCCTTTCGTTTATGTTCTCCCTTTCTTTCTCGGAGCCGATATTCTAGTCTGGAAGCCAGCTCAATCATGGCTGCACAGGTGACTGGTTGCGGGTCTATCTGGGCAATGACGTCCTTCAGCTCTTCCGTCAGCCCTCTGTAAAAGATCGCGGCTTGCTTCGACTCGGGCCAGTCGGTTTCGGCCACCAACCTGCGAAAGCTGTTGACATACCCCAGGAAATCGGAGCTGGATTGGCGAAGGTCAAGGAGATCGCGATCGGCGGAGAAGGTGTCTGCTCGGCGGTCGAAGGTCTTTTCGAATTCCTGCCGAAAGGTGTCCCAGTCGTATAATAGGGCGTCGTCTCTCCTCACTATGGGGACAGCCCACTGCGCTGCTTCTCCGGTCAAGTAGGAGATAAGAAACGCCACTCTGGCTTGGTTGGTGAGGAAGAGCTTAGGTTTGCAGTGGAAGTGCAGCTGCACTTGAATCAGGAAGACTTGTACCTTTTGAATGTCCCCGTGAAACCTCACCGGGGGGGGCCAAGGGTATCTGTGTCTGCATTTCCACCACGACCTGAGGTGTATGTGAAGGGGATGCAGCCCCTGCTTCAAAGGGATTACGCTGCATGTGGTCTAGGCGAGTGTGCAACGTGGCGGAATCCGCCCTGGAAGCCGCCAATTCCAGCTGTACTTGGGTCAACGCGGCTAACACGTCGTCAAATGTGGCCATATTTCAGCACCGACGTGATCCGGAGGAGAAAAATTAGTGGGCCAATGATTCTGTCACGGTCCCCTAGGATCCTCTCCTCAGGATGACGCCGATGCTATGTATGGGTCCACCGCCCATCCGTCCCCAGTCCGGTGCACGTGTAACACCCGCGGACTCAGAAGACAGGTGGGTGAGGGAAGGAAGGGTAGGAACAGCTGGGAGAGAGACCTGCAAGAAAGAAGGAGATGGATTAACCCAAGGCTTACTCTCTTGTCCCAGCCACCACCCCTGGCCTGACTTTCCCAGTACCTGCAGCTCCTTCCTCCCTCTGTCTGGTTCCCCGGGAAGGGGGCGAATCCTAGGCCCAGTTGGAGTCACTGGGCAATGACTCAGGGAGGGAGAAAGCGGCTAGGTTTCCGGGCGCCCTCCTTCGTTACTATCCTGTTGCGTCACGGGTAGGTGAAGAAAGAGAGCGATAGTACTCCAGAGGAGCCGGGGTCAAGTCGAGCAGGCGCTACTACTCTACGCCCGGAAATCCTGGGGCGGAGGAGCGCCGGGAAGTCTGAAGGGGTCCTCTCACGTACCGTCCCGTTGCAGCCCGGGAGAGGCACGGAGTGAGCGAGTAATTACGGAGCTAGTGAGGCCGGCGCTGCTACGTCACGCCCGGAATCCTTGGGCGGAGGAGCGCCGGTATGGCAGGTACGGTCCCCTGTCTGGGGATGAGGTGCTAAGCGGAGAGGGCAACCCGGTCGTGTGTTGAAAGGGAGGAATCCGAGGAGGAATGAGAGTGGGAGGGCAACACGGTCAAGCGGGTGGTCTAGGAAGGAGCGCTCACTGTTCGCCACGAGAACCCTCGGGAATCCCTTCGAGGAGACTGAGCAGGTTTGCAAAAGCTGGAGCCAAGGAGAACGAGGCAATCCGAGGATCGCTGCGGAGCCGTTGATCGGGAGCAAGACGACGGGAATCATTGGCCCCGCCTCCCAGGTCGTCACGCGCTTTATCCGCTTCCGGGGGTTACATGAGGTCCCGTGCTGCGGGTGAGCGCTTTGACTCCTGGGAATTGGAGTCTGTTCTTCGTGGAATCACGCCGCCGCGCGCCGGATCATGACAAATCGACCTCAGTCGGAATGACAATGGGCCTGCCCACAGCCTGTGAGAGCTCAGGGAGGTGCTGCTGCAGCCTCTGGAGTTCCACACAGAGTAGTGCGAGCTGGCCCCTAATCTCTTGGGGCTTCTTGCACGGAACGCTGTTATTAATGTCCAAAATTACGGCCAAAAGGCGTCCGTAAAAGGAATGTTTACGGACAATGAACATCACATCAAAATGACGGACGGTCCGTGAAATTTACGGTTGGTTGGTCACCCTACACACAGATGTCAGCCGAAAGTGCTTGGAGCCAGATGTAGGAAACATTAGCAAATCGGTAAGCAATCACAAACTGCTTACCCACCACAAAAAATGCATTTTCCTATGTACAAAAGTCATTCACAGTTAATCCCCCATCAGGCACCGAGCTAGTCACGTGGGTGTCGAGCACTAGACTGCAACACAACAATATGCAAAGCAATTATTTTGCGATTCGATATTTTCAGCGACTCGTGATAGTGAGTCGCAAAGCGGTAATCAGTATTAGGAAATTGCTATGCATGTGTTATAGGCAGTCGCAATTTACAAATAGTTGCAAAATGAGCATTTAGCACTTGCAGTGTACCACCAGCTCCAATCAGGTGGTAATTTTGTGCAAACTATGAAAACAGCACCAGAATTCATCTGCAGCTTCAACAATGGCGATGGTATATGTGAAGGCAAAAAGAATGCACATACTGGAGGAGGAGGGGACAGGAGAGGATTTTTAGACTCAGAATAACTCTGTTCCAACAAACTAAAGAAGAAATCTATCAAAAGTAAAGGCTAAGTAGTGCTGTAATTTTGGAACTCAAAACGGTTTTAAAACCACAGCTTGAGAGTCATACTGTTCAGTAATTTACCCCCTTTCCTGTGCAGGTTTTAGGTTATGTTTTAGGTACCAAGATGTGATACCTGCAACTAATGGGGTGTCATAGAGTGCTCGATTTGATCTTTGCATCTATTTCTGGATGCTATGTTAATATGCATAGATGCTCACATTTACTTTCCTCGCAATGCACTAGAAGGACTAAATACATCATTGCAATTTTATATTATTGTCAATTTTCCACACGTGATTGGCTGCATAGAGCTGCCCCACCATCTGCTATTGAGTATTTATTCCACAACCAGAAAAATACTCATTCCTTAAACATGCAAGTGGTGTGTGATGCTAAACGTAATTACAGATATTGTAGCACGATTTCTAGGGAGCACCCATGAATCCTTTATGTTTAGACACAATGGCATTTACACACGGCTACAAAGAGGAGATTATGAGATGGATATATATTGTGTGAATTGTCTTGAAGTATTTAACTTTTATTAACCCACATATGTTTAGAGCATGATGTGCTAAGATCTACATTGATGTTTTAGGTGTTAGTGCTCCTTATATGAACCCTTTCACATGGAGTAAACATTGTTACAATGTTGCACATAGAAGAACAAGAGGTGTCAGAGCATGCCTTTGGATATTTTGAAAGTAGATTTCGATATCTCAATAAGAGTGGTGGTGCCCTAAAATATTGCTCAGAAACCAGTTGTAAAATTGTAGAAACCTGTGTAATTCTACACAATATAGCAACTCGAAAAGGATTGGAGTTTGTATGTCTGAGTCAGAGTCAGATGAGATGCCCTCCATGGTGTCCCGCTCCTCTGCTCGTCTTGCCTTCTGATGGCTGAAGGCACAGGCTCCCATCCTGCGCTTCAGGACAGACTGTGAGTCTGAGGCTGTTCTCTCCAACCCGAGCTACGCAAACAAATGATGGACTGAATGCTGAATACATAATACAGTCACCCCCAGTCAAGAGATCTGGGTTAAATCCATCATTCTGTTGCTCACCATGCCACCCCAGTTTAGACCCAGCCATATGCAAATCAGTCTTGACCCTGCGCCCAATGGGAACAGTCCAGATCGAACAGCCAAGCCAGGTCCTCCCTGGACTGGAAACAAGCATCCTAGGACCGGTTTTGGACTTTCAGCCCTCATTAGCCAGGATCGCTTGACTCCAGTGGCATGGAGAGCACGGGACCCACGTCTGAGAATACCTGTCCCACTCGGGGTGACAAATGCAAAAAGAACAATTGATGGACAGAATGCAGAACAATGTCATACATTCACCCCAGTACAGAGATTCGGGCCTAAATCCTGATTTAATTCAATACATAGAGTCTTTATTGCATCTATCAAACTACCTCGTTTTTCATTCATGGCAATCTGAAATGGTAATTGCTAGTTTTTCAAAACCAAATGTAATACTTTTCTTCATGCTTGTCAGTTTCTGATTGACAAGCCTGATTTCTTTTTGTTGCTGCAGGTGCTGCACATTAAACATTGATGCCTGCAAACCTCCAAAGAGTTGCACATTTTCAGCACCATTGCAAATTCCCAGATTTTGTTGGGATTGTGCATTGACAACATGGTGAATGCGAGTTCCACATCTTTCCTGTAGTTATCTTGGCCTCACGACAGGTTCCTGGGTCACACTCGGTGTGCCTCTTCCACAAACATCTCAAACTGACTGCATGCTCTGTGACTCATAGATTCAGCTTGGGGTGCTGTGTCCTGGCTGTCAAGATCAATTATTTCATCAAGGTGCATATGAGCTTCCTCATGTCCCTCGGCTTCTGACACATCACTTCTATGAGCATGGATATCTGTTAGGAAATGCATGCATGATTAATGCTTGGACTATAGTTAAGTTGGGCTTAATATGTTTTGGAGCCACAAATACATGTGTTGTACATAACCACAAGCTAATATGTTTTCACTACATCTACCATGATGCACTATGAAAATGCACTGCTTTCGTGTGTTTCACTAATGTATTGAACCCTATATATATATATATCTATATATATGCAGCAGGAACCTCCCTGAGAAGTTGGCCTGGTATCTGCTGTCCACTAGTAAAAGTGGGCACCTTGTACCAGTCCAAACAACCCCTTATGGTGATAGATTAAAGACAACCTTTATTGAAAGCTATCCTACTGGTAGCTATGGAGAGCAGCCTTCAGGCTAAGTCTTGAAGGAATGTAAAGCAGCTTGTTTTACCAGTCTATAATCCCTTGAATGACCAAATGAAAGGACAATCACACCAGGTATATATTTTGCAATATATGTATTTAAGATAAAACACACACCTCTAGTCTCTTTATGAGGCTGGAGTTCGAAGTACTTAAGTTACAAGTCAGTATTCAACAGTAAATGCAAAAATACACGTTTGGGCCCTAGGGGCGTACCAAACCATATACCAACAAAGTGGTATAAGAACCACAACTGAACTAGACACAAGGCCTAGAGCCTGTAGAAGTGCTTGGACCACCAGGAACCACCCAAGGTAGTGACACAGGGGACCTACGGGGGACGCGTGCAGTGTGAGAACACAGCCGCGAATCGCCGTTAACTTCTATGGGGAAAGTCGCGGTTGGCAATTAAGATTTTAAGGACACTTAGAGGACGACTACAAGCAAACCCTTTTGGACTTAGAGGTGTCTAGGGCCAACACCCACGGGTGCTCCAGAGTACACGAGTTACCTCACCCAGGGAAGCCGGGTGCATAGGTGTCAAATGGTGTTGGGTCGCGGCGTCGTTTTCAATAGAAGCTGGCAAAGAAGTGCTGCTGCCGTGAAGAGGAGAAGTGTCCGGAGAGATCCAAGCCTGGATCGAGAATGGAAGGAACCTGAAAGCAGAGGGGACAGAGTCTGGGTCACTTACCAGTGACCAGGGGCACGATAGTCCAATGCCCACAGATGTTGGGTGCTTCAGGTGAGTTGACGGGTGTCTTGACTCTTCAGCCACGTGGTCCAGGAGGCATCAACAACAACCAGGAGCTGGATTCAGGCTGTTCCACGAAGTCTGTGGAGTGCTGCAGTGTCGGCAATCAAGATGGACCCAACAAGCCTTGGCAACGGCAAGTCAAGGGGACACAGAAGAAAGACGTTGGTGCAGACCAGCAAGGTTTGGGGGACTCAACCAGCAAGGGTAAGTCGGGGCACATCTGGAGCAACCAGGAAAGCCCAATCAGAAGAGGAGTTGCCTTCGTGGGGACCCACTAGCCAACAGGCTAGCGATCGCGAAGGAGCCTCGAGCAGTCACACTGGAAACTGGCCCACGGGTCACTTGTGGAGTGGAGGCCAGAGATCTTCGATGCCTTGGGGCTACTTGGAGCCCAAAGCACAACTTTGAGGAAGACCAGGAAGATGATGGACCAGCAAAAGATCATGGTGTCCAGGGGTCACGGTTCCACGTCACCCACGATAGCCATGGGCCTCAGCCTTGCTGTGGACTCTGGGCAGCCTCGGGAAAGTCTGGAAATCCACCTCTGGTGATGCAAAGACTTCGGTGTCCAGCGGGATCTTCAGAGTTGCAGACCGGACAGTTGCTTCTTTGGTGCCTGCCAAGCAGGGGAGTCATTCCGTGGCCCCAAGGGAGATTTCTTTAGTCTTCTAGCGAAAATAGAAAGTTGAAGGTCCAGGATATATGTTGCAGAGTTTTGTCCAGGGTAATCCAAAGTCTCAGGGACTGGGTTCCCATACTTATACTCAGTTTGGGGGTTGGGCATACTCTAGGGACCCACCTATGGGAGGGTTTGGAAAGAGGGGTGGTTACACCCAATTCCTTTGTCCAGTTTCGCGCCAGAGCAGGGGCAGGTAGCCCCTGCAACTGGTTTGAACTGGACTATGCACAGGGACACCAAGTGTGCCCCCGGTGCAGGACTTCAAAGCACCAGAGAGGGCTCCCGCCCAGCTCCAACACACATCTGCCTGTCTGCGGAGGTGGTTACACCTCCCTGGGACATGAAACCTATTGTCCAGGCCTCCCCTGCCAGAGTTTCGGTCAGCAGCAGGAGGCCAGACCTGTGTCTGTGGCAGTGGCATCCATCCATTTTATGATGCCAGGGCTTTAGAAAGTCTTTACTGGGTAGACCAGTGCGAACAGGTCTCTCCCTCTAGAAGGGTGGAATGCTACCCCTGTCGCCAGAACTGGCAGGGGGTAGTATTCCAAAGTTTTTGACACCAAACACGACATGTTTCCGTGCAGCCAGTCCAAAGTTAGCATTTACCACGGGGTTATAATGCACTTAAGAGTATATGGTCAGGCTGCACCACAAACAGCATCAGAGGAGGTACTCCGAACGCTGCAGAGGGGCTCTGCTCATGCAGGGACACCCTCTCACATAAAAACCAAGCACTCTGCCTTCAGGATTGTTAAGGCCTGCCATAGGAGTGACTTATAGGTTTTATATGTGTGTGCAATGGTAGTGATATAGGTAGCCTATACCACAGTAAGGAGTGCATGCACCACCTTACCCAGGCTGCAGTAGCAGACCTGTGGTGTCATTTTGGAGCGCTTCGCATAATACATGCTTCAGCCCCTGGTAGGCCTCTGAGGTACCTATGCCCAGGGTACATAATATACCATATACTAGGGACTTATAAGGCACTCCAGAATCCAATTAGAGATGTACCTAATGTACATGGAAACCATTTTAGAGAGGAAGCAGCTAGGTTGGGGTCCTGATTAGCAGGGCCACAGCCAGACTAAGGTTGAAAAACAGTGAAACACCAGCAAAAAGTGGGGGTACCTACGTGAAGGAGATCCTACTCTCCTACTATATATATATATCTATATATGCGCGCTCACTCCTTCTCCCAATTAGGTTTCGAAAAAGCACTCGCAGGGGGCTTTGTCTTCTTTCCAATACTTTAATTCCTACAGCCAACATGACGCGTTTCGGCTTCTGCCTTTTTCTAATGTTTCCATGTTACGCGCAAAACAGCGACATTTTAAAAGACCTACATTAAGTCACTTGATGCAAATAGCAATGATAATCAACGAAGGACCATAAATCCTCTTTCACAGGCGCTATATTGGAACATGTCTTATGTAGCTGAATCCTGATGTCTAAGGCATAATAAATATATATAAAAAGCTCAATCACCACTATGATGCACAATATGATACAATTCAATTGCATTTAACAATTTCATTTTCTCTATCAAGAAATTAAATTTTAACATAGCGGTTATGTAGACAGGATAAAACTAATGCACAAGTTATTATGCCGTATATCGGCATTTGCATACAACTATACTAGTCCCAGCTTTGGAACCAGGACTATGGCGCACATGTGAATTACAATCACGCCGTGTATCGGCTTGGCCTTCCCTATAGTTTCTTAATTTCCCACATCATAGAGCAATAATTCATTAGATTCATAAATTCCAATTATATAGTCTTAAATAAACATACTGCAAGAGTTTTCAAAATTATACACAGATCCATTCAATTCTTACTTTTCATTTATATTGCACATAGCCCCCGATGTTGCAGATTTAATCGCCCAGGTGTATAGCTAATTCTTCCCCTTTATTCATCGCCTTGGGGATCTTAGTCTCTAGGTCGATTATATATCTTGATTCAAGCCTGCGTAACTTCCTGATCCTGTCCCCACCTCTTATACTAGTTGTAATCGTATCTAGACCATAATATCGTAACAGCTCCCTGTCACTGCCATGTTTCTCTGCATAATGTCTTGCTACTGGGTAAGTGGCATCTTTTTTGGCTATCGCCCTCATATGTTCTAAAACCCGTATCTTTATGGGATGGATGATGCTGCCGCTGTATCTCAGTCTGCAAGCACATTCTAAGCAATACACAGGTGAGAAACTTCTTTATGGTTCTAGGCATCTTAAGGCCTGTCACCTCCTATGTCAGTGTTCTTTTACTTTCTGCACAGGCCTTGCATTTACCGCAAGGATAAAAACCTCTAAGCTCCCCTAGGGTCCCCCCTGTGCTGGGTCTAGTCTGAAGATGACTTTCTACTAGACTACCCCCGAGTGATCTGGCCTTTCTAAAAGTTATCAAAGGGGCAGCTGGGATATCTGAGCCTATCACATTGTCCATTTTAAAATATGCCAATTCTTCTTCATAATTTTCCTCAAGTCATTGGCTTCATTTGAAAAAGTGGTTATCATCCTGAACTTGTTGTCTCCTGTCTCTGCGTTCTTTTTCTCATTGCAAAGGAGGGTTTCCCTCGATATGTTTTTAACCCTATTAAGGGTTACATCCAAGAAATCCCTATTGTAGCCCCTATTAACGAATCTATTTAAGCTGGCTTGTGCGGCTACTTTAAAGTCCAAATCCCTTGTGCTGTTCCATTTCAATCTTAAGAATTCCTCATAGGGGATACTTCTAACCAACCTAGGCGGATGGTTGCTAGCCGCATGTAATACCGAGTTACCGGCTGTTGGTTTGCGGTACAGTGACACATGTGGTCTGTTGTCAATTACACTTATTTTCAGATCCAAGAAATTCACTGTGCTTGAACTGACCTCCCCACTGAACTCCAGATTAACCACATTATTATTCAAACTACTAATGAATTCTTTGGCCGAATCCATCGAGCCATTCCACACAATACACATGTCGTCAATATAGCGGTACCAGGAGATTACCCTACTCATGTCAATACCTCCTGGTGCCCTGGACACTTGCTCCTCCCACCAGCCCACAAACAAGTTTGCGTTTCTGGGGGCGAAGGAAGTGCCCATCGCAGTGCCAGAGATTTGTCAGTAATAATCGTCACCAAATACAAAAATATTGTTGGCTAAACAGAATTCAGTGAACTGTAAGATCATTTTATTATGTTCAGTGAACTTCAAAGGTTTTTTACTCAAAAAGTGTGCTACCGCTTCAAGTCCATGCTCATGATTTATCCGGGTGTACAGACTTGTGATGTCCAGGACAATTAGTTTATACTACGGATCCCATTGTTGTTTCTCAATTTGGTTCAGAAAATCTTGTGAGTCTTTAATGTATGCAGGCGAATCCTTAGCAAAAGGAAAAAATCAACAAAAATAGACAAGTGTTCCGTGAGTCCCCCTTGCGAGGAGAAGATAGGTCTCCCCGGCGGTTTTTCACAGTTCTTATGTATCTTGGGGGTGTGGTAGAATGTAGGCACCACGGGGTTTAAACAACGGAGAAAAAGGAATTCATCCATATTGAGCATTGATTTGTCGACCCATAACTTTATAAGATCATGATATCTCTGGACACTTTCCAAATAGACATTCTTGGTAATTCTTTGATAATTGCTGCTATCAGATAATTGTCTTTGTGCCTCAGCGTTATAGTTTGCCCTGGTCTGAAGGACTACATTTCCTCCTTTATCGGAGGGTTTACATATAATCTCGGTGTCGGTACATAGACTTTCAATAGCCTCTTGTTGTTCTTTCGTCACATTATGAATTTTTCTTGGACCCGATTGACCGTAGGGGAGATTTTCGCGGAGTGGTCTTGGACGGAAATTCGTGAAATGAAGTAGGGAGTTCCGAGCGGTGGTTTTGAAATGGGTTTTGCTCTTGAGTCCTCCTCCTGCCGCTTCAATGTCCAGGTCCAGAAATGTGTTTTTTTGTTTGTGGAAACTATGTGTGAAGCGAAGATTGGGATCACACGTGTTGAGCCATTCACAGAATGTGACAAGGGATTCGCTGGTTCCTTCCAAATCAATAAAATGTTGTCAATGTAACGTTTATAAAATTTGATTTGGGGAAAGCGTGGTTGGTTGTTGTCAAGTAGATGTTTGGTCTCAAAGTCATATACATAAAGGCCTTCCACGCTGGGGGCGAAAACACTCCCCATGGAGGTCCCGTACTTCTGGAGGTAGAGCCGTCCTTTGTACTCAAAGAAATTTTCTTTAAGTGCGAGAGTTGCACACTCAAGAACGAAAGATGTAGAAGTTCGGTGTTGCCAGTTAGAGATGTTAAGGGCAGTTTCTAGTACTAGGAGGGTGTCGACTTGTAGGAGACTGGTGTATAAGCTCTCCATGTCGAGGCTGACCAGAAATGAAGTGTTGGGGTCATAGGGCAGGGACATCATGAGGCCTAGTAGGTCTTTGGTGTCTTTTAAGTAAGTACTGGTCGATTTTACCAGGGGTGGCAAGAAACGGTCACAGTAGCGCGACAGGGGTTCTAATAATGATCCAATTCCTGAAACTATTGGACGTCCAGGCGGTGGCATCACATTCTTGTGAGTTTTAGGAACAATATAAAAATATGGTATTTTACCTGGCGTAGTAGTCAGGAATTTGGCCTCACTTTTGGTGATCAAACCTGCGTTTTCAGCATCTTCCACAAGAATATGGATGCGTGTTTTTAGAGCTGTGCTGGGGTCGTGGGTGAGTCTCTCGTAGTTCTTAGTATCATTGAGTAACCGGTCACATTCCCAATGGTAGTCCTCTTTGTTGAATAGGACAGTTCTTCCACCTTTGTCGGCTAGTTTTATTATGATCTTAGGGTTACATTTGAGTGATTGTAGAGCCAGGCGTTCTGATCGGCTCGTGTTTTGGAAAGTGTTGGGTTCTTCCAAAGCTTCAATCTCTTTGAACACAGTTTGTTCATACACGAGTATCTCTGGTGGTACTGCACTCGGTGGTGGGATGAATGTGGACTTGATTCTAAAGGGAGTGTCCCCCTAATTCCGTTTCAGATTGGATTGGAGAGTTCTCAAAAAAAGCTTTTAGCTTGAGTTTGCGGAAGAACTCAGCTAATTTGCAATGTAGCATGAATTTATCAAGTCTCGCCGTAGGTGGGTAGCCAAGCCCTTTCTCTAGGACTGCTTGTTCTGCTGGCGTGAGGGCATGTGTGGAGGGATTGGTAACGAGGCTCAGCGTGTACTCGGGCCCGGTTGTTGGTCTCTCGTTTTGCTCCTTGTTGTGGGTCGTCTTCCCAGTGTACCTGGTTTCCTCTGCGTCTCCTTCCACGTCAGCCTCTTCCTAAAAAAGGTTGCTGTTGATTTTGATTCATGTATGGCGGTGGCGGTCTGAAAGGCGTGATCCAGCCATATCCAAAATGTGGATGCATTGGTGGGTACATGGGAGGGTAATGTATATTGGGTCCTGGTGGTCCTTGGGTCCATGGTTGTTGCCAGCCCATGTGCCCTCCCCTTCCTTGTTGTCATCTACGATAGCTGTCTGTGCTGGAGCCGCTGCTCCCTGATGACTCATCTTCGGATGATGCGCCTGTTTTTCACGTGTGCGTTCACTGTCTTAATGCCCACGCACGGCACAGTCACCACTGTGGACAGCCTCCACATTAGCGCGCTCCAGCACTGTACATCACGGTGGCCATAGCAAATATTGTGACAAGCGAAGGTTGCCAATCACCTAGTCTCCTCACCACGAGAAGCCTCACAGCTCATAGCGATGCTAAGACTGGGTGTAATAATACTAGCAGCTGTACACTTTCGCATGCAGCATGCCCACCTTGTAAGATTCAATGCACAAATCACCAGGTTGGTCAGTTTGCATGACCATAGCAATTAAGATTGCATTTTATGTTGCTTATAATACAGTAAATATGCTGCTAATTTGTTATGTGTATATATATGCTTTGTGCTGTTTCCTTTCCCACAGGTCCTTTTAAAGAGTCCGTAAGTACGCAGACACTTAGTCCACACACCTTAGCGCGTGTGTAGGCACTTTTTTTCACTTTTCACGTGGCACTACACACTTTGCCACTCAACACTTTCATGGTCCTGAAGAAAGCCCCTTTAACATTTCCCTGTGGGCTGAAACATGTAGACCTATCACATAGACAACTAATAGATACTAAATTATTTTTTAGTTGCACCACACATAATTTTTAATCATATACTGAGCCGCCGCTAATAAAAGTTCATAGGCAAGGATTCTCAGAGGTATTTTTAATTCACATCACATCACACACCTGCACCACACCAGCTCCGCTGTAATCAGGTGTTGTAGCACAACCGGGGGGCATTCGGCCACCCGGTTGGGACCCCAATGATGAAGCATGACACCAACCAGGTTGGTGTGTGAGGGGTCTTTTAAACAAACCCAGTGGGTCCAAAACACTGCCCAACTAGTGATTGTACCACACACATAATGGGTTCGTTCATCGTTGTTTAACAGATAGTTAACATATCACCAATAGGGCGCTTCCCTAGTTTCCTTGAAAAATTTATCAGGGATCCAATAGATTTTATAAACAGAAGCTTTCTTGTGTTGAGAGCTATGCCCCATGAGCCCTTTTTGCGAACATGATACCCAGATAGGAAAAATTATTAACAAATTTGAGTTTCCTATCATCTATGAAAATGTCTCGACACTTAACGTTGGGTTTGCTACATTTAATGACAAAGGTTTTAGTAATGTTTACCTTAAGATCCAACCTCGTCATGAAAGACACAAAGCTCGAGACAGTTTTCTGAAGTCCTAAAGGGGTACAGGACAGAAGGACAGCACCATCAGCATAATAATGCTCCAATTTTCCGACTGCCGATACCAGGTAAGTCCTGGCCCTCCCTTGTCAATGTAGTGCCCAGACTGTTTATGTAGAGGGTGAAAAGAAGGGGGGCTAATACACAGCCCTGCCTGATGCCCTTCTGAATGGAAAATTTACGGCTGCGTTCCCCGGCTGACCCATAACAAATGCTTGCCTAGGCGTCCAAGTAGGAGTGTTTAAGGAAATTTAGCACCGACGCTTCCACCCCCATATATTCTAGGATACTCCAGAGTTTCGTATGGCTAACACAGTCAAACGCCGAACTTAAGTCAACGAAACACAAGAAAAGGCTCCCCTTTTTGGCATTTACATATTTACCCCACAAGAGGCTTACATTTAGGCCCTTATCTATTGTGCCAAGCCCTTGTTGAAACCCGTACTGCTGCTCCGAAAGGATACCCGTAGCCTCTACCCACTGCTGTAGTCTGTTCAGGACAACATGCCCGGCCACTTTCACAATAGAGTTCAGGAGTGAAATTGGGGTATAACAGGCCGGGTCGTTGTGATCTCCTTTTTTGAAAATGGGCACAAGGATAGACTCAGTCCAAGATGCGGTGAGTCCCTGTGTACAACACGCCTTCAGGACCATAGTAATTAAAGGACCTCATAGGTGAGGGCAAGATTTATATAAGTCCACCGGGACACAATCAGGTCCCGGGGCTTTTCCCCCCAAACTCTCATTTATGGCCAGAATCACCTCATCAACGATGAAGTCAATTTCGATAGGAAGATAGTTCTTGTGCCGAGTTATGGAATTCTCGCACAAGCTCTGATTTTCGTTGTCGCAGTATTGCCTCGAGAAATGGGTTACCCAGTCATCCTCTCCAACCGTGATTTCTATACTTGGCATGTTATTGGTGGCTAGGAATGGGGCATTCACCGCCTGCCAGAAGCCTCTGGGATCCTTTGACTCCGATGCTTTCTTGAGTGACAGCCACAGGTCCCTTCTTATCCCCTCCTTATGGTCTTTTAGCGAGATTCTATAGGCGGCTCTAGCCCTTTTTATCGCATCCTGATCTCTTAGAAGTTTAGATCAAACAGTTTTTAAATGAGCATGTGCTTTCCTGCAATTAGTATCAAACCAACCTGTCTTTGCAGTTGGTCGATTCTTCGAGTCCAGGGACAAGTTTTTTTGTATGGCTATTGTGATGTTACATAATGATTTTAAAATGTCGGGATCAGCAGCCATCTCATCGAGGCAGACAGCAAAGTCGATTTTACAGGAGCATAATATATACATAGTTAACTTCAATGTATCTACCCCCTTCCATTTGATAGTACAACCGTCAGTTCTATTTATAACTATGTCAGATGCGGGTATGACGGAAGAGCCCCCGGATAACACGTTGGCCGGTAGGTCCATAGTGATACTAATAGGGTAGTGATCACTAAATGCGACAGAATGAGTTTCAAAATTTAAAATTCTGTCAGCATATCTGTTGGAAACTAAAATGAAGTCTATAGTTGAGAATAACCCACGGCATTGAAAGTGCTGTTAAACAGCAAAGATGGTATACATAAATCGTTTGCAAAGCCCAAATCCATAGAATAATTAATGTGGTTTAGATAGTCCCCTAGAGTGGTATGCGGGAAATGAGAGATATCAGCGTCATCATCAAATACTAAACCACAATTACCGCTCTCAGCTGTAACGCAAGGGCCAATGGTAAAGTCACCGCACCAAATTAAACACAAGTCTACTTTAGATGACTTTTGTATTTTTTCCAAATGCCTTTGAAGTTGAGACAAAACAACATTGATTTGCGACACAGGGAAATAATGATCAAAATTAATTAAAATTGTGTTGTGTGAGGCGTCAATATACATATTGATAACTTGATAATAAGTATTGGAGGCCATGAAGTCTATCTTTTTTACGTTAAGCCTATGAGAAATGTATGTACACAAACCAAATAAATATCATAAAGAGAGCACGAGCCATGAAGCACAAGCTCGGCTGGGAATAAAGAAAATACTTTCACAGTGTAATGCATGAACATGGAGAGCAATGTAACACCACTTCTTCCTTTCAAACACAAACTAAACAAAATCATTCAATCTGTGTGGTTGAGTTTAATCTTTCCGGAAAGCTCAAAATGAGAAGCAGTGAAATCAGAAAGAGAATTGTTATTGAAAGTATTTGCAACCTCTGCAGAATTACTTAACTTTGGATTTAGTTTGTCTTGTCTCATATTGTCAATATCTCGTTCACGTCATCCTGAATACAGTAAGCAGTAGGCACTTTGATCAAACAGACACACTCAACAATGGAATCACTTGACTCCTAAGATGGCAAACACACATAAGCTTCAATCGTTTGACATTTTGCCACTGTTCTCATGCTCCACTCATTACCATCATGAGCCATCACATTATTTTTAGGTCTCACCTAGGCAGTGCTTGCACTGGCTCTTCGAGACATGTTTTATTCAGAATATCGGTTTTAAGCCCCACCAATGTTCTGCCCATATTTTTAATTGGCTCTTTTGACTGTCTTTTGTACATGCTTTTTTTCCATTGGTTTATTTGTTTAATAGTTCGTCCTTAGTCCCTCCCTTTCTACTGTCGTAACCTCCCATAAGGACTGCTCCGACGTGAAGTTCCATCGTGACCAAAGGGAGAAACTGAGCATGACTGATGTAAAAGTTGGTGATTTCCTTTGCATACTTAAACCACGCCATACGCAGAAAGGAGATTCTATATACAGTGAGCTTATCAAAGTGGTCACTATTAATCACAAGCATTTACATTGCAATCGGTCTCGCATTTGTGAGAGTTTGAGCCATTGGCGTTGGAAATTATATTGTTTTATACCCATGCGTTTTGTTTTGGAGTGGATATATCTGGTTTTGAACGGAATTGTTAGTTGTGGATTTGTGTGAGGTGGAATTGTGTGTTGTGTAGTGTATGACTGCTTTATGTAAAGCTGCAGGGAGTAGGGTAGGTATCTGCAGGAATGGGTTATGCAATGGGTGTTGCTGCGGGCGTTCCACCACAACACCCGTTGCTTTTTGACGCTTCCCCAGATTTACAAGGATCTGCAGTGCCAAAAACTAACGCCACTGAAAAGCAGGCATTAAGAGTGGAGCAACAAGGAGAAATACTTTTATTTCTCCTCATATTTTGCTCTTTCTTTGTGTGTAGCATTCTGCAGCACACATAGAACAAGCACATCACCTTTAATGAGTGCTTATTTGCAGGAAGGTGTCCCTTCCAGCACAAACAATCATCCGTGCAACGCAGGCACCCTTGCACCGTGGCAGTTTTTTTAGCAGCGGTGCAAGGGAAAACACTGGGGTGCGCTGTATTCTTGTGAATGAGACGCAGCCCTGCATTTTTTTTTAATGACGCAGCGCTACATTGCTAAATTGGATGCAGCGCCACGCTTCGTCATTTCTTTGTGAATATGCCCAATAGTGTTCACTTGCCTCTGGCTAGTTGGGCCCTGGGTTCATGGCATTATGGGACTTTGCTGTGGCCACCCTCTTTGTGGTGTTAACGATGTCTCATTTGCACCATGGATGCCACGGTTTGATATGCTAGTAAAAGAGACGTATCAGCGCTGGCAGGACTTGAGCCGGAAAACTGCACTTCTGGTGTTATGTCTCTGTTTCACCTTCTCCGCAGATGTACTAGTCACCAGTAGCCATTTGAGGCCTCCTGCTTTTGACTCCAGTGAGAATTTCAGTAAAAATGTCCTGTTCTATGGTCAGATGGGACACTTTTTACTGTTGATTTACCGGATATTAAAACAAACATTGCCTGCAGCAAACTCAAATACATGCAGTTTCCTATACGTGGCACAACACTTACAGAGCATGTCGTTACAAGTTCAAAACTGCCCTAGTCTGCACACATAGCCCACTTTTTTTTAGCTATATAATTCACTGATGGGGCAACTTTATTTTGGTGCTTGGGCCTGTTTTCTGTCCCAGTCCGACGCTGCTCCTTTTAGCAACTCTAAACATTCTAGCGAAGTGTGCACATTTACCACAGTTTCTAAAATCTGTTTCAGTAGCAAGACATACATTCTGTGTGGCATTATGTGACCAATGTCATTTGTAGCATATATTGTTCACCATTTTTTTTTAAACATGTTGTCATTCTTCTCAAGTTGGTTCTCACACACGCTTCACTGTACTTTTCCTCCACTCTGTCTTCAAATACAGACTTAATCCCGGATTTTGTTTGTTCATTAGCCTTTGTTAAGCATCCTTAAGTGATCGAGTCCCTGACCGAGTCCCTGACTCCCAAAGGTGTTCTTAGAACTTCCTCCTTCTTATGTTGGCCATTATTTGATTCCTTATCATCTCAGCCGACAAGGCTCTTAAACTCGCCAGGAACTCATCAAAAGATTCTCCCTCTCTCTGAGCAGGGGTGTAAAACATCTATATTTCCAAAGCCCTGCTGGGGGTTTGCTTGAATTCTGTTTCCATACACATCATGGTTTCATCAAACGTATTACGCTCTCCTGAATACCTCCTGTCCTTCAGAACCTAACAATGTACAGGGGAGGTCTTGTGTCTACCTACTGACATCTTATCTCCTTCAATAGCTTACAAATCTGATAAAAACTCCTCTTTGCATTTCGTCTACATTGGTCTTCTTTCTGTTCTAAAATATTTGGTGGAGGACCCAATTTCCAGTGCTTTAAATGGGCCGGTACTCACTGGTACTGAGTACCGGCACTTTTTCATTTTCTTCCCTTGAGTACCGGCACATTTCCTAGAACGAAGAGAGTACCAGAACTCATGGGATCCTGGCTTTACCCCAGGCAGCACTCCCTTCATCACTCCTCTGGTACTTCTGCAGCAACTTTAACAAGCACCGCACGGAATTAATCACAGGAGCTCGTCACCAGGACGCAGCGCGAGCTGCTTTGGAAGTCCTCAGGGCAGGGGTGTATCTGCAGAATGATGAGCATCCATTCCGTCTATCATTTGTTTGTTGTAACGCTTTTCGCCCTAAGTGGGATGGGTATTCCCAGACGTGGGACCCGTGCTCACTACGCCACTGGAGTCAAGCTATCCTGGCTGATGACGGCTGATAGCCAGAAACCGGTCCTAGGATGCTTGATTCCGGTCCAGGGAAGACATGGCTTGGCAGTTCGGGCTGGACTGTTCCCATGAGGCACAGGGTCAAGACTGATTTGCATATGGCCATGTCTAAACTGGGGTGGTGTAGTGGGCAAAAGAACGATGGATTTAACCCAGATCTCTTGACTGGGGGAGAATGTATGCATTGTCAGCATTCCGTCTATCATTTGTTTGTTGTAACGCAATGTATTATTGTGTGCACATCACAGAAGAGTCATACAATAAAGGTCGTGTGTGAATGTCACATTAAACAACATTTTCCAGGTTCACAAATTACGACTTGAGCGAAGAGTATGTACTTCAGTGTTTTAGCCACCGGTCAATAGTGCAGTTGAATCATAAATGTGTGCATATTACAGAATGTAACTAACTTGCACCACGAATTCTCTGTGTTACAGTTAGCGCTCTAGCCGAAGGCTAGAGCGCTAACTGTAACACAGAGAATTCGTGGTGCAAGTTAGTTACATTCTGTAATATGCACACAATGAGGAATGCATAGGTTGCGCTCACGGCGACGGACGTGAGCGTGTGTATAAAATAAAGGGGCGGGCGAACGAGTTCAGTTCGCGCCCGGCTAGTGACACGTGGTTCCTGCGCCACGATGAGCGACACGGAGCAACAGGACCAAGCCAGAGCGCTACCCCATCACCCCCCGACAGGGGTCCTGCCCCCATTCAGCGAAGCCGCTGACCCCACGACGGCTGCCCCGCGCTGGCAAACCTGGCTGGGCAGACTGGAGAACTATTTCATTGGTTCGAGGGAGACGGACGGGGCGGTGAAAAGGTCCCTCCTGCTCCACTACGCGGGGGAAGAAGTGTACCTCCTGTTCAAACACCTGCCTAACACGGGGAACCCGGACGACTACGCAGCGGCGGTGGGAGCTCTAAATGCACACTTCGACCCGCAGGTCAACCCGGACTATGAGCACTTCAAACTCCGCCAAGCTAGACAGCGCAAAGGGGAGTCGGTGGACGCTTTCCATGCACGGTTAAGAGCCCTCGCGGACACGCACCTCGTAGGCGACAGGTCCAAAGAAGAGATTAGGGCGCAATTGATACTTGGGATACGAGCAAGACGCTTCGCGGACTGATACTCCGCAGGCCCAACATCCCGATGAACGACATTCTAGTCTAGCCAGGACGCATGATCTGTCGGCGGCACGGGCAGAGGAAATGGACCGGGCCCTAGTAAAAGGGATAGAAAAACAAGTGGAGGTGAAGACAGAAAAGGCGGATGCGGTGTGGACACGAGAAAGGCCTCAGAGACCCCGAGACCGGCGGCCCCCAGCCCAGACCCGGCTATGTGGGTACTGCGGGTACGAAGATCCCCCGCTCAAAACATGCCCAGCCAGAGGGAAGGTGTGCACAAACTGTGGGATCGAAAATCACTTCGCGTCAGTCTGCCAGAGGAAGACACAGAAGGGCGGAAGCAAGTGGGATAAGCCGCAGAGAAAGCTGGTAAGACAGCTCTCGCACACGTCACTGTCATCCCAACCGCCGCCCAGGTATGAGAAAGCCAGGGGCCACCAGGACTCGAGCACCGAGTCTGATGATAGCGAAAAAACGTACTTCATATCCTTCACAAAAGCCCTGAAAAGTACCAGGCGACCGCAGCCACGATGCGACCTACTGATAGCAGTAACGGAAGTCAACGCGGTGATAGACACAGGTGCGTCCGTGACAGTAATGGGCGTACAGCAGTACAACCGTCTCAGGCCGAGACCGGAGCTCCGACAGTCCAAGGCCAAGATCTACGCCTATGGGAGCGACACGCCGTTACCGCTAAAAGGGAAGATGACGGTGGCGGTGAGTGCAGAAAACGCAGAAATAGTGATTGACATTCACGTCATTGACCAGGAGGTGAACACTCTACTCAGCGGTCATGCAGCCGAGGACCTCGGGCTGATCGCGTTCCTCAGGAAGATCCAGGACAAGCAAGCCGAAGACCTGCTGCATACTTTCAAGGGCCTCTTCTCAGGGCTAGGGAAGATCAAGACCCTGCGGTGGCACCGACGGCCCTCAGGCACAGGCGGATACCATTCCACCTACGGCCGCTGGTGGAGGAGGAACTTCAAAGGTTGGAAGAGCAAGGAGTGATTGTAGGACTTGGCCCTTTTTCCCTCATTTGTTTTCGTTTTTAGTGTTGCTGCAGATTCAGGGAGCCATTTTATCTACCCCTGAAACTTCTGTCTGAGGGCCTGGAGCACAAAATGGTGGCCACCTGTGACATCACCAGCATCCACTGGAACCTACTAGCACCTTCCAGAACATTCCAGAACCCTGTGACCGTTGGAGGCGGTTTAGAATGTTGGGAAGCTAAGACAGAGAGTTGGCAGTTGGAGCTGGCAGTTGGCACCTGACTGGTGAAGAGTGAGCAGCAGAAACCTGAAGGAGGAAGGAGTGAGGCAGCAGGGGTGGAAACTTGTGCCTGGAGTGGGGTCCATAAACCCACCCTTGATACTAGTCCCTACTGACTGAGCCCAGCCTGGAGCCCTGTGTGGGAAGAAGCCAGAAAAACCATCCTAAGGACCTGGACAGCAGGAACAGGCCTTAGAAACAGAGAACAGCAAGATCCTGACCTGGAAACTGGTTTCCCTGGAGTCTGACGTCGAGTAGCCTGAGACCTGGAGCCCGAGGTGGAGAAGCGGCGCCGACTGGAAAGCGGACGTCGTACCCGGAGCCGCCAGAGGTCGAGAGAGGGCGCCGTCAGAGGTCGTGAGGAGTACCAGAGGTCGAGGAGGAAGTCACCCGAGGTCGAGTGAGCGGCGTCATCGGAGGAGTGAAGTCCGCCCTCCGGAGTCGTCGGAGACCAAGGTGAAGTGTACCGGAGGTCGGGAGTGAGGATCGCACTCCGGAGTCGCCGGAACCTGAGAGAATCGTGCCGGAGGTCGGGAGTGGAGGTCGCACTCCGGAGTCGCCGGAAACCTAAGGAGAGGAGCACCGGAGGTCGGGAGTGAGGATCGCACTCCGGAGCCGCCGGAAGTCGACATCGAGTCAAGGCCGGCCGACGCCATCGAATCGGAGGTCGAGATCGAGCCGAGGCCGCCGACATCGAACCGGAGCCGCCTACCGGCGTCGTCAAGAACTGACATTGTGCCGAGGCCGCCGACATCGAACCGGAACCGCCTCACGGCGTCGACACGACTCCAGCGGCGTCGGAGCATCAGAAAAAGGGCAGTAAGTGGAGTAGAGGGCGCCTAAGGCCCTGTGGAGACCTGAGAGACTGCTCTAAGGGGCTAGGGAGGTGCTAGAACCAACCTGACTGTGCCAGGGGTGAGCTGGGACTAATCTAGAGAGGTTGTGTGGAGGGAGAGAGCCAGGTCTCTGGTATTCCCCCCTTGATCTACCTCAGTTTAGGCCTCAGCCTTGTCCAAGCCAGGGAGTAGACACCCTCAAGCCTTCCCCATCCCCACAAGCTGTGCCTGGGCCAAATCAGCCCTTAGGAATTCAAAAGTGATCTGATTCTATGAGTGTCACTGTCAGCTTTTAAGTATTTATTAGGGGCACTGTATTTATTGTATTTAACCTATTTATTGCTTCACTGTATTTATTGGTCCACAGTATTTATTGATGCACAATATTTATTGGTTTACAGTATTTATTGCCTCAGAATATTTAATTGCCTGTATGTATTGCACTTATATTTATGCCTTCATTATTTATGATCACCCCTATTTATTGAATCATTAAGCCAGTATTTATTTGACCTGCACTATCTAAAAAGTTTGTATATTGTGATTGTTATTTATTTATCCAATCAGCAACTAAGAGAAAAAGAAGATAAAGAAAGATATTTTCATAATTTTTACGGTGTAGAGTCGTTTTTGGAACGGATGCTCGCATGGTTATTGTTTGGGTATGTCGTATGCTTAGCACGGAGCCTGATTCCTGACCACTCGAGCCAAGCTACCACAGTGTGTCCGGGAGTACACCACCACCCTTCCAGTGTGGGAGTGTGTATTTCCAACAGTGATCGAGAAGGTGACCGGACCCACGCCGTGGGTATCACCCATGGTGATCGCAGAGAAGCCCCGCCAACCGGGGAAAATCCGTTTATGCATAGATATGCGGTTGCCAAACAAAGCTATCAAGCGCGAGAGACACATCACACCGACTATGGATGACATTGTGTCTGATTTAAACGGAGCTCGGTGGTTCTCCAAACTAGACTTGAACGCAGGATACCACCAGCTCACCTTGGCAAAGGAAAGACGATACATTACTACATTCAGCACGCACCTAGGACTGAGGAGATACAAACGCCTGAATTTCGGAATCTCCTCGGCAGCAGAGATTTTCCAAAATACCATCAAAGATATCCTGCTCGGACTACCTGGTGTCTTAAACGTGAGTGACGACATCCTCATCTACTCCAAGACGGTGGACTTCGGGAGCCTACCGGACGGGCGAGTCACGCTAGTGATCATTGACAGCTACTCGAAGTACCCACTAGCGGAGGCGTTGCCGTCCACGGCCTTCGTGCACGTGGGCCCCACCCTGGAAAAGGTATTTGGGATGTTTGGGTGCCCCGAAGAACTGCGGAGCGACAACGGGCCCCCATTTCAATGACACGAGTTCGGAGAGCTCCTAAAGTCCCATGGCATACGCCATCGACGCATCACCCCGCAGTGGCCACAGGCCAATGGAGAGGTAGAAAGGCTCATGCGTACCATCAACAAAATACTGCGCATCGCCGTGTCGGAACAGTCAGACCCAGAACAAGAACTGCAGCGATTTCTGGGGGAATACCGCAGCACCCCCCACTGCTCCACTCGTCAAGCACCTTGGACCCTGATGTTCAAAGGGGCTCGCCGAGACGGGCTACCAGTCGCCCCAGGCTGGACAGCCCCGTCGTTCGACGCGGAGAGTGCGTTCCGGAGGCGCCAGGAGCGCAACGACAAAGTCAGCAAGGCGCGGAGGGCGGTGCCCAGGGAGGTCCACGTGGGGGACATGGTGGTTCTACGAGAGCGGCGACCCGGAGGAAAGTTCAAGACTCGGTATGAACAGGGCTACTGGAGAGTAATCGACCGGCAATTTTACCATGGTGACAGCGCGCCGGGGAGGCGAGCTGGTCACCCGGAACATGGTTCAAAGTGGTGAGGAGGCCGGCGGTCGACCATGAAGCTACAGTTGTGGGTGAAGAGCCTGACACAGGGGTTATTCCAGCGGGTGTGCCTAGCCCCGTCTCGCCGGACCACCCAAGGGCCGGTCCAGATAATGCCGAACGCCCGGACAGCGGACCAGGGCAAGAGGCTGCACCTACGACCCACGCCCCGACCCCTCGGGGAACTGCGAGGTATGGGCTAAGAGAAAACCCCAGGCCCAGCAGCCGATTGAGGGACTTTGCATGTCAAGTAAGTGGCGCCGCGAATCGAAGTTGGGACTGTTGTGAAGGACTAACTTGGAGAGGGATGTTACAGTTAGCGAAGGCTAGAGCGCAATGAGGAATGCGTAGGTTGCGCTCACGTCGACGGACGTGAGCGCGTGTATAAAATAAAGGGGCGGGCGAACGAGTTCAGTTCGCACCCGGCTAATGACCTGTGTGAGTTACTGCGCGCTGCTGGCGCTAGGCCCCACGCACGTGGCGCGCCCCCACCCACGTGGCGCGCCCCCACCCAGCATGCCCCATGACCCGGATACCTGGTAGAACCACAGATCGTAACACTCTGCACGATAGGCGTGCGCATCCCCGAGCTCCGTTTAACCTTTGATTTCTATCACACGCTATATCTTGTACCATCCACTAGGTGGCACAACAGGATAAATAGTGGGATTTTATTTAATCCGGCTGCAACACGCTTTGGCCATAGGGTCAACGGTAGCTCAAAATTAGCACGCGTGCGTTCATTCCCAGTTTTGCATTTCGGGGCGAAGAAGGTTCTAGAAAAGGGGCCAAAGGGGCTGTGGCGGCCCAACCCCGCGCCCCCAAGAGAGCCCTGTGGCTCACCTAAGGCCCATTCACGAGCAGAGATTTATATTTTGTTATTTTCTTCTTTAAACACGCGGACCAGAAGTCTGACTTTCTCAGCCTGATTTCTTAACTTTCATGAATAACACCGAAGCCTTGAGCTAGCTGCAGTGCGGGGGTATTTAAGGTGTAAAATACGCGGGGATGGTGGGTGGTATCTGGCGTGAACAGCAGTGATGCACCCGCTACTCTCTCACTCTGCCAAGAGAGACTGCGAGCTCCCGCCTCACAGCATTTCAGAGACTAAAACAGTCATGTGGCAGAAACAATCTGATGGGGTTTTGCCATCCCAGGAAAAGAAATTGAAAATATGCATAAAAGCAGGATATACATCATAGAGGTGGTTTGTTTTACTTTGTTCCTGGATGACCCAGCTCCTCACTTGCACTATATGAAAAAAACACCGCCTATGACCATCTCTTTGGCTTTTCTGAAGTGAAAATACCGTTGTCAAGTTTCATTAACATAACAGGTTTAGAATGGGCAGAAGCTATGCACGTTCACAATATGCAGCAGAGATCAGTGCTGGCAGTAATGGTTAATTTGAGCAGGTGTTGGCTGGTGGGGGCACCAGCACTCATTTTTTGGGACCGGCCCTTATTTTTTCTGATCAGACATTTCCCGAGAGCAAGAGAGGGAAAAACACACAAAGGGGAAAAAAGGAGGAAGAGAAGGTGGGAAAACCTCCACAAAGAGAAAATGAAGGGGCTAGAAAGAGTGAGATAAAGGGGCGGGCACTGTCTGGTAGTGGAATAAAGAGGCGCGAGGTGGACTGAAGGCTGTGTAGCCTTGGTATTTGGCACACGGACATGTAATAGCACCAGCTGTGGCCCTCTGAGCAGAGCTCTGAGAACTGGCACTCATTCCTTTACAAATTAAGCACTGGCTCCTGGCTCCCCTGTGCCAGCACTGGCATCACACACTGCCACTGCTCTGCCTACTCCCAGCCTCCCGAGGTGCTCGCGGAATGCACTGCTGGTAATATCATAACTGCCAACTTGCAGAACAGTCTCACCGTGTGAGGAGGGGCGGGGCCTTGAAGGGGCGGGCCTTGTGCCGAGAAGTACCTAAAGGCACTTTTGAACCCCATCCCGCCCCCAAACCTCATCCTCCCAAAAGAAAAAAAAAAGCTTGCAGAGGCTGGTGCCAATGTCCTGGGGTGTTTTCACATCCCTTACTGGACATCTGCAGTTCAAAGCCTCGGAATACAGTCTTCTAAACGACTATTTACAGTGGTTTTCACCTCGGTTTCCCTGCCAGCGTGTGATATTGGCTCTTTACCGGGAGACTGTGTGATGCGAGCCAATATAGTGTGTTGCATGGTGGCACTCTGTGAGCTGGCAGGCAGGGCTTTAAGTGGACCGGGTCTCATCGGGTCTGAGCACCGGCAGTTTTTTTAAAGGAGGCCTCGAAACGGGTCTCTATCGGGCTCTGTTTTGTTCCCTGACACAGGTTGTCCGTTTTTTTCCGGACTGCAGTGACTATAGGCACATGGATGTGCGCTGCTCACTTCTCACGAGTAGAGGTTACGGCATGACGTCATGCCAGGTGAGCATTGTAGGGGAAGGGAAATTGTTTTAAGAGAGTCATTTTCTCACTGGATTTCCCTTCTCTTTTTGAAACTGAGGAGAAGCAACATTGTCATAGTGCCTGTCACCAGGGCTTTAAGTGGAAGCTTTTTCAATATTATTTACAAGCCATAGTTGCTGCCTATGTATCGTATGCAACTAGGGTGGGCACCCATGTCTGATTTATGGCAGGGAGGGGGCACATCAGGAGCGAGGCGGAAGACAGGAGGCACACTGACATGGGGGGGGGAGGGAGGGGGGAGGGCCCGTATGGGCTGGAAGCGTATTCTCCCGGTTATTGGCTGGTAACTCTGTATGTGCAATACATTCTTTGGCCGGGGAGGAAGCGGGGTTTGTACTGAGTTGTTGCTATGAAAACAATAAAAAATGTTTCAACAAAAAAAATGTATCGTATGCAACTAACAACCATCGACAAAGCCAATAGTCCCGACTTGTTATAGGTATCATGTTACTTGTATCATATATCTGGATGCAATGACAGAAACAGCAAAATACAAGTCGGGCAGCACACTATGCTAAACACAGATTTTTAGGTGCTTTAAGCCACGCCCTTAATTACATTGGCCACGCCCCTTTGAGAGACCCCCCAGTTTTTTCATCCCACGTAAAGCCCTGCTGGCAGGTATGGACAATAATTAGGAGGAACTTAAGGCACAGACAGAGAACGGTGGGGGTACCGGTGACTGCACTGATTTTCTCCTAACAGATGGATTAAAGACCTGCTGTAGCCCATCAGGTCCTAAACTAAGCCAGCGCAGTGGGTAATTAACTTACTCCTGAGATGTCCTACATCTCAGGCTTCACAAGTAAAAATCTTAATGCTCACCCTTTTATTTCTGAAAGAATGTTGAGACAGCAAGCAATAAAAACACTTTTATGTCCAGCCATCCACATACAAATTCAGAGCTGCTAGGTGTCCCAGATCTGAATAAACAACACATGTATTTCAATGCCACATAAATGTGATGTTCTGGGGCATTTTGAAAGTTGAGTGCATATCTCACTTTGACCACGAATGTTATTAGCGATTGACTAACTGGCAGCTGTGGGTGTGGTGGGCCCCTTTCATTGGAAGTCCTGAAAAATCCAGGGTCACATTTCCACTAATGTGGCTCCGAAGGGTGGCACACACGATCAAGAGTTAAAGAATCTTGACAAAAGGGAAAAGGTGATGGGGTACGGAGAGGAGAGATGGAGAGTGATTAGAGGCGAGATTGAGGACAGAAAAAGTGATGGTAAGGAAAAAGGGAATGAGGGATAAGGCGGATGAATGGTAAGCAGTGAAACCGTCCTTTAAAAGGCATAAAGTCGCTGTCCCATGGGCAGCAGTAGTGGAGATGAGGCTAGCAGAAGAGGGTGAGGCAGAGAGAATCAAGGGTGAGGTGGGGAGAAGGGAAGGTGACACAGATAGAGGGGAGGGAGAAAGGAAGTAGAGTGAGGAGGAAGGGGAGGGAGAGAGAGGGCAGATAGTGAGGAAAAGAGAGGGAGAATGGTGAGGTAGAGAGAAGATGGAGAGAGTGAGTCTGAAAGTCAGAGGGGGTGAGGGGGAAGAGTGAGAAGAGGGGGAGGCAGGGAGAGAAGAGTGAGGCAGAGAGAGAAGGGTATGGTGAAGGAAAGAAGGCAGCAGAGGATGAGGTGGAGAGAAAGGAGGGGCTGGGAAACCACATTCTTCTTCATGGCCGATCAGAGCATCTTCATGGCCTTCCCAGATACCGAATCTTGGAGCTAGGCCTGTAGAGGAGACTGCCATGAAGAGAAATACTCAGGCGCTGGTGTGGAGTGGACAGTGCTTAATTTGAACCAGTGGTTACTGGTGGCCGGCACCGGCACTTATGACAACTGCCACCTGGTGGCGCTGTTTGTATTATTTAGATAGAGCAGAACAGCAATTGTTTTTATTAATTCAGTATGCATTAAAAACAACTAATACCTATTTGTATAGATTTGGGGGCCTGAAATAGGCTGAAGTTTAACACTTGGAGCAGTGTGCTGGTTAGTAGGTGTGTAGGTACTGTATTTGGCAACACTGACAGTGGCGATGGGTGGTGCAAGCTACAGAGGCCTCCTGACCAAAGTCCTGGCACTGATTTGTTTTACAAATTAAGCACTGGGTGTGGTAAAGCCAGGTGGTTGAAATCTGTCACATGTTACGGGTAAGTTTAAAGCAAATTTACCAAATAGTACACTAGTTGACACCCACTGCTGTGCCTACTTCATGGTGTCGGTATTCAGGGGATAACTCATCAGCTCGTCGACAATTTTATATGCAGAAGCGGTAATTGGCTGTAGAGAAAAGAGAGCTTTATTTGTACATGCGACAGGCACAACATCTAAGCAACCTCCTGCTAGCAGAACACAGTTCAAGAGATGCAGTAGTAGATACGGAATGTTCAAAGTGAGGTACATGACACCAGCATAAACATCAAGACATTCAAAATACCTCTCCCGGGCTGCTTACATAAGACCCTTTGGGTAGTTAGATCAAGACATTTAATTTCATGATGACAGTAATTATTCTGGTCTCATTCCAAAATACTTAATCAAAGTCACTGGTTAATCGTACAATATATCAGTCATTGTTAACAAATCATGACTGAACACGGCATCAATAGATACAGCCAACCAACATACACATGTGTGCTATTCCAACATAAATATGTGGGAAGATGGTAAGATTAAATTAAACAAAACACAATGACATAAAATATACTGGGCCTAGTTTAATTCATTACAAGATCATAGAACGGTCAAATGTCCATAGTCCAATAACTTCATCTCTTTCTCTGTCCTTTAAACCAAAACCAGGGTCTGAAGCAGTCCTTTGGGTTTGGAGAAGCATACTTTTTTTTTGAAGTCTTCTCCTTCTAACAGTTCTTTTGTTCAGTACCCAAATTAAACATATTGACGCGTTTCGACCCACTAGAATTCAGGGTCTCCTCAGGACTTCGAACTGGAGAACTTCATTCCATCGTATTTAGAGGCAAAAATAAACAGGCGATTTAGAGGCAAAAATAAACAGGCGATAACTGATAAGGAACAGTAACATTTTTATAATGTTCCCCCTGCCATGGGAGAAGACTCCAAAGGCGAGGGAGTATTATATTTTTTCTTTTCAAAAAGAAAACTTTGTTGAGGGATTGTCTTTTTGAAAAGAAAAAAATACTGTTTGATACAGGGCTGCATCCTGATGACGCAGCCCTGTAACAAAGAGTTAAATGCATTGACCGGAACCGGCGTGACGGCAGTTCCTGCCAATGCCTTTATAAATGACAGCTTGCTTGGCGATCATTTATAAATTTGGAGGGCGATCTGTCTGTCATGGGGATGGAGTGAATTACTCTGGCCCCAATTCAGAACTGCGAGCTGCCCACCATGATATAAATCGTGCCCTAGGACTAGAAGGACAAGTATTAGAAGAACTAGGACTAGGAGATGTGATGTGATTAAATGTGACTCTAGACAACATATCTAAGAAAATGCATTTAGTTTCAGAGGCCATGCCGCTCAAACATTTCTTAATTGTGCATCTTATGTCGCAACCTCTTAAAGGACAACCTCACTTCTTGAGCATACTGAAAGCATTGTTTCAGACCCCACAGTAGCTGTCTAGACTGGCAGTGGCGTAACACAGGCCCCAGGGGTGCCAAGTTGCAGGGGCCCCCCTCAGCACAGTACTCTGGCCTGAGAGCTCCTGATTAAATCCAGAGCTGGGGCCCCTCCGTGTACCTTGCCAGCCCCCCCCCCCCCAAAATTTTATCACGCCACTGTAGACTAGACTACAGCTGCCCCTTTGCCCATGAATCCCTTCATATTTGTCCAAGGAAGAGGAGAGGAAAGAAGGGCCACTGGAGAGGGGATAGGAAAATTCTGTGAGGAGGGTTGAAATGGCTCAGGGGAGAGGTCGGGCCTTTAAAAAGGTGGTTCAGTGCAGCGGTGAAGTGTACCATGAGAGAGGGGAGATGACAAATGGAAGAGGAGATATGGGGCAGAGAAGAGGTTCAGATCAGGTGGCCGAAGATGTGGTCCAAGAGTGAATAAATATAGATGGATGAGTTGAGATAAGAAGAGTGGGGGATGTGGGCCCAGCAGGAGAAAAAGGTGTGCACCAAGGAGAGGATGTGAGAGTTGGACCAGGAGCTATGGGTGAGGGGAGAGGAGAGCAGAGGCAATGGAGAGTGTCAAGCCAGTGCAGGGGAGAAGAGAGAGGGTGGTCATTGGAGAAAATCGAGAGAATTCACGGAAATTCAGAGTTTTAAGTGCACTGATAGCCAAGGGAGACTGGCCCGATAGATTCAGCCTTAACAAAAATGTACAAAGATGTACAGTAGCATTTGAAATACCCATGTTCTTATTTTTTCCTGAATTGATCATGTTTCAGAGGGATATCCCCTCTTTGGGAAGAGGGATCCACAGCTTGGCATGTAGAGAGGAAAAGATTCTTCCTCCTAATCTAGCACAGTGAACTCTAGGGATGGTCACTACGTGAGGGTGGCGGAGCGCGATTGCATTTGGGTCAGTGGTAGGAAAAAATGTACCAGGGATAAATAGGTCCAGTACTGTTTAATGCTTTGTGAGTGAGACACAAAGCTTTGAATATCCCATCATATGTCCAGGGAGCCAGTGCAATGAGTGGAGGTGGGCTTAGACAGACACCTCTTTGGGTATCCCCAGGATTTGTCTGGATGCACCAGTCTGAACAGTTTGCAGGTGTGGTTTCTGGATATACACTGGCGGTCTCAGATAAAGAGAACTCCCATCATCAAACCTGGAGGTGATGAGGCCTCAATGATCTCCTTCTGGGATGCCTGGTAGAGCAAGGGAAACATTTTAAAGAGTTGCCTCAGAATGTGAAAGCAAAATGCCGCAAGCTTATTGGCTTCTATTACAAAAGCAAGAAACCCTAGGTCTCTTACAAAGTTGGCAGGGATAGGGGCAGGCAACTTATTTTTCTGGCCACTATTCAAATGTCCACGTCCGGGAATTTTTGCCGAACAGGATCAGCTCGGCTTTGTCTCTGTTGAGACAGTTATCTTGCATCCATTTGACAACTGCAGACATGTAGCTGTGGAAGTTGTTTTTTTAATCCTCCGGATTGTCCAGAACGGAAGCAATCATTTGGACATCGTCAGCATATATGACGATTTCAAAGTGAAAAGTTCTCAAAAGGGATGCCAAAGGCTACATGTAAATATTGAAAAGAGTGGGGCTCATGGCTGATCCTTGAGGGACCCCACACATAAAAAAAAAAGAAGCAGAGTGAAAAGGAAGGGGTGTACTGCCTGGGACATGCCAGAAAGGAAGGCATGAAACTATTTCATGCCCTTCTTAGATATGCCTACTTCCTGCATTCTTGACAACAGTAGTTCATGAGAAACCATGTCAAATGCTGTGGGCAGATTCAACAGAGCCAGGGCGGCCATGTCCCGTGTTCCAAATTAAGTCCAAGATCATCTATCATGGCAAGGAGCGCAGACTTAGTACTGTGGGACTGTCTAAATCCTGACTCAGCCAGATCTAATAGCCCATTACTTTCGGACATTTGAAGATTTACAACTTTTTCGAAAATTTTAGAGGGAAATGGCCAGTGGCAGACTGCTTAGGAATGTCAAGATCTACATAGGACTGTAACATCTGCAGATTGCTGTGAGAGTGAGAAGCCAGGTGAGGTTTTGACAGGCTGGCAATGGCTGTGCTAGGCTGTGATAGGTTGCAGGTGGTTGTGAGAGTCTGGTTGAGGCTCTGATAGGTTGTAAAGGGTTGAATGGGCAGGGTGGGGCTGGGGGATGCAGCATAAGGCTAGAACATGCCACAGGCATAGTTGGCTGGGGCAGAAAATAGGCCCAGGTATTAAAATAAAAGTGGACCTTGTTAGCGATTCAAATCGCTAAAATGTGGCCACACTTGGAAGTCGGCAGTTTTGAACTTGTAAAGACACACTGTATAAGTGTTTTGCAAGGTATGGGAAACTCATGCCTTTGTGCCTTTTGCAGGCAATTCGTTTGGTAGTATCAGGGAAATCAACAGTATAACAAGCATTGGCTAATCCAAGAGGTCTCACCTATGAGAGGGTCCTTCGCTTTGGCAATGTGTTTAAGCCACATTGAACACCAGTGTGGCTGCTTTTCAGCATGGCTAAAAGTTAGTGGTATTGGGTGGATTGGGGTCAGTAGATTGGAGTAGAGTGGGGTAGAGTGGAGTCAGTAGACTTGAGTGGAGTGGAGTGGGGTAGATTGGGGTAGAGTGGATGTGAAGCGACTCCCATGCACCCAAGAGAAATGCGAGGCTACCGGTACCCCAGGGCACCAGCAATCGCCAGGTCTGCGTTTCAGTGGTTAAGGATGTTGTGGCCGATTGCGTTACAATGGGCAGAGAAGGGAGTAATGGCGGCGTAGACTCAGAGGAAGGTGATGTGCGAGGACTGTCAGGTGAAGGAGCGTGGTGTGTGGAAGAGACTACGGCAGGAGAATGGGGGTAGAAAGCCCCTAAGGACGTCTGCAGGAGCAGAGACAGAACTTCCCTAACATGTGGGGAATTCAAGAGGAAGTGAGAGGAGGCGCCCGATGGGAGACGTCTGCGGCTGCTTGTGAGGACGCAGAGGTGACTTTCCTGGGGAGAGGAGTTTTGGACGTGACTGCAGCAGCTCTGGCTCAGAGCAATGGCCTTAGGCAAGTGATCAGCAAGTGTTCAAGGAGTGCAACATTGTGGGCAGCAATACAGGAGTCATTGTTTGGGCTCTAGTGGTGATTGTACGTATAGGGTCGCCGGGTCTCATCAGCTGCTGCCCCATTTTCATTGAGTTATTCACTTGATGGGCAACGTTATGAGGTTTTGACACGACCCACTAGCGAATTCAGTTTTGTGGGAGAAGGTTAATCTTTTCCTCATCTTGAACCTACAAACCAGTCACATTACAGTGTGGGGTTGGGACCCAAAAGGATTTCTTATGAGACTAAGGCCTATGTCTTTTTATCCCCAAGGGTGTACCACGCCTTTGTACAGAAGGGCGATGCCAAGGAGTGCAGTCAGTGAAACAAGGAAAAGATCCCAGCGTGTGGTGGTTCAACCCTATTGGGGTGTTACAAAGCATTTTCTGAATAAAAATCGTTACACCCGTACCTCCTCTGTAGTGGAGTCCTGTCCATCATCCTGTTACAGTGAGGTAGATTGTAGTGTGGTAGATTAGAGTGGAGAGGGGTAGATGGGGTGAAGTGGGAACGATTGGAGTGGAGTAGGGTAGACAGGAGTAGAGTGGAGTGGGGTAGATTGGAGTGGAGTGGGGTAGATTGGACTAGAGGGGAGTAGAACGCGGTAGACTGGAATGGAGTGGAGTAGGTTGGATTGGGGTAGCCTGGGGTACATTGGAGTGGATTGGGGGAGATTGGGGTGGAGTGGTGTAGAGTAGGGTAGATTGGGGTGGAATTGGGTGGACTGGCGTAGAGTAGGTAGAGGGGAGTGGTATGGAGTGGGACAGATTGGAGTGGGATAAATTGGAGTGGGGTGGTTTGGTGTGTGTATTGGAGTGGGGTGGGTTTGGTGGGTGTAGATTTGGGTAGAGTGGAGTAGATTGGAGTGGGGTAGACTGGAGTGGGGTAGATTGAAGTAGAGTAGGGTGTATTGGGTGTAATGGAATGGGTAGATTTCAGTAGGATAGATTGGGGTGCGGTGGGGTAGATTGGAGTGGGGTGGGTTGGGGCAGATTGGGGAAGATGGGAGTGGGGTAGATTGGGGTAGAGTGGAGTGAGGTAGATTGGGTGGAGCAGTGGCGTAGCTAGCCTTATGGCAGCTCGTGGCAGTTCCTGCTTTTGCCACCCCATTGAAGAGCGTGGGCGGGGTTTGGGCTGGTGAGATTCGGCAGCGATTTCCACCCCGCAACGGCGGAAATGTAAAGTGTGTGGGTGGAGGGGGGGTGATTGCCCCGAGACAGCGGATAGGAGCGGGAGGAGGCTACCGCCCCATAACTTGTGCCGCCCAGGACGTACCGTCCCCCCACCCCCTCCTAGCTACACCACTGGGGTGAAGCGGAGTTGGGTAGATTCGAGTGGAGTGATGTTGATTGGAGTGGAGTGGAGTAGAGTGGAGTGGGGTAGATTGGAGTAGTGGAGTTGAGACTGGAGTGAAGTGAGGTAGATTGGAGTGGAGTGACGTGTACTGGAGTGGAATGAGGTAGATTGGACTAGAGTGAAGTAGACTGGGGTAGAACAGTGGAGCATGGTTGACCAGGGGAGATTGGAGTGGATTTGGGTAGACTGGGGTAGAGTAGGGTTGATTGGAGTGGTATCGATTGGGATAGTTTGGATTGGGGCAGAGTGGAGCTGGATACATTGGGGTGGGGTAGAGTGGGGTGAAGTAGATTGGAGTGATGCGGGTTAGGGTAGTTTGGGTTAGGGTAGATTGGGTTAGGGTGGAGTGGGGTAGACTGGGGTGGAGTGGGGTAGTTTTGGGTGTGTTGTAAATTGCAACTTTGATGTGATTAAGCATTTACTAAAGACATGAATTCTCCTGCCTTACACATGTCTCTTTTGTTATGTTGACTGAAGTCTGGACTCCATTTTGTATTGTCATGTCTCCACGTGTGCAACACGAGGAGAGTCTTATCTTTGTGTTAGTTGGTCTTTAAATCTGCCTAGTAACAGTCTATAAATAGTTCCTTTGTCCGTCTGGCGCATGCCCAGACTTGACCACATCTGTTATCAGTTAGTCCTCGCTTGACCATGTTTTCGCGGGCTTAAGGAGTATGTCAGCTCCGCCCACATATCGATCTTGTATTGCAAATGTCCATAAAAGGTAACATTCTTCGTCTCATGTCGTATCCTTCCACTTATGAGCCCCTCTGTTGTGTATAAAAGGGGACCGTGTATGCAAGTTCTTTGTGCTACTCTATGCAATACTGAAGGGTATTGTATGGATTGTAGGACCACCCTTAAGGGTTAATAAACTCTGTCTTTGTACTTTGCAGTTTCCGTGCCAACTTCCTTATAGATTCCTTTACAGGAGAGCGAACCCTTGTGTCCTGTGGGCCTAGCTGGGGCCTGTATTCATCAATTGGCGCCCGTCACGTGGGGCTCATCGGCGACTCGGATGCTCGAAGGATTGGTCGCGACGAAGGTGAGGAATTTGGCCGGGGATGTGATCACTGCCAGAGGCTTTTTAGTCCTGGCATCCCGAGGTTTTTCTTCCTTCCCTTCCGACCTGACCATCTGGGTGGCGCCGGTCCTCGACTGAGACCTGTTCTGTCGGTCCTGCCGTGACAGCCGTTTGGGCGAATTTCGGAGCTTGGCAGTTGGAATCTGGACTCTTGATTGGTAAGAACCGTTGTACGGTACTTGCTCCGAGTTTTTGAAGCCTGGGTTGGCTATTTGAGTTTGATTTGTGATGACCGGTCATATCTTGTATTGATTATGGTGAGAATATATGCGTTGCAACACATATAGGCAGGTAATGTGGAGATATTTCTCCGGAACTGTGTAACTTTGAACAGCACAACGTTTAAGTGCCATTTTTTTGATAATACTGCATATTCTGCATTATTTTTGAGCATGCCTGCTTTTAGCGCACTCCGTAAGTGGTGCTGCTGCTTTGGAAACCAGTTAAACCTTGAGGAATCTGCTCCAGCTCCCCCAGAGGGGACTCCTAATAGGGATATGTATGTGAAGCATGGTCTTTCCTCCATAATGTACAGCACAGTATGGAGGAAATATACCAAAAAGGATCCTGAGTTACGGTGGCCGTTGTATGGGTCGTTTGATATACGTAAGATTGAGTATGTGGAACAGTGTATGTGTAAACGGCGTGCGCGTCAAGACATGTTTGAATGTGTGCGACTATGGGTGAAGGAAGTGCGTGAGAGAGAGAAACGCGAGAAAGCGCTGTTTGATAAAGAGCAACGAAAGAATGATCATGTGAGAGCGCAGGAAGCAAAGCGTCGGGAGGAAAGAGAACAGACGGAGAAACAAGAGAAAGAACGCAGGTTACAAGTCTCGGGTCAATATGCTGTTCGTCAGCCACTCTATCCTGTCCTTAATAATCATGACGATGATTTTTATTTATTAGATCGTTCTCCGCCTCCTTATGTTGGCGCGTCTGCCCCGAGGCCACAAGATTCTGGATCGGGTTCGAGTAAGGTAGACACGCGGTCCATGTTATCGGCTGAGCGAATGGGTGAGCTTCGACAGTTTTCCTATCGTGCATGTAAGGGCAAGTTATCCCTTGATGAGCTGTTGGCTTCTTGGGAGTCGTGGCAGGATAGAGAAAGGTTGTATTTCTTGGGCCACTTTTCTGATGAAGTGATTGCTGCCTTTCGGAAATATTCCAGTGTCTTTGAACCTGACGATGTGGTATTAGATGCTAGAGCATTGCGTAATGGTGTTTTCTCTCCCTCTAAGGCGCCTGAGGCGGTTCGGCGACTGTTTGCGTTGCGGGATGCGGCGGCAGATCTTAAAGAGAAAGCACGCCAACAAGTCGAGGAGGAGAGGCGGTCGGCTTCGCGTACCGGAGATGGCCATTCATCCACCTCTCAATCAGATAAGAGTGATCTAGTGCATGCTAAACCAATGCGCGAGGCGGCGCCTTTGTATGTTCCTCCTAAAGGAGCGGGGACTAGCTCGGATATTACCTCCGCCGATGCTAAGGGATATTTTGTGTATAATTGGGTTTATACTCCCTGGCATAGGGCTGACGTCATGGCATTAAAGAATGCGTTGCCTGATCCCCGCAAGAATCCAGCGGCCTTTTACGAAGAAGTCGAGGGGGCCTTGAATTCTTGTATTATGACCTTAGCGGATATAGATTTGTTCTTTGGGCTTATTCTACCACCAGATATGTGGCGATCTGTGCGGAAGGTGGATGATGTTGCCACTTTTAAGGCTCGATGGTCTGAGCTTGAGGATGAGGATAGGGAGAGAAAGCCCGCGCAGAAACCACCTCAGATTATCTTAGATCTCCCCGCTGCTATTCTGACTAAGTTGAAGACAATCATTCCTCCTAAAAAGATTGACTGGAATATGCTAGCCTCGTGCAAACAGAAAGCCAATGAATCAGTTGCAGATTTCTTTACGCGCTTTGAGGAGACGTTCCATGATTTTAGTGGTCAGTCTCTTACGGATGATACGGGTCGGCACCTTTTTGCTGACAAATATGTGGCAAATTTATTACCGGCAATTGCAGCTCGCCTCAAAGCGAGTGAAAGTTCTTGGTCCACTACGACCCCGACAGCCCTCCTGACTATAGCTCAGTACTATGAGCGCCAGGAGCAAGAAGCGAAGGGGCAGGAGGAGAAGAAATCGAAGGATTTAAAAACAAAGGTGATGTTAGCACAAGTATATGGTCCGCCCCGACGGGGTGTAAATAGAGGTAGGGGAGGATTTTATGGTCCTCCCTCGGGCCGATCTGATCTGAATAGGAATCAATGTGCGTATTGTAAGCAATCGGGACACTGGGCCAGAGATTGCCCAGCGTTGCATGCTTCGCGGCAGGGACACAGTCAGGGACACAATCAGGGTGGCCCGAGAGGTAGAGGGGGTTTCTCGAATTTTAGAGGGAATTCTAATGATCACGCTCGTTTTGACCTTGCCGGGCAGCAACGAGATAGGTCTAATGTTTTCGATCGACAAAATCAGTATCAAGTGTCGGGGATTGACCGTTCTGGGTACCATGATTCTCAGCATGCATAGGAATGCGTTGGATGGGGGTTAGAATCAGTTGAGGTGCCAGTTGATCAGAAGGGTCCTTACGTATCAGCTGAGGTTTTGGGCTCCACTGATCAGTTCCTAGTGGACACAGGAGCGACTCGTAGTGCGCTGTCTAAACAATTGGTTCCGAGGGCTCCCCCATCTGGCTTAATGGTTACATCGGTAGGGTTTGATGGTGCGCTCTCCCGAAGCCCTCTTTCGCAGCCCCTCACATTTCAGGTTAATTCCTTTTCTGCACCCTGTCCGTTTTTGTTAGCCCCGAACACGCCGGATAATATTATGGGCCTTGATATGCTGAAGCACTTCAGAGCTACGATCCGGTGTTCCCCTGCTGGAGTGCGGGTGATATTGAATGACAATTACCCCCTGTCTGAACGGATGTGTGTGGTTACAGAAGATGCTGTGTTAGCTGCCCTCCCTCGTGCTCTGTGGGCCACCTCGGATACTGATGTGGGACAGATGGTGATTCCGCCCGTTCACATTAGTGTCCAGGAGGGGGCGGTGTTACCACGCCTTCCCCAGTATCGTATTTCGCAGGAGGGGGAAGAGGCTCTTATACAGATTGTGCAGGATTTGATTAAGGTGGGAGTGGTGGAAGAAGTTCCCTATAATGTTTGTAATAGCCCGATTCTACCCATTCTGAAAAAGGATACAGATGCCAAAGTCTATCGGTTTATCATTGATTTGAGAGAAGTAAACAAGATCGTGATACCTCAGTACCCAGTGGTTTCGGATATCACGACGTTGCTTACTTTGGTCCCGCCTACGGCGACCATGTTTTCAGTTATTGATTTGAAAAATGCCTTCTTTTCGATTCCCATTCATCCCGATAGTCGATACCTTTTTGGTTTCACTCGAAATAATAGGTCTTACCGATTTTGTAGAATCCCTCAGGGCTATACGGAAAGCCCTAGCATCTACAGTCAAGCCTTGAAAAGGCAATTGGACTCCTTTGTTCTGCCCGAGGGTGTCGCCCTCATTCAATATGTCGATGACATCTTGCTGGCGGCTGACACTCCGGAGTTGTGTGAAACGAGTACGTTGTCTTTGCTTTCCTTTTTGGCATCCCACAATCACAAAGTCTCTCGGAAAAAGTTGCAATTCTGTAGACCAAAGGTGACTTATCTGGGTCACCTTTTGTCTAAGGAGGGACGTGCACTCACATCAGATCGTGTCCAAGTGATTCTGGATACACCGACGCCGTCCACGCAGAAGGACGTGCGCGCATTTTTGGGTCTTGTTTCTTTTTGTAGGCAGTGGATATTAGGGTTTTCGTACATAGCCAAGCCATTGTTAGCCCTTTTGACAAAAGATACACCTATCCCGCTTCCTTGGACGAATGAGTGTGACACTGCCTTTCAGAAACTGCGACAGGCCCTCTGTTCAGCACCAGTGTTAGGGACTCCTGATTATACCAAGCCTTTTTCGCTGTATGTGCATGAGAAAGATGGATGTGCATTATCGGTTTTAGTGCAGATGCACGGCGACAAGCAGCGCCCTTGTGCATATTTTTCGGCTGTACTTGATCCTGTTGCCCGAGCATTGCCTGGTTGTTTTCGCTCGGTCGCGGCGACAGCTGTGTCAATACGCCAGAGCGAGGGAATTGTGTTATCTCATAAGCTGTTGGTATTAGTCCCCCATGCTGTTGATGCCCTGCTTAATCAGACAAAGACGCAGCATTTGACCAGTGCCCGTTTAACGGGATATGAGCTGATGCTTTTGGCTCCTCATATTACGTTGAAGAGGTGCGTGACGTTAAATCCTGCCACATTGTTGCCATACCCCGAGACTCGGTCTGAGGCACGAGAAGCACATGATTGTATCCTTGTGACCGAGGAACAAACAAAGGGTCGTATTGATCTCCAGGATACGCCCTTTTCAGATGTAGATGGAGAACTGTGGGTGGATGGGTCATGCCTGAAGCTACCAGATGGTACGACTTCAGCAACGTATGCGATTACCACATTGCAAACAATAGTGGAGACAGCACGCATACCACAGAAATCAGCTCAAGCAGCGGAACTGATAGCATTAACACGAGCATGTGAGCTCAGTACAGGATTGTGTGTGAATGTTTATACAGATAGCCGCTATGCCTTCGGAGTAGCGCACGATTTCGGCCTGCTCTGGAAGGAAAGAGGGTTCTTAACGTCACATGGAGTACAAATAATGCATGGGGAGTTAGTTCATAACCTTTTAACTGCATTGACATATCCGAAGAAAATTGCCATTGTTAAATGTAGCGCCCATAGGAAGGTAGTCGATAAAATTGGAGAAGGGAATGCGTTAGCAGACCGGGTGGCACGGGAGACTGCGATGCAGCCCGGTGCTACTGCCATGTATGTAGTGAAGTCACAAGTAGAAAGATGGCATGATGCGAAGGAAGAAGTGCGAGAAATACAGAGGACCGCTTCTGACAAAGAACGGGAGCAATGGTCCAGTGAGGGAGAACTGGATGATGAGGGTTGCTGGAGAAATAAGCAGATGGATAGATGGAAATTACCCACAGCTTTTGTGCAACCTATGGTTCAGATGGCACATGGGCTAGCACATGTTGGAGCTTCCGCAATTGTAAAATTGCTTACCCAAGTTTGGGAGCATCCAGAGATTGCTAGCACGGCAAAGAGGGTGGTGCAGACCTGTATGATTTGCCTGAAGTACAACCCAGGAAAGGGTACGCGGACCCCAGCAGGAGGGTTTGTAACACCTACTGCACCCTTTGAGGTTTTGCAGATGGATTACATCCAGCTTGAACGCTGTAACAATCTAAAGTATGTTCTAGTAGTGGTTTGTGCCTTTAGCAAATGGGTTGAGGCATACCCTACGAAGGACAATACTGCAATGACTACTGCTAAGATGCTGTTGAAGGAGTTCTTCCCTCGATATGGCGTTTGTAGACTTCTGTGGAGTGATAACGGGCCCCACTTTATAGCGGATGTTATAAAGTATGTTCTGAAGGGTCTAGGCATCACCCAGAAGTTCCACGCAGTATTCCACCCTCAATCTGCAGGACTAGTTGAGAAGCATAATGGTACACTGAAGCTCAAGATCGCTAAAATTCAGGCTTCGACGTCTTTGACTTGGCCAGATGCTTTACCGCTGGCATTGTTGTCAATTAGGTCGGTACCGCACTCTCGAATCGGTCTTACACCGTATGAGATTGTCTTTGGACGTCCAATGAATATTTGGGGTCCACCAAAACCTAAGACTGTGTATGATGTACCTTGTGTGATGATGAATGATTATCTGGCACAGTTAACGGATAACTTGGTTTCCATTCATCAACAGGTCCGGGAGGCGCTCCCTGATCGGTCCACCGGCGAAGGACATAGTCTCCGGCCTGGAGACTATGTCATGCTGAAAATCTTTGACAGGACGAACAGCCTGGAGCCGAGATGGGTTGGCCCTGAGCAAGTCTTACTGGCAACGAGGACGGCTGTGCGAGTTTCCAACAGAAAGAATTGGATCCATTCCTTGCACTGCCGCAAAGTACCGCCCGGATTGGTGGAGCCCGCTGTATTGACCGATCAACGAGAGATTCTGAGCACAGAGAAAGGCCGTGCTGTGGAATCAAACGACGCTGAGGAGCTCTTTCCGGACCACGCGACTCCTGGAGGAAGGCAATATCATCTGAGGCCAAGAAAGTGAATCCTTCAGTATCGGGACATGTTGTCAGAACAGCCCTTGGGTTAGTGAAACGGAGAGCCAATGAGGCAAGGGGGGGGGGATCAGCCCTGCATTAGTGTAGCGACACCCGTCTTGGCCCGTTGGTGAAGAAATCGACCGCTGCCCAAGGGGAAGAGTTCTGACAAACCTTTAGTTTCAGGAAGATATTGATTCTCTATTCTGATATGGAGAAAAAGAAGATCCTTTGTGCAACAGGTTTTATGCTCACAGTAGCTATTGTTGGGATAACCACATGGTTTGTGGAGGATGTGACTCCTGCTCGAGAGTTGCTTGTGTTGACCACTCCAGTGCCTGCGGAGCACTATTTCTATACCCTTCCGTATCAAGAATTGAAGCATCGTCAGTCCTATTTGAATAACACTTTCATCCAGATGTTACATCATACCCATGTTGCCACCAATGCTACGAACTGTTGGATATGTGGTATGATGCCAGCTCATCAGAAGAAAGGAGGAACGCCATTCATACCTCTTCCTTTCTCTCATAATGGCTCTTGTAGAGCGTGGTACACTTTGCTTTTTGCCACTCGGAAACCCACAGTGGGACGATTACTCTTCAGACTCAATAAAGAATGTCATCAGGATAAAGATGGATATCCGCAAGCGAATGGGACAATTTGGGAATGGGAAGAGTATCGACCAGACAATGAATCGATTCCATATGTTTTCACGAACACCAGAGACACTGTGGGAAAAGACAAATTTGTGATTCAAGTGGCACAAGCTCAAGCGGACCTGTGTGTCCAAAGTGTGGGTTATATTCCTGTTGGTGTTAGCGATTGTATTACCATATTAAACATCGATGGATTGAATAACAGTACTTTCTTAGCATCCCATAATACGTACTTTGTATGCGGAAATAAAGGTTATTACCGTTTGCCAGCCGGTTGGTCCGGAGTATGTTATGTATCATTTTTGTTACCTCCTGTATTTCTGGCACCTGCATCCTATCATAAGGATTTAAAGTTGTTAAATAATGTAACTGTAAATAGGTATAAACGTACTCTATCAATTGATGATGTGGACCAGACTGACACTAGTTTGCAGCAGTATATTGACTTCAATTTAGGATTGTTTTTCTTCGTTGGAGCTGCCCTAAATAGTAGGAAAGTTCGAAGATTAACACGAGTGGTAGAGGCTGTGACAAACCAAACCGCTGCTGCTCTTGGGAATCTTACGGAAGAATTACAGATTACCAGAATTGTTGCATTGCAGAATCGTATGGTGTTAGATGTAATGTTAGCTGATCGAGGTGGAGCTTGTAAAATTATCGGAAGCAGTTGTTGTGTGTTTATCCCTGACCACACACCTTCAGTCTATAATGCAATTAACAGGTTGCATAAAATTGCAGCTGAAATCCATACAGAAAACGGCACTTGGTCCTTTTCTGGATGGTTCTGGGCATTGATCACTGCGTGGGGTTGGAAGGTTTTAACTGGTCTCTGTATAATTATAGCAGTTCTGTTTTCTTGTTGCATCTGTGTTCAATGTGGTCCCTTGCTCTGTTCCTTATGTGTATCATTCTGTATCCCCGATAAGAAAGCTATTGCCAATGTCACTTATCAGAAACGTTTAGCTAAGGAAGTAGGAGAGATGATGATAATTGATATATATGATGATTATTCTAATAAGCCGGATGTCTTCAGTAAATGCTGAAAGGGTCGTCTGTTGTAAATTGCAACTTTGATGTGATTAAGCATTTACTAAAGACATGAATTCTCCTGCCTTACACATGTCTCTTTTGTTATGTTGACTGAAGTCTGGACTCCATTTTGTATTGTCATGTCTCCACGTGTGCAACACGAGGAGAGTCTTATCTTTGTGTTAGTTGCTCTTGAAATCTGCCTAGTAACAGTCTATAAATAGTTCCTTTGTCCGTCTGGCGCATGCCCAGACTTGACCACATCTGTTATCAGTTAGTCCTCGCTTGACCATGTTTTCGCGGGCTTAAGGAGTATGTCAGCTCCGCCCACATATCGATCTTGTATTGCAAATGTCCATAAAAGGTAACATTCTTCGTCTCATGTCGTATCCTCCCACTTATGAGCCCCTCTGTTGTGTATAAAAGGGGACCGTGTATGCAAGTTCTTTGTGCTACTCTATGCAATACTGAAGGGTATTGTATGGATTGTAGGACCACCCTTAAGGGTTAATAAACTCTGTCTTTGTACTTTGCAGTTTCCGTGCCAACTTCCTTATAGATTCCTTTACAGGAGAGCGAACCCTTGTGTCCTGCGGGCCTAGCTGGGGCCTGTATTCATCAGGTGGATTGGGGTAGATGGGGCGGAGAGGGTAGATTGAGTGAAGTGGGGAGAATGGGTTTGATTGGACTGGAGTGGTGTAGATTGGAGTGGGGTGGGATAGAGTGGGATGAGGTAGATTGCAGTGGGGTAGAGTGGAGTGGGTAATATTGGAGAGGAGTAGGGTAGATTTGGGGTGGCGTGGGGTGAGCTAGATTGGCGTGGATATATTGGAGTAGGATAGATTGAAGTAGGGTAGAGAAGAATGGGGAAGATCAAGTGGGATAGACTGGGGAAGAGTGGGGTAGATTGGGGTGGAGTGGAGTTGGGTAGATTATAGTGTGGTAGATTTTGGTAGATTGGAGTAGGGTAGTTTGGAGTGGAGTGGGCTAGGGTGGATTGAAGTGGGGTAGATTGGATTATAGTGGAGATTTGAGTGGAGAGGGGTAGAGTGGAGTGGGGGTAGAGGGAGTGGGGGTAGAGTGGAGTGGGGTAGAGTGGAGTGGAGTGGGGTAGAGTGGAGTGGGGTAGAGTGGAGTGGGGTAGAGTGGAGTGGGGTAGAGTGGAGTGGGGTAGAGTGGAGTGGGGCAGATTGAAGTTGGGCAGATTGAAGTTGGGCAGATTGGAGTGGGGCAGATTGGAGTGGGGCAGATTGGAGTGGGGCGAGACCTAAAAATGCTAAGGAAGATTTTCAAATGGCTCCCTATCAGCACCCGGGAAAACATAATGTACACCCTGGTCACAAGCAAGCTGGACTACGGGAACACCATCTCTGCCAGGAAAACTCACCAGAAGACTGCATACCATTCAGAACTTGGCGGCCAGAATCACTGTCAACCTCCCACATCACACCACACTCATATCATGCCACACAAGAGGAAGCTTCACTGGCTCCTGATTCACAAAGGAGCACAATTCAAACTCCACACTTTCAAGGCATTAGATCACACTGGCTCAGGGTACCTCAACAATTACATCTGCTTTCACAAACCTTCCAGACACCTCTGCTCATCCAGACTTCGACTAGCACCAATCCCACGGTCGTGGAGCCTTCTCCTACATCACTCCTAAAGCGTAGTACAGATAAGAGCCTCCTACTCGCTTCTTAAATTCCGCAGGAGCTGTAGACCTGGCTTTTCCAGTAGTCCCACCCGGCTCTATGTGTGGCTGGATTCACACCTGCTCAGTGGCAGGATACCCTCCCGGGTGACAGTGTGCTCTACAATCTGCATAACATAACAAGGAGAGTAAGGGGCTGTGACAGGCTGCAGGGGCTGTGACAGGTTAGATCGGTCTGTGGGAGCAGCAGAGAGGTGAAGAGGGTCGATGAGGCAGTGGCAGGCTGCAGGGGCTGTTACAGGCTACAGAGGTCTGTGGTGGGCTGCAGAAGGGAGAAGGTGATGGCCGGGGATGTGACAGGCTAGAGAGATCTATGAGGGGCTATAGAGTGGTGAAGGGGCTGGCTGGGACTGTGATAGGTGTAAGGGGCCGTGACAAAGTATATAGATGTGTGACGGGCTGTAGGGAGGTGGAGGGACTAGATGTGAGAGGCTGCACGGGCTGTGACAGGGTAGATAGATGTGTGACGGGCAGTAGAAAGAGAAAGGGGTGCATGGGACTGTGACAGGGTGCAGGGGCTGTGACAGGGTAGACAGATGTGGGACGGGCAGTAGAAAGTGAAAGGGGTGCTTGGGTCTGTGGCAGCCTGCAGGGGCTGTGACGGGGTAGACAGATGTGTGACGGGCAGTAGAAAGAGAAAGGGGTGCATGGGTCTGTGACAGGCTGCAGGGGCTGTGACGGGGTAGACAGATGTGTGACAGGCAGTAGAAAGGGAAAGTGGTGCATGGGACTGTGACAGGGTGCAGGGGCTGTGACAGTATACATACATTTGTGACGGGCATTATTAGAAAGGCAGTGGCGGCTCCTCCATACGGGCGTTTGGGCGCCGCCCCCCTGCTTTCTCGCAGTGCGAGAAGGCAGAAACATAAATGGTAATAACTACCATTTATGTTTCTGCCTTCTCGCACTGCGAGAAAGCAGAAGTGCCTGATCGGGGGTGGGCGGTCCTGCTTGAGGGCAGGGGGGAGTGGCTTGCCCAGTGTTGTGCATAGGGACTGTTTGGCCGGCCCTGGGGCCGATCAAACAGTCCGTATGCACAACACTGGGCAAGCCACTCCCCCCATGCCCTCGAGCAGCACCGCCCACGGCGCCCACTCTACATAGCGAAAATGGTCCCGGCTGGGGCGCTCTCTACTGCGCCTCAGCGTTGTGATTGGCAGAGCGGAGGGAGGGAGGCTGCCTTTCATTCATGACGACATGACGACGAGAGCTTCAGGACGGCGGGAGCGGCAGTTTGGACGCATCCAGAAACTGCGGTGTTGCAGGACGGAGCGGGAGTTGGAACGCATCCAGAAGATGTTGCAGGACGAGGATGGTAAGTTTTATAATATTCTTTCCCACCCGCCTCCACCCCCCGTGACGACCCCCACCCCCATCATGCCGGCCGTTACTGTGAAGTTATGAATGTACAAAACTATTTTAGGCCCTCCTTAGGCCTAAAATAGTTATGTACATTCATTACTATTTTAGACCCTCCGGTGCCGTATCAATGCCAGTCAGGGCCGGCTTTAGGGCGGTGCGATCGGTGCCACCGCACCGGGTGCTGGAATCCTGGGGGCGCCGTGTTTGAAAGTTTATTATGCCTTTGAAGCACCTGCTGCAGCGTTTCTTTCACCCCGCAATTACCAGGCCTCACATAAATGTCAAGATAACTCGTGCCGCCATTGCTTCTAATTCTCATCAAGCCATTCCGTTTCGATAACAAAGAATTGTAAATGGAAGCTTTTTGAAAAAAACTGCCAGAGTGATGGCGCGTTCTTCTGATGGAAACAAAGGTTCATTTCTCAGAATTTCAGCTCTGTGTGGAAGTTGTGTCGCTTGTATTGGCGGATGGAAAAGGCTGCAGCCGAGGAGCGGTGCGCGCGTGAAGGCGTCTACGTCACCTCATACACACACCAATAGACCTTTTCTTCTCTGAGAATATCGTGTGATTAATTATCTTCCTGGAGAGAGAGATCAGCATTTTGTATAGTTGTGGTTTTGACTTAGGTGAAGTTAGTGCAGAGGGTTAATATGCCTGCTGCAGAGAACGTGTACCATGTAGATTACAGATGTAAACAGATCAGCAGGTTACTTGCAATGTATAATTTAAAGTCCTTAGTCCTAATATAGAATAGTGAGGTATTAACTTTCATCCTAGAACTGCATACACGCTGCAAAGTACAGAACATTGATCAATGTTGCAAAAAGGGTTAATTTGGCTAGAAATCGATTCTTATTATTAAAGAAAACTCCCAACTATGCTGTTTCTTTTTCGACTCTGAGTTTGTGCTTCTCCACACCAAGCACTCTTAAACTATGCTGCCTACCAGTATGGATGACATGATGTGACTCCTACACTTTTAGTCCTTTGGCTTACGTAACATTTCCTACACAGTGATTTACACATGTATGATTGAATGTCTGTGTGTAATATGCATGTGATGCAAAGTGCTCAGACACCCTGCACTGGTATGAGTGGCGCTATATAACTAATTCAATGCATCTGAGAGAGTGTGGTTATGGAGACTTGGTCACTGTTTTCGCCACCCAATCTTTGGCCCTAATGGAGACCTGAGGTGACATATAGTTCATCTTTCTTTGGCAATAAGGTCAGGCGGCTAACGCCAATGTTCCCTTTTTTTTAAAAATAATGCAGTCAGGCTAAATGGATGGCACGGGTGCAAGCAGGAATGAAGCACGATATGGGACAGTTTTAAATGTGTTTAATTATTTCAAGTCTACATATCCTACCTACTTTTATAAATATTCTTGCTTTCTGAAATGTGGTTTAACCTGCATCCTTTGGGCCTTTTTTTTTTGTTCTTCAAAATTTCCTTGGCGTGAGGGTCCTGCAGTTCCCCTTTAGTCAATCAGGCTCGCTATGACACAAAACACATTTAGACCCTTTTTTTACGCCCACCACTTTCAAATGTCACCAGCCACCACTGTAGAAAGGGAAAAGGGTGCATGAGTCTGTGACAGGCTGCAGGGGCTGTGACGGGGTAAGCAGATGTGTGACGGACAGTTGAAACTGAAAGGGGTGCATGGGTCTGTGACAGGCAGCAGGAGCTGTGACAGGCTAGAGAGGTCTGTGACGGGCTGTAGAGTGGTGAAGGGGCTGGCTGGGACAGTGACAGGCGCAGGGGCTATGACGGAGGGAGTATATAGGTGTGTGACGGGCAGTAGAAAGTGAAAGGGGTGCATGGGTCTGACAGGTTCAGGGGCGGTGACGGGGTAGATGGATGTGTGACGGGCAGTAAAAAGTGAAAGGGGTGCATGGGTCTGTGACAGTCTGCAGCGACCGTGACAGGCTGGGCGCTCCCTCTCTCCCTCTCTGCAGCACCAGATGTCTCTCCCCTTCAGGATCCGCAGAGCTGCAAAGTCAGCTCGGGCGCGCTCCTGTAAAACACCCCCTCCCTGCTCCTTCCACGTGTGTGGACAGGGAGAGGGAGGCATGGAGGGGGCTCTATTAATCACTGTCAGCTTCCGGAGACAAAGTGATCCCCCTCCCGCCAAAATGATTACATATTTAGGGCTTTCATTACATTTTTTGTTATTTGTAAATTTCACCAGCAGCGTAGACAGTGTTGTCGTTGATTGCCCCTGGCGAAAGGAAGGAAACGACCCCCAAGCTGCTGTTTGAACTACAAAATACAGCAATAAGTATGGTTCAGTGAGCCCCTCAGGCCTCTTGGCCCCGGTGCGACTTCACCTGCTGCACCAATGGAAGTTATGTACCTGACCTTCCCAGTGTGTTTTTCAAGTGATGGATGAAAAGGACAAACCAAGTGCAGTACAACACAGAGCAGGCCAGCAGCGAACAGACAGCACAGCAGGCCCGGTTCTAGAGGGTGGGCCGGGTGGGCCAGGCCCACCCAAACACGAGCCTTGGCCCTCGCAGTGAATCTGCCACCGATGTACAACAACAATTTTAAAAAATCAGATAACTGGTGATTTATGATCCTGCTGTAGAGCAACCATTTGTCTGTTGGTAGTTTTTAAATGCTGATACACAATGTTATGGGAATAGCTCAGTGGGTTACTGCCTCTGTCACAGATATCCTTGTATTACTTGCAGTTCAGAAGTTACTATCCTAACATAGGACAGTGACCTATGAACTGCCATCAAAGAGCTGCATACAAACTTCGCTTTTTTGTGTTGTGATCTAGTTAGAACATCTCCAGTCTTTCATTATTTTAATGTTGCTAAAAAGAGTTTGTTTGGGCAGTTATACATTGTTATCAGTAAAGACAACCCCCAACCACTGGAGTACTCTTTAAATCTGAGTTTGTGCTTCTCCCGACCAAACCCTCGTAAAATGTATTATTCACTAGAATGGATGACCTTTGATTTCTACACCTTGTGATCCTGATTTATTGTCTCTGTATAATGTGTGCTGTTATGTAAAGTACTGTGACATCCTACACTGATATGAGTAGCTCTATACAACAAATGAAATGGATATGAGAGAGGGGCAATGGAGAGATGAGCACTGGTGGACGGTGGCAGTGAGGAAATCCGAGAAGGGGGTCAAGGGGATGGGGGAAGCTACAGAGAGATGAGGGGTGCTGGTGGAGGGTGGCAGTGAGGGAATCCGAGGAGGTGGTCACGGGGTGGGGTGGAGCTACGGAGAGATGAGGGGTGCTGTTGGAGGGTGACAGTGAGGGAATCCGAGGAGGAGGTCACAGGGTGGGGGTGAAGCTACGCAGAGATGAGGGGCACTAGTGGAGGGTGGCAGTGAGGGAGTCAGAGGAGGAGGTCACAGGGTGGGGGGGAACTACAGAGAGATGAGGGGCTCTGGCGGAGGGTGGCAGTAAGGGAATTGGAGGAGGAGGTCATGGAGAGGGGGGAACTACAGAGAGATGAGGGGCCCTGGCGGAGGGTGGCAGTAAGGGAATCCGAGGAGGAGGTCATGGAGAGGGGGGAACTACAGAGAGATGAGGGGCACTAATGGAGGGTGGCAGTGAGGGAAGCCGAGGAGGATGTCATGGGGCAGGGGGAAACTACAGAGAGATGAGGGCACTAGTGGAGGGTTGCAGTGAGGGAATCCGAGAAGGAGGTCATGGGGTGGGGGTACTACAGAGAGATGAGGGGCACTGGTGGAGGGTGGATGTGAGGGAATCTGAGGAGGAGGTCATGGGGTTGGGGAAGCTATGGAGAGATGAGGGGTGCTGATGGAGGGTGGCAGTGAGGGAATCTGAGGGGGGAGGTCATGGGGTGGGGGGACTACAGAGAGATGAGGGGCACTGGTGGAGAATGGCAGTGAGGGAAGCCGAGGAGGAGGTCATGGCGTGGGGGTAACTACAGAGAGATGAGGTGCACTAGTGGAGGGTGGTAGTGAGGGAATCCGATGAGGGGGTCATGGGGTGGGGGGAACTACAGAGAGATGAGGGGCACTGGTGGAAGTTGGCAGTGAGGGAATCCAAGAAGGAGGTCATGGGGTGGGGGGAACTACGGAGAATGAGGGGCACTGGTGGAGGGTGGCAGTGAGATAATCTGAGGAGGAGGCCATGGGGGGGGAGGGGTTATGGAGAGATGAAGGGCAATGTTGAAGGGTGGTAGTTAAGTTATCTACAGAGAAAGAGGTCATTGGTGGGGCGCCAAAAAAGACTTCCACACCAGCACTAAAGCCGGCTCTGTCATGGCCTTTCTGTTTTCGTTTATTTAATTAACAGTCAGGTGATTAGGACAACTGTGGAGCATACTTTAAAGTGCGTGCTAATTACATTTACTGCTATATTCAATGTTTTAAGTTTGAAAGTAATTTTAATATTATTTTCTACTTGGAATAATGAAAGTGGAACTGAATGGTGTCTGATATTGGGCTGGGGCCCAAGGTCAGCTGTGAGATAAGGTGCACTGGAGAGGGGTGGTAGGAAAGTGGATAATCAAGCCTGTAAGGGAGCGCGCTGCAGAGTCGGGGGTCAGGTGGAGGTAGTAATGAAGAGGGTTTCTCCCTAAAGGCTCGCACAGAGGGAGCCCGAGTAGTGTCACTTGCCTGATACTCCCACCTTAGAAACCTCCTCTTCCCATCAACGGGACATTACATGGAAAAAACACTCTGAGTGTGATAACATTTAGAAAGAGACTTGGAAAAGAGTGCGCTTTACTGGGCCTTGTAAGACTAAGGAGAGATAATCCAATCCAATCCAAAAAAACTTTATTGCGATTGTTTAAAATCATAAAAGTACAATATAAAACAGTTCATTTAGAATACATTTAGAGTACATGTTCCAGTTAATACAATAGCCCATGTTAGAAAACAGGGTGTTATAATAATTTATCAGTAGTCAGGCCCCTTTTAAAACCAGTAAATCAATCAGTATTATTGCTTATTAGTTTCCTACGAGTTAACCACATCGCGAACAAAAACTTAGAAACTACAACCACAACAAGTGGATTTGAATCGCTTCGCAGGATCCTAAAAAAAAAAAAATCGAGGTAACTCCTAATACCCAAGTTTAAACATAATTGTATGATCCATTTTTTCCGAATACCGACATATGCTGGGCAGAAAAGCACGACATGGATCATAGTTTCCAGTTCAGTTGAACAGCCAGGACAAGTGTGCTGGGAACCGCCCACCCATCGATCAGTAAATGAATAAAGAGGGAGGGTTCCATATCTGAACTGTAAATATAGCTTCTTTGCTAGAATGGGCTGGATAGCATCAAGGTCAGGTACAAAGGCGTAGTGAGATTTAACATCTAGGAAAGCATCTGTCAGACTAGAAGGTCTAACTGAACTGTAAGCTTTCGTTAAAAAGTATTCTTTAAATGTTGAAGCAAGAGTTTTTTGGGAAATGCCTAGAGTAGAATTCTCTGGGTTAACCCAGAGATGGGCAAGACCAATATGGGTTAATGTCTAACATACTGGAGCCAAGGGATCTTATCGGCCCCGAGTGAACCCAGGATTACTTTAAATTCGTCTCTGTAACATGCCAGCTCTGGTGTACTCCAGAGCCTTTTCCAGTACATCACCGGTCTGGCGGCAACAACCTCAGAGATGGAACGGATGTTAAGATCCAGCCTCAGTGGCATAAGCGGCGTGTTATTTGGAAGGGATAAGAGTTTCCTCATAAAGTTATTTTCGGTAGTAACCAAGTCATTTACACGGGTATGGCCCCATAATTCAGCCCCGTACAGTGTAGAGGATCTAGATTGCACACAGTAAATTTCTAAGGGGGCACTTATAATTTTTGAGCGACATTTCTTGTAAACTTTAAGGATGCCCCCCACAGCCTGGTTAAGTTTTAAATTGGCTTTACGCATTTGTGGGGACCAACCCATCTTATTGTTCAAAGTCAGACCTAGGTACTCAAATATAGTGACCCGGTCCAGGGCGATACCTTCCATTTTAGGATGTGGGTAATTGGAGGGTTTTACATTAAAAGCCATATACTTTGTTTTACCTATATTCACCACCAGGTTCCTTTTTTTGTAGAAATTAATAAACTGATCCAACACCCGCTGCATACCCATTGGGGATTTTGACAGCAGCAGGGTGTCGTCAGCAAACATGAGGGCAGGATATTTTCTAGAGGCCAATTTTGGTGCGTCGATGTCAGTGGTGTCCATAAGATCGGCAATGAGCCCATTAAGAAAGAGAGAGAACAGGGTTGGGGCGAGGACACAACCCTGTCGTACACCCTTTTCAACAGGGAAAGGGCCAGTCAAATTGCCGTGTTTTCCATAACGGACTCTAGCGTAAGTCCCATCGTGGAGAATCTTCAATTGATAGCATAGGTATGGCGGGGCCCCCATGGCTAGCAGTAGATTCCATAACTGGTTACGATCCACCAAATCAAATGCGGATTTCAAATCCACGAACGTCATATATAGGCTACCCCCATCCAATATGACATGTTTCCAATAAAGGATCTGGAGCCTAAATAGTTGGTCCATGGTTGATATTTTGGGCCTAAATCCCGCTTGAAGTGGGGTTAGTATATTATTCTCTTCTATCCAGTTCTGTAGTCGTTGCAAGAGGAGCCTAGAATACATTTTTTGGCTCACGTCTATTAGGCTTATAGGCCTGTAATTACCTGGATCAAGGGGGGATCCCTTTTTAAAGATGGGAATAATTTCCGCACCCATCCAGGTTGATGGTACCGGTGAACCTTGTAAGATGGCGTTGAAGAGGATTTGAAGGTAAGGGGCCCAGATCTTCCGTTCGTCCTTATAAAGGTCCCCGGGAATACAATCTAGCCCTGGGGCCTTATTCGCTTGAAGCTGAGCCAATGCCAGGTCCACTTCTGATAGGGTCCAGGGGGGAACAAACCAGGAAGGATCCAAGGCCATTAAAATAGCAGGGGGATCAACCCTCCTGGTTGTATTAATCGAATACAGATTTTCAAAATGAGAAGCCCAAGCGTCTTCGGAAACGCTTGGGTCAATCAAGGTATTGCCCTCCGGTTTCCCAAAGTGGACAAGATTCCAAAAGGATCTTAAATCTTTTGCCACGAGAGCTAATCTCATAGCAACCCATCTTTCCTCTTCCCACTTGGTCTTAGCAATAAGAATTATCTTTCTGTAAGCCCGCCTTGCTTCCCGAATAAGTGGAAGATTGCCCACCCTGATGGCCTGTAATAAGTCCTGTTTAGCTAGCCTACAGTCCTTTGTAAACCAGGAATTTTTATCACCCGGCTTCTTTGCATTGACTGGACCAATGGTGTAAAAAGAGCCACGCAGTATTTCCACAAGTTCCTTGTGGATTTTAACCAAATCCAAGGTGCCGTCAGCTGCAGTATTGTTAGCATCCCCTTTAAACACCTTATCAAGTAAAGGGAGTATTTTTAGGTACAAGCTGGCTAGTGCCGTATCGGAGTGTTTTATAGTAGACCAGCGAATCCTCTTCCCCCCTTGTATGACTCTTAGGTTACCTGCTGGAGGAATGTCTATAGCTGGCCCCATGTTCAATAGATGGAAATTTAGAACAACTGTCAAGGGGTCATTGTCACTCTCAGTTCGTCTAGTTATCTTAAAGTCCAGCACATTGGGCCATAGATCTAGACTGACCAAAACATAATTAATCACAGATTCGTGACCCATTCCCCTATAGGTTGGCTGGCCCGGTATATCCCCGTTAAAACGACCATTACACGCTCTCATAGAGATGGCGTAAGTAAGGGAGGTAAGCTGGAGAACCAAAGGGGTCCAATGTTTGACTGGGTACATACTAGTGTGTGGTATAGATCTAACCTCATCTTCCTCAAGTGAAAAAGGGGTTACTCCAGACAGAGGCTCGAAGTGACAATTAAAGTCTCCTCCGATCATCAACACAACATCGTCTAGGAGTGATTCCAAAAGTATTGACAAAAAATCAAAAGTGGGTGATGGGCCACCCCCACGAGTAGAACGCGAATAAATATTAATAAGTGCAACCTTAGGGGTCTTTTTATGAGACAAAAGAATGCAAATTATATCATTACTATTCGTTTCACCCCTTTTGATGTTAAAGCCAAGATGAATACCCACCCAAACACACAGGCCCCCCGAAGGCCTCCCCCAATGGCCTTTTATGGCAGGTTGCATGTAAGTAATATACCCCAGTCTATGAATAGGTTCAGTTGGCCAGGTTTCCTGTAATAGGCAGATCCCGAAAGGGTCAATAAAAGAACACCACTCTGGATTGCCAATGTTGGTAGCTAGACCCGCGATGTTCCAGCTAAGGATTTTAAACTGACTGTCAGAATTAGGGGGGACATCTATAGAATTAGGCTGGGCAGGTAAAGTGTCAGTAGTTACTAATTGGTTCACAGGGACAACCTTCAAAACCGAAGGTTGAGTAGAAACGTCCCACGTGAAACCTAAAAGGATAGGAGATATAGTTTCAACTGCCAAAGATGCGGGTCCCACAAAAGTAGTCACTGGTAGGACACCTTGGCCTCCCTTACCACCGGTCTCGTCTACAGGGGAGGTGAAGGATGGTTGGTTGTTAGCTTGTGTCTCTAGTCATTCCACCTCATCCAGCAGGCTAAACCTGTTATAAGTTGGAAAGCCTAAAGCTTCATTAACAGGCGTCCTACCCCACGTACCATCACTAGATTGCTCTCGGTCAACATAATTATAAGACGGAGCAAGGGGCCTTAGGCAAGGAAAAGGAGATTTGATAGACGGGGGAAAGAAATAACCTAAATGAAGCGTTTTAATGTTGGAAGATAGGTTATCAAAGGCGGGACTACATATATGACCAACCACCTTAGGGTTTTTAAAGTTAACAATGACACAGTCACCTCCCACATTTTTTTGTTTATGGCCCACCCAACCAACTCTTCTGACAAACAAGATAGAAGATCGTACGTTCGTAGGCAGGGGTCTATAGGTGTTCAACCAGAACATTACTTTATTTTTAAGTTCCTGGAAGGATTCTGGTCTCTTGGAGGTCAGTTTGGGAACATTGGTCAAAACAGCCACGTAAGGGGCACTTTCAGGGGGAAGATCGATACGTGGGAGGTCCAGAGGAGGAGGAGCCTCGACAGGAGGCTCGGGACAATGGTTGGCTGTTGGAAGGAAGCTAACAGACATATTTTTGGCATGTGATTTAGGTGAAGGAGGCCCCCGTCGAAGACTCTGGTGGGGATTACGTATGACTCCCCGTTGATGGATAGGCTGAGTATCAGATAGGTCTTGCGAAATTATGGGGAGAGATAAAGGAGGGCCCAGAAGCAGACCTGGCTAGATATCTAAGCGATAAATCGGGCCAGCAGTGGCCCACCCGAATGCTCCCATGGCCCACCCAAATAAAAATTCCTGGAGCCGGGCCTGCAGCACAGAACAGGACCAGTACAGAGTGCAGCACGAAACTGGGGCAGGAAAAAACAGGTATAGCAAAGAAGGTGCAGAACAGAGACCCAGCCCATCGTGTGCCAAGCACACCACATAATATGCAAGGAACATGTACAGTGCAGAACAGGTACCACCCCGAACCACAGGTCAAGCACGGAATACGCGTTAAGCGTATTGACACAGAGCTGAATAAGTAAAAACAAAGAACAGACGCAAAAGAGCACGCACAGCAAGGGAACAGATGCCCGGAGGGACTGTTAGACCGCATTAAAAAAATATACACTGTGCCACTGGAATTATGCGGAAGGAGAGCACCAGATTGTGTGGCATGGTTGACTAAATTATGCAACAAGAAAAGGCACGTTATGCTATATAATGCAGCAATTTTTTTGATATTATTACTTCGGTATTTTGTCATTTTTATACATGGTAATGCTGTCTGGGCCGAGATCTCACCTCATTAGTACAATGTTAACAAACTACAGAAATAAGCAACTGAAAGATGACCAGTTATCCTTTGCGAAGGCCCCGCCACTGCGCGCAATCATAGGTCGCAATGTTTTTGGTAACTTTTGATCCATTTGAGCTAGAAACAGAATGTCTTTCTTTTTGGTGAAAACGTGCAGTTTATGCAGCAGATGGATTATGTGACAAAAGCCGCACATCCAAAATTATGCAAAAAACGCTGCAGCTGCAGAATCGCATAATTCCAGTGACTGAGTATTCAACAGAGCGTGACCCCTTCAGAACCCCATTCACTGGGAACCTCAACACCCAGCAAACAACGATCAGAACACAATGGTCAAGAGACAGAAACACACGCCCCAACAGTGACCCAAGTTGCATGGATCACACTTGGCAGCTGGAATGTTGCACATCGGGCTCTCTTCAGAATCCTATCAGTCTGAGGGCAGTCTTACATCTGAGAGAGATAATTGCGCACTCTCAGTCTTAACTCAGAGACATGGTCTAATGCGACGTACACGTGTTTTGTGGGGTTTGAGCCGCATCGCCTCACATGTTGACAACATAAAAGAAGGGTTTGGGAAGTGAGTGGAATTCTACATCTAGAATTATTTTGAAAAGTGCTACAATATGATAATATTTTAGAGCATGCAAACATTGTGCCTGAGTGGTGTCAGAGATTTATCTGCATTTATGTTTTTTTTTTAATATTAACAATGTGCGGGATGTGGTTTTACACTCAATTGCACATGTATACAATGATATAGTACAGTTGCTTTTAACACAAATTTTCTATGTCCTATAGAAGTGTGTTTTCCTGACCCTTCTTAAAAAAGCCTCAATTTAGGCCTAGCAGCCATATTGTTCATAATGGATGTCTTTCCTGTCCCCCACCTGCACATCATTTCACTGTTCATTGTTTCTGCAGCACACAGGCATACAGAATCATGTTTGTTTATCTACATTGTCAGTGCTCATGCTGTTCTCGATGAATCTTTTCCCGGCCCAGTCACAACACTATATTTTTGATTCCAGATCCTTCCCCTAGCTCACTGTGCCCTATTCATTCATAACAACTTGCTGTTTTTAATTTAACTAGATTGTCAGGTCATCTCTGGATGGCATTAGGATAGAATGGGCCGATTCAATATTCACGTAGTGGGATAGTGCTTAGGTGCTGCGGCAATATGATGTTAAATAGACTGTGCTCTTATTTGCTATGAATGCATTTTTTGGGGGTGGGGGGGGGGGGGGGTGCCAGAATACTTTCCTGAAGACTTAGAAGCTGCTAGGTATGCTCTCCATTTCTCACTTGATTCTGCTGTCTACATGGGACTCACAATCATTTTGATTTTCCACTGATCAGTAATGTCCTAGTTGCTGGGAGTCTTCATGGCATTGAAATAAAACCCTTTAACTATTCCGCTGATCTAGAACTCAGTTACTGAGTGAACCCTTTCAATAATCGACTGTAATTCTGATTTCTGATGTGTTGGGAGGTGCCTTACCTCGGGGGACACTTTACCCCATGAAATTAAAGCAGATCACCATCTCTAATTCATCGAATTGGAGGCGTACGTTTGAGGTATAAACATTGCTGTGTCTCCTGCGCTCACATTGAGAAAGCATCGCAAGAGCTGCAGCAGTCTGGCGTGAAGTTTAGGGATGGGCTGTCAAGTGGTGGCAGCCACGGCAGATTCACCCGAGCAGAGAGGACAACAGACAGCGCCTTCTTCACAGCCACCACGCAATGCGGAGCGCCCTCTGTAGCGTCTGGCTCCAAGAGACCATGCCTCCTGTTTCCTCCAATCCAGCTGTGGCCCTGAGCACAAGCAGCAATAGTTTAGTGTCACTATCTTGGCTGCCTGTACACAAAAATAAGCATTGGCAAAGCAAAGTGGTTTCACTTTTGGGACCTAGTGGCTTTGCCATTGCCTTTTGGTGATGCTGTACAGCATAGACAAAAGTAAAGAAAAAGAAAAAAAACAAATGCAATGACGCACCTGGCCACATCATTCTGTAGGCTCATGCATGTTTCAGCATGCAACTGTCCCTCTTTTTCAAGATGGATCGGTAAATAAAAAAAGTATGATGCTGAAGTATCACGAAAGCTCTTTTTTGAGGAAGAGGTACCAACAGCAATTTGCTGCCCTGGCCCTCCAAAAAAAGAAATAACAGTAAACAGTGGAAGGATAGAAGCCAGCCAATCAGAGAGATGATAAAGTGGCTAGTTTCCAGAAGAGTGACAAACACAAGATGGACAAACCGATACAAGGAAACCCATTCAAACAAGAAGCATGCAAATGAGTGGCAATAAAGCCAACCAATACTAAGCAATGGGTGGGCTGTAAGTCCATGTAAGATCTTGATAAGCCCACAATAGGTCTTTTGCAACCAGACAGCTGTGTTGTCAAGTAGGCTCGACCTAATGAAGTATATTGTGGCACAGAGACTTGTGCTTGTCCTTATTTAATCAGCATTAATTGAACTAGAACCTTTCTACTAAAAGATGTAGGGTTCGTAGCTCTTAAATGGTCCATATTTTGAAGGTTTAAGTCCAATTTGTCGTTAACAATTAGCTGTTTCCTGCTGTGACTCTGTATAATATTTGCCCAGTCCAATGCATTTGAATGGAACGTCAGACAAGACCGCAGCCTTGAAAGGTCGTGAGCTACAGGCCAGATTCACAGAGATCTTTCTGTGGGTGAGTATATAACTGAGCAATTCAGGAATGAGACCACATGATTTATACATACACAGTTTATAATGCAGTGCTTGAATATAGGTACTGCAACTAGGCCTCTCTCCATTTTTCTTACTTTCAGCCCTCACTCTATTATCTATCTGTCAATCTCTTGTTCCATTTTTTAACTTTCTCTCTCAAAGTTCCTCCACTTCCTGCGTGCCTTCTGCTCTCTTCCCATTGAATTAGGTCTCACTTTGTCCCCTGCCTGTCTCTAGTTCATCTCCTCGTATTCCCCCTCTCCTTCTCTTGATGACCCTGAATTATGCTTTAGCCTCAAAGTCTGTCCTTGCACAAAAGTTTCAAAGTGCGGGATGATTTTAAGACTCCATTTTTAATGTTCTGTGCTGGCATTGCTTGTCAAAGATATTCTAGTGCTAATGGCGTTGGAATCTCCATCACTCTAGGCAAGGAGGCCATTCGAGTCAAGATACCCCTGCGGGTGATAGTGTGCTTTACAAATACACATAACATAACATGTCAATGGTGTTTTAGTGCCAGTGAGGCGTAGTTGGTCGCCATAACCAATTGTAGTATTCACCACTGCCTGACATCCAGGAATGTCTCAGAGTGAACTTCAGTGCCCTTCACCAGGCACGGTACATATAGTAATGATGTGGAAGTGAGAGATGGAGTATGTGTGTGGATGGATGTACGAGTACACCGGCATGGCACTGCAAGGTTCCATATTGGTAGTACTGATGGAGACATGATTGACGCCAATGGGTAGTTAGGAAAGTGGTGACATATATATGAATTAATCATGAGAGGTGTTGGTTGACCAAACCTTCTTTCAACATGGGCAATTCACCAAACAGATTGCATACATTGATGACGCCCTGGCATTGTTTGCCCATGCGCTGCAGAAGCATGCCCTGCCTCACTCTCAGATGCTAAAACTGGGCACTGGAGATTCATGTGCCACCTTCACTCCCTGCTGCTGAACATGTGCACTGGAGAATCATGTGCCACCTTCACTCCCTGCTGCTGAACCAGTGTACTGAAGATTCATGTGTCATCTTCACTTCTAGATGCTGACCCTGTGCACTGGAGATTCATTTGCCACCTTCACTCCCTGCTGCTGAGCCCTTGAACTGAAGATTCCAGTGCAACCTTCACTCCCTGCTGCTGAACCTGTGCACTAGAGATTCACGTGCCACCTTCACTCCCTGCTGCTGAACCTGTGCAATAGAGATTCACGTGCCACCTTCACTCCTAGCTGCTGAACCTGTGCACTGAAGAATCATGAACCACCTTCACTCCTAGCTGCTGAACCTGTGCACTGGAGATTTATGTGCCATCTTCACTCCCTACTGCTAAACCTGTGCACTGGAGATTCATGGGCCACCTTCACTCCTGGCTGCTATACCTGTGCACTGGAGATACATGCACCACCATAATTCCTAGCTACTGAACCTTTGCACTGGAGATTCATGTGCCCCCTTCACTACTAGCTGCTGACCTGTGCACTGGAGATTCATGTGCCACCTTCACTCCCTGCAGCTGGGCCTGTGCATTGGAGATGTGCCACCTTCACTCCCTGCTGCTGAACTTGTGCACTAGAGATTCATGTGCCACTTTCACTCGCTGCTGCTGAATCTGTGCATTGGAGATTCGTGGGCCACCTTCACTCCCTGTTGCTAAACCTGTGCACTGGAGATTAATGTGCCACCTTCAATCCCTGCTAGAGAACCTGTGCACTGGAGTTTCATGCACCACCATCATAACTAGCTGCTGAACTTGTACACTGCAGATTCATGTGCCACCTTCACCCCCTGCTGCTGAACCTGTGCACTAGAGATTCATGTGCCACCTTCACTCCTAGCTGCTGAACCTGCGCACTGGAGATTCATGTGCCACCTTCACTCCCTGCTGCTTAAACTGTGCACTGGAGTTTCATGCACCACCATCATAACTAGCTGCTGAACCTGTGCACTGCAGATTCATGTGCCACTTTGATTCCCTACTGCTGAAGCTGTGCACTGGAGATTCATGTGCCACCTTTACTCCTAGATGCTGAACCTGTGCACTGGAGATTCATGTGCCACCTTCACTCCCAGCTGCTGCACCTGGGCACTAGAGATTCATGTGCCACCTTCGCTCCCTGCTGATGAACCTGGGCACTGGAGATTCATGTGCCACCTTCACTCCCTGCTGCTGAACCTGTGCACTGGAGATTCATGTGCCACCTTCAATTCCTGCTGCTGAACCTGTGCATTGCAGATTCATGTGCCACCTTCAATTTCTGCTGCTGAACCTGTGCACTAGAGATTCATGTGCCACCTTCACTCCCTGCTGCTGAACATGTGCACTGGAGATTCATGAGCCACCTTCACTCCCTGTTGCTGAACCTGTGCATTGGAGATTTATGTGCCACCTTCACTCCCTGCTGCTGAACCTGTGCACTAGAGATTCATGTGCTACCTTCACTACTAGCTGCTGAACCTGTGCACTGGAGAATCATGTGCCACCTTCACTCCCTGATGTTGAGTCTGTGCACTGGAGAATCATGTGGACCTTCACTCCCTGCTGCTGGACCTGTGCATTGGAGATGTGCCACCTTCACTCCCTGCTGCTGAACCTGTGCACAGGAGATTCATGTGCCACTTTCGCTCCCTGCTGCTGAATCTGTGCACTAGAGATTCATGTGCCACCTTCACTCGATGCTGCTGAACCTGTGCATTGGAGATTCATGTGCCACCTTCACTCCTTGCTGCTGAACCTGTGCACTAGAGATTCATGTGCCACCTTCACTCGATGCTGCTGAACCTGTGCATTGGAGATTCATGTGCCACCTTCACTCCTTGCTGCTGAACCTGTGCATTGGAGATTCATGTGCCACCTTCACTCCTTGCTGCTGAACCTGTGCACTAGAGATTCATGTGCCACCTTCACTCGATGCTGCTGAACCTGTGCATTGGAGATTCGTGGGCCACCTTCATTTCCTGTTGCTGAACCTGTGCACTGGAGATTCATGTGCCACCTTCACTCCCTGCTACAGAACCTGTGCACTGGAGTTTCATGCACCACCATCATAACTAGCTGCTGAACTTGTACACTGCAGATTCATGTACCACCGTCACTCCCTGCTGCTGAACCTGTGCACTAAAGATTCACGTGCCACCTTCACTCCCTGCTGCTGAACCTGTGCAATAGAGATTCACGTGCCACCTTCACTCCTAGCTGCTGAACCTGTGCACTGAAGAATCATGAACCACCTTCACTCCTAGCTGCTGAACCTGTGCACTGGAGATTTATGTGCCATCTTCACTCCCTACTGCTAAACCTGTGCACTGGAGATTCATGGGCCACCTTCACTCCTGGCTGCTATACCTGTGCACTGGAGATACATGCACCACCATAATTCCTAGCTACTGAACCTTTGCACTGGAGATTCATGTGCCCCCTTCACTACTAGCTGCGGAACCTGTGCACTGGAGATTCATGTGCCACCTTCACCCCCTGCTGCTGACCTGTGCACTGGAGATTCATGTGCCACCTTCACTCCCTGCAGCTGGGCCTGTGCATTGGAGATGTGCCACCTTCACTCCCTGCTGCTGAACTTGTGCACTAGAGATTCATGTGCCACTTTCACTCGCTGCTGCTGAATCTGTGCATTGGAGATTCGTGGGCCACCTTCACTCCCTGTTGCTAAACCTGTGCACTGGAGATTAATGTGCCACCTTCAATCCCTGCTAGAGAACCTGTGCACTGGAGTTTCATGCACCACCATCATAACTAGCTGCTGAACTTGTACACTGCAGATTCATGTGCCACCTTCACCCCCTGCTGCTGAACCTGTGCACTAGAGATTCATGTGCCACCTTCACTCCTAGCTGCTGAACCTGCGCACTGGAGATTCATGTGCCACCTTCACTCCCTGCTGCTAAAACTGTGCACTGGAGTTTCATGCACCACCATCATAACTAGCTGCTGAACCTGTGCACTGCAGATTCATGTGCCACTTTGATTCCCTACTGCTGAAGCTGTGCACTGGAGATTCATGTGCCACCTTTACTCCTAGATGCTGAACCTGTGCACTGGAGATTCATGTGCCACCTTCACTCCCAGCTGCTGAACCTGGGCACTGGAGATTCATGTGCCACCTTCACTCCCTGCTGCTGAACCTGTGCACTGGAGATTCATGTGCCACCTTCACTCCCTGCTGCCGAACCTGTGCAATGGAGATTAATGTGCCACCTTCACTTCCTGCTGCTGAACCTGTGCATTGCAGATTCATGTGCCACCTTCAATTTCTGCTGCTGAACCTGTGCACTAGAGATTCATGTGCCACCTGCACTCCCTGCTGCTGAACATGTGCACTGGAGATTCATGAGCCACCTTCACTCCCTGTTGCTGAACCTGTGCATTGGAGATTTATGTGCCACCTTCACTCCCTGCTGCTGAACCTGTGCACTAGAGATTCATGTGCTACCTTCACTACTAGCTGCTGAACCTGTGCACTGGAGAATCATGTGCCACCTTCACTCCCTGATGTTGAGTCTGTGCACTGGAGAATCATGTGGACCTTCACTCCCTGCTGCTGGACCTGTGCATTGGAGATGTGCCACCTTCACTCCCTGCTGCTGAACCTGTGCACAGGAGATTCATGTGCCACTTTCGCTCCCTGCTGCTGAATCTGTGCACTAGAGATTCATGTGCCACCTTCACTCGATGCTGCTGAACCTGTGCATTGGAGATTCATGTGCCACCTTCACTCCTTGCTGCTGAACCTGTGCACTAGAGATTCATGTGCCACCTTCACTCGATGCTGCTGAACCTGTGCATTGGAGATTCGTGGGCCACCTTCATTTCCTGTTGCTGAACCTGTGCACTGGAGATTCATGTGCCACCTTCACTCCCTGCTACAGAACCTGTGCACTGGAGTTTCATGCACCACCATCATAACTAGCTGCTGAACTTGTACACTGCAGATTCATGTACCACCGTCACTCCCTGCTGCTGAACCTGTGCACTAAAGATTCATGTGCCACCTTCACTCCTAGCTGCTGAACCTGTGCACTGGAGATTCATGTGCCACCTTCACTCCCTGCTGCTAAAACTGTGCACTGGAGATTCATGTGCCATCTTCACTCCCTGCTGCTGAACCTGTGCACTAGAGATCTGTGTCACCTTCACTCCCTGCTGCTGAACCTGTGTATTGGAGATTCATGTGCCACCTTCAATTCCTGCTGCTGAGCCTGGGCACTAGAGATTCATATGCCATCTTCACTCCCTGCTGCTGAACATGTGCACTGGAGATTCATGAGCCACCTTCACTCGCTGCTGCTGAACCTGTGCATTGGAGATTCATGTGCCACCTTCACTCCCTGCTGCTGAACATGTGCACTGGAGAATCATGTGCCACCTTCACTCCCTGCTGCTGAACCAGTGTACTGAAGATTCATGTGTCATCTTCACTTCTAGATGCTGACCCTGTGCACTGGAGATTCATTTGCCACCTTCACTCCCTGCTGCTGAGCCCTTGAACTGAAGATTCCAGTGCAACCTTCACTCCCTGCTGCTGAACCTGTGCACTAGAGATTCACGTGCCACCTTCACTCCCTGCTGCTGAACCTGTGCAATAGAGATTAACGTGCCACCTTTGTCAAGATTCCGTTCCCCAGATCAACTCTCCTCAGGATTCTGGCGATGCAATAAGGGTTCCACCTCTCGACACCCCCAACTCCTGCACTAATGGCACGGAAGGTTAGGGTGATCAAGCGAGGGAAGGGAAGGAAGGGAACAGCAGGGAGTAGAACCTGTAAAGCAATAAAAACATATACATACAAAGATTAGCAAAACAAAGTCATATAGACTACTCTCGTAAATTCTCACTAATGGCACTACTCGTGCATTTTCTTGCTACAAACAAACTCCCCTCCAGGAAGAAGCCTCCTTTGCCTCCTTAATAAAGTAATCACCCACACCTGTATGTTCTTTCCGATATACATAGACATACAACCACGCACACACCCCTCTTCCTCACACTCATTTATTCATGGCAAGGCTATAATGAAGGGAAAGACCAGAGCCCCTTATTATGTGTGTACTGGTAGAAACAGAGCTGCCTGAAAGAACTTTAGGAAAAAACGGGTTGCTGTGTTCATTGGCCTCACACAGCGTATCATGCAACGGTTCAGAGACACCCTAATTCCTTGAATTATAGATTCCACCCTAAGTCTTTTGAACACGGTTACGTCACCGCGAGCGGAATGCACTTCCCCAATGTACGAAAGAAAGCGTAGCCCACACTCCTCCTGGAGTAATGTCTCGGACCAGGCTTGGAAGTATGTACTGTTCAACTACACCCCATGGGACCAGCGGGCCACCGGGATACTCCAGACATAACAAAGAAAATTACGAGACGCTCCCCGCCTCAAGCAAGGACCACACTTATCTGTTAGGTCCCCTCGGGATTCTCCTGGAACTCTAGAGCCCTGACGTCTTCCGACACAGGAACGGGGTCCAACCCCAGGACGTGCTCCTTAAAAGCGGCAGAGACTGGAACCAGCTTAGTCTCTCTAAGCCACGAAGAAACACCGACGAACTCTCCTCTCCTCCGATCTCCGGAACGAACTCTCACGCCGGAATTACGCACAACGATCCGTGCGAACGTCGCTCCTTATGACAGCGCGACTCCTCCCCTTTTCAGTCCCTGAGCATTCTGGGGCTTGTAGTCCATGCAGGCGCGCGCTACCCGATCCTTACAGTAGGTCCCCCTCCCACGCGCCTCCTAGACCCAGGCTTGTCCGGGTGTCTCCTATGAAAGACCCGAATACGGGCCAGGGCATGCACGTTGTCGCTGGGTTCCCAGGAATCCTCTTCTGCTGTGTACCCCTTCCAGGAGATTAGGTACCACAACCGACCCCTCCGATACTTGGAGTCCACAATGCGACGCACTTCATACTCCTGTCCCATCTCCTTATCCATCTCTGGTGGCCGCCTCTTCTGTCCACCCACCGCTGGCTTCAAAAGACTACAATGAAAGACCGGGTGGATCCGAAGAGAGCCCGGAAGTCGCAATTTGTACGCCACTGGATTGATCTTCTTTACCACCTGATAAGGGCCAATAAATCTGGGATGGAACACACTACGCAGTTTGAAGCGTATATTCTTGGTGGACAACCACACCTTGTCCCCTTCTCGGTACTGTGGGCCCTCTGCTCGGTGCCTGTCTGCCCATTGCTTGTAAGTCAACTTGGACTTGAGCAGATGATTCCTTACTGCAGCGTGACCCTTACGGAGCGCTTGCATGTGTGCCTGAACCGAGGGTTGAGTGCTCGATACTTGTGGCACAGCTATTGGCAAGATCCTGGCACTGAAACCATAATTGGCCAAAAAAGGAGAAACACCTATGGAACTGTGCGTCGCGTTGTTATAGGCCAATTCGGCCATCCATAACAGGGCAACCCAAGATTCCCTTTCCTCCTCCGCGTAACATCTCAAATATTTCTTCAACGTTTGGTTCAAACGTTCTGTTTGTCCATCCGTCTGCGGATGGAAGCTGGTGGACACTGCAGATTCAATGTGGAGAGCTCGACACCACCCTTTCCAAAAGCTGGCTATGAATTGGGGGCCTCTGTCTGACACTATAACTCTTGGCACTCCATGTAACCGTACCACATGTTGCAACAATAGTTGCGCTGTTTGGCTTGCTGTAGGCAGATTTTTACATGGAATGAAATGTCCCATCTTGGTCAGACTGTCCACCACCACCAGAACCGCTGCATACCCCTGATCCACCGGAAGTCCGGTAACGAAATCCAGACTGATGGTTTGCCACGGTGCCTGAGGTGTGGGCATGGGAACTAACTTGCCCCTGGGTTTAGATGTATCTGATTTACCTCGGGCACAGTTCTCACAAGACATCACCCATTTCCTAACGTCAGGTACCAGCGAGACCCACCAAAAATAACGTTGTACCAAAAGGGTGGTTTTGTGTATGCCGGGATGCCCGGCTACTGGAGACTCATGACACCACGCAAAAGCCTTTTTCCTCAAAGCCTTTGTAGGTAGATACAATCTTTGATCCAGGAAAGGAAGCCCCTGGCGTATCGACCGTTCAGTATCACGATCAGCCCACCTATTCCAGTTTTCCATACTCTTGTGATCTCTTATGGTATCCAGATATTTCTCAGCCTGTATCCCACAGACCACCTTGGAGGACGGAATGATCGCCGTCTCTGATACTTCGTCTTCCTCTCCGGTGCTTAGCATCCTGGACAGGGAATCCGCCTTCCTATTGTCCGCTCCCGGTCTGAAGGTAATAAAGAAGTTATACTCTTCGAAGAAAAGCATCCATCTCATTTGTCTGGGGGATAGCCGTCTGGCTGTTCTTAGGTACTGCAAATTTCGATGATCGGAGTACACAGTGATCGGAAACCGAGCCCCCCATAAGTAAGGACGCCACTCCTGGAAAGCCTTCTTGATAGATAGTAACTCCTTTTCAGCTATGTTGTAATTTCTTTCTGCGGGGAGAAGTTTCCTGGAGAGATAGGCCACAGGATGCAGCTGTCCAGTGTCCTTGTCCCTTTGTGACAATATGGCCCCAACTGCTTCGTCTGAGGCATCAGCCTCCACTATGAAAGGAGTATCCAACTTAGGATGGCGTAACACGGGGGCTGAAGTAAACGCCGTTTTTAGGACCTCAAAAGCCTTGCCTGCTGCAGGAGTCCAAGCAAACGGCACCCCCTTTCTGAGGAGACGGGTGATAGGAAGGGCCTGTTGCGAGAACCCATGTATGAAGCGTCTGTAATAATTAGCGAAACCCAGAAAGCACTGCGTTTCTCTAACGTTGCTTGGAACCGGCCACTCTTGCACCGCTTGAATCTTTCTTTCTGACATACTCAAACCCTCCGGGCGAAGTATCACCCCCAAGAATTCCACTTCTGTCACACCAAACTCACACTTGCTCAGTTTGCAGAATAATCGCTGCTCTCTCAAAACTCGTAATACTTGATTCACATGTTCTGTGTGACTTCTCACCGAATCCGAAAATATCAGTATATCGTCTATGTAGACCACAACTGTCTTATCCACATATTCCTTTAGCACATCATTTAAGAAGTACTGGAATGCCGCGGGGGCATTGCATAACCCAAACGGCATTACCAAATACTCAAAAAGACCATAGCGGGTCTTGAACGCCGTCTTCCACTCATCCCCTTCGCGCACTCGCACCAAATGATATGCGCCTCTAAGATCTAACCTTGTATATATCTTGGCCTCGCGCACTTGATCCAATAAAACTGGAATGAGAGGCAGTGGATACCTATTGCGAACGGTGTTCTTGTTCAGCATGCGGTAGTCACAACACGCTCTCAACTCCCCATTGGCCTTAGATATAAAAAACAAAGGAGATGCTGCAGGAGATCTGGAAGGACGAATAAACCCTATCTCCAAGAAGTGATCCAGATAAGCCCTGAGGTATTTGGTCTCAGGCTCAGAGAGAGCATAGACTCTACACACCGGAATGGTGGCTCCTTCCACTAAGTCTATTTGACAGTCATATGGCCTGTGGGGTGGTAGCGACTCTGCCTGCGTCTTGCTGAACACCTCGGCAAAACAAGAATATTCAGGAGGAAGGCATACCTCTTTCTCCGCTGCAGTGGCTGCTACGAACGGGCAAGCCAAGACGGACGCCCCCAACCCCCATCCTGGAACCAAATGCTCCTGACACTCCTCCGATAAGAACAGGACCTGTCTCTTTCTCCAGTCTATGGTCGGGTTGTGTACCCGAAACCAGGGCATTCCTAGAATCACCTCATACTGAGGAGCTTCTATGATGTTTAATGCCACTGATTCTATGTGTCTTCCTTCTCCTACTCTGGTAATCAACCTGAGTTGTTCGGTTTGTTCGATGAGGAGACCGGAGGTGAGTGGTTTTCCATCTACCGCCAGCACTTCCTCTGGGATATTGCGAGACACCTTCCTGAGGTCCAGTTGAGCTACCAACCCCCTGTGTATAAAGTTTCCTGTAGCTCCAGAATCCAACATGGCCTTAATCTGATGAGACTGGTGGTCGTTCTCTAACCACATAACCATCTCTATATGTTTTTCTGTGTCACCCTGATGGGTAGTGGCAAGCGAAGGGATCCTCCAAAGCTGCTCTCCTGTCGCCTCTGTTTTTTCTTGCGATCCTTCATGCGGATCCGGACTCTGGACTGTGGCTATTGTCTTTCTATTCCGGTTATTCCCCCCCAGACGCTTGGGTCGAGAGGGACATTCCCGGACATAATGCCCCTTCTTACCGCAATACATGCAAAGCCCCTGAGTTCTTCTGCTCTCCCTTTCCACTCTGGATAGTGGAGCCCGAATGGCTCCCACCTCCATGGGCTCTGATACCACCGTGTTGCTGGTGGCTTCATTTCTGGGCCTATCACCTCTAAACCTCTCACCACCTCTATCTGCTAGGCGTCCATCCAACCGCAAGGCTAAACTGACCAAATCGTTGCACGTCTGAGGTTGAGGATCTATTCTGGCTATGACATCTTTAAGCTCGTCACATAACCCTTGGTAGAAAAGTGACATCCTCTTTTCTTCGGGCCATGCTGCTTCCGCCACCAACCTATTGAAGGTGGTCAGATACGTCACTAATTCAGTCTTTCCTTGCTTTAAGGTCAAAAGCTCTTTGTCTGCGCTGAATGACGTAGTGCGTCGGTCAAATACCCCCTCCAGGGCTGCTCTAAACTCGTCCCAATCATACAACACATGGTCATTATGTCGTACTAGCGGAACCGCCCAATTTGCTGCGTCGCCCGCCAAATAAGAAATGGCGAATGCCACTCTGGAGTGGTTAGTCGGGAACGAGGACGGCCTACAAGAAAAATGCATCAGGATTTGAGTCAAAAATACCTGTATCTTATGGGGATCCCCAGTGTACCTTTCGGGATTTGCTAACGGAATGGGTGGGGGCACAGTGACCTGAATGGGATTAGGGCCAGTGCTAGCTTCAAAAGGGTTTCGTGACAACCGGTCTACTTTCTCCCGTAAGGCCGCTGTTTCCGTCCTAGACGCCACCAATTCCTGTTGAACAGCCGCTAGTGCTTGTAAAACATCATCCATACTAGTTCCCTAATGTACCCCAAACCAGAACCGGGAGGAGATTTAATACTTGGGTGCGTAATTCTGTCAAGATTCCGTTCCCCAGATCAACTCTCCTCAGGATTCTGGCGATGCAATAAGGGTTCCACCTCTCGACACCCCCAACTCCTGCACTAATGGCACGGAAGGTTAGGGTGATCAAGCGAGGGAAGGGAAGGAAGGGAACAGCAGGGAGTAGAACCTGTAAAGCAATAAAAACATATACATACAAAGATTAGCAAAACAAAGTCATATAGACTACTCTCGTAAATTCTCACTAATGGCACTACTCGTGCATTTTCTTGCTACAAACAAACTCCCCTCCAGGAAGAAGCCTCCTTTGCCTCCTTAATAAAGTAATCACCCACACCTGTATGTTCTTTCCGATATACATAGACATACAACCACGCACACACCCCTCTTCCTCACACTCATTTATTCATGGCAAGGCTATAATGAAGGGAAAGACCAGAGCCCCTTATTATGTGTGTACTGGTAGAAACAGAGCTGCCTGAAAGAACTTTAGGAAAAAACGGGTTGCTGTGTTCATTGGCCTCACACAGCGTATCATGCAACGGTTCAGAGACACCCTAATTCCTTGAATTATAGATTCCACCCTAAGTCTTTTGAACACGGTTACGTCACCGCGAGCGGAATGCACTTCCCCAATGTACGAAAGAAAGCGTAGCCCACACTCCTCCTGGAGTAATGTCTCGGACCAGGCTTGGAAGTATGTACTGTTCAACTACACCCCATGGGACCAGCGGGCCACCGGGATACTCCAGACATAACAAAGAAAATTACGAGACGCTCCCCGCCTCAAGCAAGGACCACACTTATCTGTTAGGTCCCCTCGGGATTCTCCTGGAACTCTAGAGCCCTGACGTCTTCCGACACAGGAACGGGGTCCAACCCCAGGACGTGCTCCTTAAAAGCGGCAGAGACTGGAACCAGCTTAGTCTCTCTAAGCCACGAAGAAACACCGACGAACTCTCCTCTCCTCCGATCTCCGGAACGAACTCTCACGCCGGAATTACGCACAACGATCCGTGCGAACGTCGCTCCTTATGACAGCGCGACTCCTCCCCTTTTCAGTCCCTGAGCATTCTGGGGCTTGTAGTCCATGCAGGCGCGCGCTACCCGATCCTTACAACCTTCACTCCTAGCTGCTGAACCTGTGCACTGAAGAATCATGAACCACCTTCACTCCTAGCTGCTGAACCTGTGCACTGGAGATTTATGTGCCATCTTCACTCCCTACTGCTAAACCTGTGCACTGGAGATTCATGGGCCACCTTCACTCCTGGCTGCTATACCTGTGCAATGGAGATACATGCACCACCATAATTCCTAGCTACTGAACCTTTGCACTGGAGATTCATGTGCCCCCTTCACTACTAGCTGCGGAACCTGTGCACTGGAGATTCATGTGCCACCTTCACCCCCTGCTGCTGAACCTGTGCACTGGAGATTCATGTGCCACCTTCACCCCCTGCTGCTGAACTTGTGCACTAGAGATTCATGTGCCACTTTCACTCGCTGCTGCTGAATCTGTGCATTGGAGATTCGTGGGCCACCTTCACTTCCTGTTGCTAAACCTGTGCACTGGAGATTAATGTGCCACCTTCAATCCCTGCTAGAGAACCTGTGCACTGGAGTTTCATGCACCACCATCATAACTAGCTGCTGAACTTGTACACTGCAGATTCATGTGCCACCTTCACCCCCTGCTGCTGAACCTGTGCACTAGAGATTCATGTGCCACCTTCACTCCTAGCTGCTGAACCTGCGCACTGGAGATTCATGTGCCACCTTCACTCCCTGCTGCTAAAACTGTGCACTGGAGTTTCATGCACCACCATCATAACTAGCTGCTGAACCTGTGCACTGCAGATTCATGTGCCACTTTGATTCCCTACTGCTGAAGCTGTGCACTGGAGATTCATGTGCCACCTTTACTCCTAGATGCTGAACCTGTGCACTGGAGATTCATGTGCCACCTTCACTCCCAGCTGCTGCACCTGGGCACTAGAGATTAATGTGCCACCTTCGCTCCCTGCTGATGAACCTGTGCACTGGAGATTCATGTGCCACCTTCACTCCCTGCTGCTAAAACTGTGCACTGGAGTTTCATGCACCACCATCATAACTAGCTGCTGAACCTGTGCACTGCAGATTCATGTGCCACTTTGATTCCCTACTGCTGAAGCTGTGCACTGGAGATTCATGTGCCACCTTTACTCCTAGATGCTGAACCTGTGCACTGGAGATTCATGTGCCACCTTCACTCCCAGCTGCTGAACCTGGGCACTGGAGATTCATGTGCCACCTTCACTCCCTGCTGCTGAACCTGTGCACTGGAGATTCATGTGCCACCTTCACTCCCTGCTGCCGAACCTGTGCAATGGAGATTAATGTGCCACCTTCACTTCCTGCTGCTGAACCTGTGCATTGCAGATTCATGTGCCACCTTCAATTTCTGCTGCTGAACCTGTGCACTAGAGATTCATGTGCCACCTTCACTCCCTGCTGCTGAACATGTGCACTGGAGATTCATGAGCCACCTTCACTCCCTGTTGCTGAACCTGTGCATTGGAGATTTATGTGCCACCTTCACTCCCTGCTGCTGAACCTGTGCACTAGAGATTCATGTGCTACCTTCACTACTAGCTGCTGAACCTGTGCACTGGAGAATCATGTGCCACCTTCACTCCCTGCTGTTGAGTCTGTGCACTGGAGAATCATGTGGACCTTCACTCCCTGCTGCTGGACCTGTGCATTGGAGATGTGCCACCTTCACTCCCTGCTGCTGAACCTGTGCACAGGAGATTCATGTGCCACTTTCGCTCCCTGCTGCTGAATCTGTGCACTAGAGATTCATGTGCCACCTTCACTCGATGCTGCTGAACCTGTGCATTGGAGATTCATGTGCCACCTTCACTCCTTGCTGCTGAACCTGTGCACTAGAGATTCATGTGCCACCTTCACTCGATGCTGCTGAACCTGTGCATTGGAGATTCGTGGGCCACCTTCACTTCCTGTTGCTCAACCTGTGCACTGGAGATTCATGTGCCACCTTCACTCCCTGCTACAGAACCTGTGCACTGGAGTTTCATGCACCACCATCATAACTAGCTGCTGAACTTGTACACTGCAGATTCATGTACCACCGTCACTCCCTGCTGCTGAACCTGTGCACTAAAGATTCATGTGCCACCTTCACTCCTAGCTGCTGAACCTGTGCACTGGAGATTCATGTGCCACCTTCACTCCCTGCTGCTAAAACTGTGCACTGGAGATTCATGTGCCATCTTCACTCCCTGCTGCTGAACCTGTGCACTAGAGATCTGTGTCACCTTCACTCCCTGCTGCTGAACCTGTGTATTGGAGATTCATGTGCCACCTTCAATTCCTGCTGCTGAGCCTGGGCACTAGAGATTCATATGCCATCTTCACTCCCTGCTGCTGAACATGTGCACTGGAGATTCATGAGCCACCTTCACTCGCTGCTGCTGAACCTGTGCATTGGAGATTCATGTGCCACCTTCACTCCCTGCTGCTGAACATGTGCACTGGAGAATCATGTGCCACCTTCACTCCCTGCTGCTGAACCAGTGTACTGAAGATTCATGTGTCATCTTCACTTCTAGATGCTGACCCTGTGCACTGGAGATTCATTTGCCACCTTCACTCCCTGCTGCTGAGCCCTTGAACTGAAGATTCCAGTGCAACCTTCACTCCCTGCTGCTGAACCTGTGCACTAGAGATTCACGTGCCACCTTCACTCCCTGCTGCTGAACCTGTGCAATAGAGATTCACGTGCCACCTTCACTCCTAGCTGCTGAACCTGTGCACTGAAGAATCATGAACCACCTTCACTCCTAGCTGCTGAACCTGTGCACTGGAGATTTATGTGCCATCTTCACTCCCTACTGCTAAACCTGTGCACTGGAGATTCATGGGCCACCTTCACTCCTGGCTGCTATACCTGTGCACTGGAGATACATGCACCACCATAATTCCTAGCTACTGAACCTTTGCACTGGAGATTCATGTGCCCCCTTCACTACTAGCTGCGGAACCTGTGCACTGGAGATTCATGTGCCACCTTCACCCCCTGCTGCTGAACCTGTGCACTGGAGATTCATGTGCCACCTTCACTCCCTGCAGCTGGGCCTGTGCATTGGAGATGTGCCACCTTCACTCCCTGCTGCTGAACTTGTGCACTAGAGATTCATGTGCCACTTTCACTCGCTGCTGCTGAATCTGTGCATTGGAGATTCATGTGCCACCTTCACTCCTAGCTGCTGAACCTGCGCACTGGAGATTCATGTGCCACCTTCACTCCCTGCTGCTAAAACTGTGCACTGGAGTTTCATGCACCACCATCATAACTAGCTGCTGAACCTGTGCACTGCAGATTCATGTGCCACTTTGATTCCCTACTGCTGAAGCTGTGCACTGGAGATTCATGTGCCACCTTTACTCCTAGATGCTGAACCTGTGCACTGGAGATTCATGTGCCACCTTCACTCCCAGCTGCTGCACCTGGGCACTAGAGATTCATGTGCCACCTTCGCTCCCTGCTGATGAACCTGTGCACTGGAGATTCATGTGCCACCTTCACTCCCTGCTGCTAAAACTGTGCACTGGAGTTTCATGCACCACCATCATAACTAGCTGCTGAACCTGTGCACTGCAGATTCATGTGCCACTTTGATTCCCTACTGCTGAAGCTGTGCACTGGAGATTCATGTGCCACCTTTACTCCTAGATGCTGAACCTGTGCACTGGAGATTCATGTGCCACCTTCACTCCCAGCTGCTGAACCTGGGCACTGGAGATTCATGTGCCACCTTCACTCCCTGCTGCTGAACCTGTGCACTGCAGATTCATGTACCACCGTCACTCCCTGCTGCTGAACCTGTGCACTAAAGATTCATGTGCCACCTTCACTCCTAGCTGCTGAACCTGTGCACTGGAGATTCATGTGCCACCTTCACTCCCTGCTGCTAAAACTGTGCACTGGAGATTCATGTGCCACCTTCACTTCCTGCTGCTGAACCTGTGCATTGCAGATTCATGTGCCACCTTCAATTTCTGCTGCTGAACCTGTGCACTAGAGATTCATGTGCCACCTTCACTCCCTGCTGCTGAACATGTGCACTGGAGATTCATGAGCCACCTTCACTCCCTGTTGCTGAACCTGTGCATTGGAGATTTATGTGCCACCTTCACTCCCTGCTGCTGAACCTGTGCATTGGAGATTCATGTGCCACCTTCACTCCCGGCTGCTGAACCTGTGCACTAGAGATTAATGAGCCACCTTCACTCATAGCTGCTGAACCTGTGCACTGGAGATTCGTGTGCCAACTTCAGTCCCTGCTGCTGAACCTGTGCACTGGAGATTCATGTGGCACCTTCACTCGTAGCTGCTGAACCTGTGCACTGGAGATTCATGTGCCACCTTCACTCCCTGCTGCTGAACCAGTGCACTAGAGATTGATGTGCCACCTTCACTCCTGGCTGCTGAACCTGTGCACTGGAGATTCATGCACCGCCATAATTCTTAGCTACTGAACCTTTGCACTGGAGATTCATGTGCCACCTTCACTACTAGCTGCTGAACCTGTGCACTGGAGAATCATGCAGACCTTCAATCCCTGCTGCTGGACCTGTGCATTGGAGATGTGCCACCTTCACTCCCTGCTACAGAACCTGTGCACTGGAGTTTCATGCACCACCATCATAACTAGCTGCTGAACTTGTACACTGCAGATTCATGTACCACCGTCACTCCCTGCTGCTGAACCTGTGCACTAAAGATTCATGTGCCACCTTCACTCCTAGCTGCTGAACCTGTGCACTGGAGATTCATGTGCCACCTTCACTCCCTGCTGCTAAAACTGTGCACTGGAGATTCATGTGCCATCTTCACTCCCTGCTGCTGAACCTGTGCACTAGAGATCTGTGTCACCTTCACTCCCTGCTGCTGAACCTGTGTATTGGAGATTCATGTGCCACCTTCAATTCCTGCTGCTGACCCTGGGCACTAGAGATTCATATGCCATCTTCACTCCCTGCTGCTGAACATGTGCACTGGAGATTCATGAGCCACCTTCACTCGCTGCTGCTGAACCTGTGCATTGGAGATTCATGTGCCACCTTCACTCCCTGCTGCTGAACATGTGCACTGGAGATTCATGGGCCACCTTCACTCCCTGCTGCTGAACATATGCACTGGAGATACAGGAGCCACCTTCACTCGCTGCTGCTGAACCTGTGCACTGGAAAATCATGAGCCACCTTCACTCCCTGCTGCTGAACCTGTGCATTGGAGATTTTTGTGCCACCTTCACTCCTAGCTGCTGAACCTGTGCACTGGAGATTTATGTGGCACCTTCACTCTTAGCTGCTGAACCTGTGCATTGGAGATTCATGTGCCACCTTCACTCCCGGCTGCTGAACCTGTGCACTAGAGATTCATGTGCCACCTTCACTCCTGGCTGCTGAACCTGTGCACTGGAGATTCATGCACCGCCATAATTCCTAGCTACTGAACCTTTGCACTGGAGATTCATGTGCCACCTTCACTACTAGCTGCTGAACCTGTGCACTGGAGAATCATGCAGACCTTCACTCCCTGCTGCTGGACCTGTGCATTGGAGATGTGCCACCTTCACTCCCTGCTGCTAAACATGTGCACAGGAGATTCATGTGCCACCTTCGCTCTCTGCTGCTGAACCTGTGCACTGGAGATTCATGTGCCACCTTTACTCCTAGATGCTGAACCTGTGCACTGGAGATTCATGTGCCACCTTCACTCCCTGCTGCTGAACATGTGCACTGGAGATTCATGAGCCACCTTCACTCCCTGCTGCTGAACCTGTGCATTGGATATTTATGTGCCACCTTCACTCCATGCTGCTGAACCTGTGCACTAGAGATTCATGTGCCACCTTCACTCCTAGCTGCTGAACCTGGGCACTGGAGATTCATGTGCCACCTTAACTCCCTGCTGATGAACCTGTGCACTGGAGATTCATGTGCCACCTTCACTCCCTGCAGCTGAACCTGTGCACTGGAGATTTATGTGCCACCTTCACTCCCTGCTGCTGAACCTGTGCATTGGAGATTCATGTGCCACCTTCAATTCCTGCTGCTGAACCTGTGCACTAGAGATTCATGTGACACCTTCACTCCCTGCTGCTGAACCTGTGCATTGGAGATGTATGTGCCACCTTCACTCCCTGCTGCTGAACCTGTGCATTTTAGATTCATGTGCCACTTTTACTCCCTGCTGCTGAACATGTGCACTGGAGATTCATGAGCCACCTTCACTCCCTGCTGCTGAACATATGCACTGGAGATTCATGAGCCACCTTCACTCGCTGCTGCTTAACCTGTGCATTGGAGATTCATGTGCCACCTTTACTCCGAGCTGCTGAACCTGTACACAGAAGATTCAAGTGCCACCTTCACTTCTAGCTGAACCTATGAACTGAATATTCATGCACCACCTTCATTCCTAGCTGCTGAACCTGTGCACTGAAGACTCTTATGCCACCTTCTTTGCTAGATTCTGAGCCAGTGCCCTGGATATTCATGTGCCGCCCTTACTCCTAGAAATATCATCCATTCCAGGCGGTCTTGCCCAGCTTTTGTGCAAATGTCCTGCAAGAGCATGTCCTGTTCTCAGACCCCTGGTCTCAGTATCTGTGAAGTGGAAGAGTGTGCTGCACAGCAGTGTCCTATTCCCTCTCCAGGTCTCAGCCCTGGAAGGAGCACAGGTCCTGCTCCTATAGTGCAGAGGGGCTGTAGCTTGAATAGAGGGAGGGCCGTTCTCCTGTGGTTCACAGGGTTACGTTTATTAAATAATTGCTAAGCTGGATGGATGAAAAACAGCTGCCTACAACTAAATACCAACAGAACAGAAGTACTCATCATGGGCCCAAACCCTGATGCATGGAACGACACCTGGTGGCCCCCCGCCCTTGGAAGCCCGCCCACCCCCACGGACCACGCAGGCAACCTGGGAATCATCCTGGACTCCGAGGTCAAAATGGACCGCCAGATCAACTTTGTCTCGTCCTCCTGCTTCCACACCCTGTGCCTCCTACGTAAGACCTTCAAATGGATCCCCCTCGAACACAGAAAGACCATCACTCACGCCCTGGTCACCAGCAGACTCGACTACGGCAACGCACTCTGCGCCGGAATAAACAGAAACCTCACCCGCAAGCTACAGAACATCCAGAACGCCGCCGCAAGACTGGTCCTCAACCTGCCAAGACACTGCCACATCTCCCAGCACCTGCACACACTCCACTGGCTCCCCATCGTAGCGAGAGTCACCTTCAAGATGCTCACCCATGCCCACAAGGCCCTCCATGACACCGGACCAGCATACCTGAACAGCTGACTCAAATTCCACGCACCCCAGAGGACCCTACGATCTGCCCAGCTCTCCTACGCTGTGGTCCCCCGCACCAGAAAGACCAGATCGGGAGGCCGCTCCTTCTCCTTCCTTGCAGCCCGAGCCTGGAACGCTCTGCCGCTCCACCTCAGACAGACAACATCGCTCCTCATCTTCGCAAGAAACCTCAAAACCTGGCACTTCGACAGACCCCCCCCCCCCTAAATGGACTGGAGCCTGCTAACGCCACCCCTCCCCAGCGCCTTGAGACCCTTACGGGTGAGTAGTCGCGCTTAACAAACGCCTGATTGATTGATTGAAGCTACTTAGAACCATAACATTTTTGACATATACAATTACATGATGCGATGTATTAATAAGTCATTTAAAAGAGACATTTTAGCCATAAACATGTAGAATTCATGTTTTAAAGTTCACAGGTGCTTTTTGGTGCACGTGACCTGCAGAAGCATATCCCACGCTCATTACATGGGGCGGGGGGGTTTGAGATCATACCCTCGTCCTGGTATTGGTTCCTTTAAAATGACACCTGTCCAATTCAGAGTGCGGGCTTTCCCGCAGTGCTTAACTTGAGCCGGTAGTTTCCAGTGCTCGTCACTTAACTATGAACACGAGCACTTATGACAGTCTGCCACACGGTCTGTGTAATTTAGAGATGAGCAAAAGAACACATGTTTATTAATTCAATATGCATTAAAAAGATTCATTCCTGCCTCCCAGGCCACTGTTATAGTTTTGGGGGCCTGGAATAGCCTGAATTATCACACTTGTAGGAGTGTTATGTTTAGTAGTTGTGTAGGTATTGTCGTCAGCACTGGCAGGGGCAATGGGTACTTAAAGCAGCAGTGGCCTCCTAACGAGGGCCCTGGCACATATTTTATTGCAAATTAAGCAGTGCTGTGAAAGGGGAGTGGGTGGGGTGCTATGCTTTCGGCTTCCATCTCCAGACTCCCCCCTATTCCCTCTCGCTGATGACCGTACGTCCTGGAGCCCTTGGGGTGGGTGGGGGGGACCCCCTTATGGTCTGACTTCTCCTCCCCGGCCCGCTTCTCTTTTTTCCAGATTGCAGCGGGTGGGCATTGCATGGAGATTCCTTGACCTCATTCCCAGCCACAATGGAGAGAGAGGGAGACTAGCTCCTCGGTATAAATGAAATTAAATGAAAGTGAGACCTATAGACCACGCTAATACCCAGGGGTGTCTAGGCGCTGAGCTCAGAAGTAGTCAACCAACTGACCTGAGGCAGGTTGCGAGAGAGAAGCTTCTGATTCAAAAGCCAGGTTTTAAGGGCTTTTCTGAAGGCTAGCAGATCTGTTTTCTTCTTCTGTTCAGTATAGAGCGAAGGTGGACCAATCTCCCAAAGTGCTAAGTGCTGGACCGGAAACAAGCATCCTGGGACCGGTTTCGGGTTCATAACCCTCCTTAGCCAGGCTATCTTGAATCCAGTGGCAAAGTGAGCAAGGGACCCACGTCTGGGCATACCCTGCCAACTTAGGGCGAACAAAGCGATACCAAAGGGAATGAAGGACTGGATTCAAGATAGCCTGGCTGATGAGGGTTATGAACCCGAAACCGGTCCCAGGATGCTTGTTTCCGGTCCAGGGAAGACATGGCTTGGCAGTTCGGGCTGGACTGTTCCCATGAGGCACAGGGTCAGACTGATTTGCATATGGCCATGTCTGAACTGGGGTGGTGGAGTGAGCTAAAGAATGATGATGGATTAAACCCAGTTCAGTTGACTGGGGGTGAGTGTTTGATTAGCTCAAACGCTCCGTCCATCATCCCCTTTGGTATCGCTTTGTTCTCCCTAAGTTGGCAGGGTATGCCCAGACGTGGGTCCCATGCTCACTTTGCCACTGGATTCAAGATAGCCTGGCTGATGAGGGTCATGAACCCGAAACCGGTCCCAGGATGCTTGTTTCCGGTTCAGGGAAGACATGGTTTGGCAGTTCGGGCTGGACTGTTCCCATGAGGCACAGGGTCAGACTGATTTGCATATGGCCATGTCTGAACTGGGGTGGTGGAGTGAGCTAAAGAATGATGGATTAAACCCAGATCAGTTGACTGGGGGCGAGTGCTTGCAATGCTCAACGCTCCGTCCATCATCCCCTTTGCTAACACTCCAAGTTGTGGCATCGGTGCTGCAGAGCCGTGTCCGGTCATCAGCGGCAGGCCAGGCTCCGCTTATGAACTGAGGGTGGGACATGCTCCTGCACATATAAGTCTCTCCCATGCGAACACCACGACAAAGAGCTGTTTCTGTTTCTCTTTGGTTTCTTCTCTCATTCCTCTATGGACTTTTTTTTATCTCATGGGCCCCACCATCGACCCAATTAGACCCCCACTGGTTCACGAAAGAACCAGTGGGGTAGCAAAGGGGGGGCGGTGGGCTCCTCCTGCTCTTACCTGCTGTCTTGGGGGCGGCAATCGCCCGCTCCCCCCTCTATATTGCGGCCGTCACAGGCGGTATGTGCCGCCGAATCTCACCAGCACCCCCACACCCCCGCTCTACAAGCAGCCGCCAAAGGGCAACAAGCGCAGGGACTGCCACGGGTGGCCTTAGGGCTAGCAACGCCACCGCTGGATGAGTTTCAGTGCTGGACTCAAATTGATTTACTTATATAAAAATATATTTTTTAGTTTTTGTTTTGAGAAGTATTTGGTAATGGAGAACTTGGAAGATGTTAAAAGTTACTCAAGATAATATTTGTGTCAAAATCAGTGACATGCATGCGGGGCAGTGGCGTAGCAAGGGCAGGTGGTACCCGGTGTTAAACATTTCTTGTCACCCTCGGCTTAACAAAATGGCAAAAATATGTGTTTAAAACGCATATTTTTGCCATTTTGTCACCCCCTCTCAGTGATGACACCCGGGGCGGGCTGTACCCACCGCATACCCCTTCCTACATGCGGAGCCAATCGGCTTATCAATGCCAAAAACTCCATATAACGCAATCAAATGGAAGCCGCTCCTGAATGTCTTTGCAAGCATTGGCCCAGCCAAAAGGTCTCACCAATATGAACATTGGCTTTTCTAATGATTTTTAGTCATGCTGTACAGAATCCCGGCTCCTGAACAGCATGGCTAAAATATTTAAAAAAGATCACTGATGTGGCCACCACATCAGTTTGTAGGCATGTGCTTGGGTTCAACACATGCGTGAGAAAAACTGTTTTAAAACGTAGCGTGAAAAGGCTTTAGAAAAAAATGGTTTAGCTGCTCGTGTGATCAGGTTGGGGAGGGGGGCAGAGGGGTAAAGGTGCATGGCGGACATGGGGAGAAGCAATGAGAGGGAAAGAACTCGGATGAATAAGAGCAATGTAGTGCAGAGGAAAAGTGAGAGCAACATGAGTATGGGTGGGGTAGAGAAGTCCATGACCAGACAGATTCAGGGAGAGAAAGAATATGAGAGAGACAGCTGGAAAACACATGCACTGTCTTAGAGGACAGAGGCAAAAAAAAACTAGTTCCCTAAAAGCAAGCAGAAGAATAAAGTGGCAAGCCAATTAAAAAAAAAGGGGAAAGAGACAATGCTCCATTGGAGTGACAAACACAAGATTGTAAAAAACAAAACACACCAAATAGGTAGAAGCCAAATGAGAGAGACAGGATGGCCAACCAGTGGCAAGCAATGAGCAGACTCCACAACCCGGTATGCTCTTGATAAGCCCACATTAGGTCTTTTGCAACCAGACAACTTGCACTGTCTTCTAGGCTTGAACTAGAAACCAAACTAAACCTCTCGAACAAAGACAATATTGTTCCAAGCATATGCCTGCAAAAAACGCCTGCTATCCCTGCAAGTAAGCATTTCAGCATCCCACATTGAAGTGGACACATGGACAACCTTGAGGAGAGTCGAACTAGGAGTCTGACTTGACTCTAAGAACCAAATCATAAGCTGAGCCATCAAAACATGTAAATCAGGCAACTAAAGACAAGACAAAAATATGATAACTTTAAAATAAAAATAAAAATATATAGATGATTTCAAAATTTTTCAGTGTTTCAATAAAAAGATTACAAAATATGATTATATCATTGAATTGAGTGACATTTATTGAAAGTAATATTTGTTTTTAACCATGAACCATTCAAGAATACTGTCGTGCTCGGACGTTGCCACAAGTTAGCAAGCCAAAATGTGTTCGTTTGTCATGCTCTCAATGTTGTAAACCTATACTAGCATACAAGAGATTTGTGTACAGCGTAGATCCTGTACTGAATTACTCCAACGTGCTCTCAAACTGGATGGCTAGAGAAAATGATACATAGCGAAGAAGATGAGCCATGGATCACACCACTTGGGAAATGTGAGAGCCCGTTTGAGCCTCGGAGTGCATTTTGTTCAGTTCAGAGACTGTAGGCTTGCATCTTTCTCTCTTCTGTTTAACACCAAAGGCCAATATTTTGTGTTCAGCTACTCAATAATTGGTTTTCAATGAACATTAGTACGTGGAGCTCAATAAGTACACTTTTCACACCTTAAATCAACCTGACACTATACACACACATTCATATATGGGTGTAGTCATAAAAGTGTGCCTTCCTATTTGGAATGTTTCTACTGAACATGCCTGTCTGAAATCAGGCTGCATTTGGCAAGCTTATCCTTGAAGAACTGTAACACAAGGAATACACTCTAGACTCCCAGACCTCTTACCTTTTGCTAGTTATTTAATTGCAGTCTTTGAGGTGGTGAGACTTCCTCAAATATTTTTGTTAAGTCAGCAGTAACATTAACATAAAATGGCATACCTGTCTCCCCTTACTCTCAGCCGCGACCCTCGCAGGTAAGAACAGTGAGGCCCGGTGAGGGGAAAGTCGACAGATGATGAGGGAAAATGAAATAATTAATTTCCCTTGTTGTCGTCTGTCAATTCCCCCCCCCCCCCCCCCCAACCCGGCCCCACCACTTTTACCTGCACGGGCCACTTCAAAATCTAGTGGGTGGGTGGGAGGGTATTGTGCCACTGTGCCCACCCCACTCTTAAATATGGAGGGGAATAAATATCTCCCATCCCCCATGATACCTATGCCCATGTATACACAATTACTGTGTTGGTCGATATAAAAGCCACGACACAGAAGCTTCACAAAGCATTGTCATGCCATTTACTTCTCAGAGCTCTGACTATCCCCATAACCCTCCCCACCGAGTCAACAGACTGATAGAATCAAAGTAAATCAGTTACATACATTTATTTTGATTGGCAGGACAGAGGGGGCCTGTAAAATCTGCCAGTTAGAGCAAGTTGAGAAAAGGTTTGTGCCCAGCATCTCACCAATTCGGCCTCTAGGACAGCTTAGTGCTAGGCCCAGGCGAAATTTCCATTATTACTCACACAAAAAGAAGAAAACTATGGTCTCTAAAGAAATTTCTAAGTCAGCAAGAAAATACTAAATAGAATGAAAAAAGTATTTTAGGGAAACATCGGAGTCCCATTACCCACCGAGGTGGCTTGCTTCATCATTTGGGATATCCACTCCATTATGCCAGTGCAAATTCAAAAATTTCGTGTTACACTTGTTATGCAAATTTATACCACTATTCCACGCTGGAACATGAATGACCATATTACAAGTGGATGTAGTCTGCGACACATTGGTTTTTTGAACTTTGTTTAGTGAAAAATGGTCCTGCCACCAAAATGCATGCAAGGACTAATTTCACGCAAAAATATACCACTGAATGCCATTTTTGTAATTTCACATCATTTTTGCAGAATTTCGCTTAATTACTTGAAAGCAAATAGTGGAAATTTCGCAAACCCCTACCTAGTGTGTCTCCTTCACATTAAGACGGAAACACAAGTAAGGGAAGCTCTGAACCAAAGCTGGACCCAATGAGATTAGTCAAACATGTTTAAAGCTCTAAGACTTTTCTAGCATTACTTCCTTGTTATATTTTGCAATATAACCAGCCACATCGGCAGGAACTTGCCCTTTCCCTCTGATAGATCTGAAATTTGCTCCCATGCTTTGTTTTCATCAAATGAGCTCAGGAGTGTAACAAGGGAATCCATACTTCAGACACATTCAAATATTGGTGTCTTTGTTGAAACTACAAACAGATATCAGTGCAGTATTAAAACAAGCATTGGCAAAGGCAATAGGTATTTGCTTTGGCTACCATTCTTTTGGCTTTGCAAATTATTGTTTTGCTTTGGCATGGTTTTTGCAAAATATTATTATTGGGAAACCTATCAGGCTTGCCTTCAATCTAAAAAAACAAGCACTGTCAATGCCAATAGTGCTGGCTTATGAATGAAAGTGCCTTTTGTGTCACTGATGGGTTTAAGCACTTAATAAGCCATCATACATGTACTCTGGCACTCATCTTTGCACTCAAGCATCTATTCATCCAGCCACAATCACAGTAAAACACACACAAACTCAACAACATATGCAAGATAACATAAAAGAATATAAGTAGAAACAAGAAAACAGGCTGCCATCTAAACAGTGGCCATGTTCTTGTAGTAATAAAACTAAACATAGAGGTGGGTGCCTGTATTGCAGAGGTATTTCACATAGTCTATCGTTGTTTGAAAGTTCCAGTATGGCTGCCACATTTAGAACCAAAATATTGGCCATCCAGCAGAATTTCATATTGGTCTCCTAGATTAGAGGAAGTGGCCACATGGAAAGAAACCTGGTAGCACTGCCTGCTGCGGTGTTGAATTCTCTTAAGAAAAATTAAAATAAAAAGACTCAAAGCAAAAAAAAAAAAAGGGGAACTATAAAAAGGGAAAACTAAAAACTAAATAACTTGTCAACCAGCCCTGACAGTGAAGCGCACATATTTTCATGAGAATGCACACATATGGTAAGAAAGTGCCATCATTCACGGGGCCAAAGAGCCAATGACTGATGTAGGCTGATGCATTACCCCTTTCAGTAATTTTCATTGGTTTAAGCAAAGCTTAAATGACAAAGAGATAGATCAAGCCAGAGCAAGGCCCTCTATATATCTATGTTTTTATTATATGAGCCTGACAGACAGTTAAGCCTGTCAGGCCTTCCAAAGAAAATCTAGAAAGAATTATTACAGTGCAAATCTTCTAACCCCAAGGTTTGTTAGAGGCAGTAACCAACTCCAAAAGCCTTCTTTACAAAGTTAATCTGTGACATGCCATATAAAAAAAAGTCCTATCTATAGACTTTCATACAAACAAAATAACAATCCACTCTTAAATGTCTATTAACTTTAGAATACGCTTTTCAAAATCAATATGTCAGGCCTGCTGCCTTTATCACAACTTTTCACTATAAACAATCAGGCCAATAAAGTTTACCATTGCATTGTCACCATAACCAACTCTGGCCTACTGTGGCAGGGCCACTGGAATTATGTGGCAGGAGAGGGACAAATTATGCAGCAGGGTTTAGTAAATTATGTGGCAAGAAATGACAAATGAACGCTGCACATTCTGTAATAGTATTACTTCATTATTTCATCATTTTTAGATTGGGTAACTGTCTGGGTATTGGTTGCACATCATTAGTACCAGTTTAATACCCAAATATAGCAAAAAGGAACAGGAAGTTGGCCAGTCTGGCTTTGCAAAGGGCCTTCCACTGCGCTGCAACACATGTCACTGCGTTTTTAATACCATTTGGACTGTTTGAGCTAGAAACACATTTTTATCTTTTGGTAACATCTTCAGATTCTGCAGCAGTTGATGGAATATATGGCAAAAGAGGCAAATATATAACCAATGGAAAATCTCTGGGGCAGCACCATCACATAATTCCAGTGGTCTTGGTCATAACGTTTCCACAGGGCAACCATCAGGTATACTGTATTAAAATGACAAATATATATAAAACTACAATCGTCAAAACACTGTATAACCCATCTCAATAGGGCCTAGCAAGAATCAGAACTGTGAGAGTGGGTGACCAACACAGAAACACTTGCCTGCAATGGTAAGGTGCAAGATTTTGCGTGAGAAAATACCTCCTACAGGGTTTAGCACAGTGTATTAACAATCTTCTCTTACAAGCATATTACTTTTAACACATGCTTTTCACAATAAGTAAGGCCTACTTGCTTTGTCATAACTTTTCATTATTAACATATTACACCTAAGCAATCTGACATAACCTTTCATAGTGAACCGATACAGCATATGCCTTTAATCACTGGCTTGACACTACATCCAACACAGGCCTATTGAAGTGTGCATAAACTGGCAACATCAGGTATACAGTGCTAAAATTGCAACCATGTATACAATTCATTTTGTGGCTATAAGGATGCGTTTAGTAGAATTTTGTGCAGGACAAACTGGCCTCCAAGATCATTAGCACATATTATTCCCCATTTCTAAGTGAGAAAAACTGAACATACCTGTGTTAACTGTATTTTCCTAGCAGAGTGAGGAGAGGGCAGCTTGTTGAGTCCAATGTTATGTCCTCAACTGGATTGAGGCTTGTACTAGGCATTGCGCTTTATGTGTTGTTAAACACTTCCGTTTAAAGCAAACCTTAAAAGCAATATGTGAAACACCTTTATGTCCCTTTTTATCTCATCCAAGTTTATTGCTATTTTTAACAGTGTGTTAAACATTGAATAAAAATGCTGTTCGTTAATACAGAGTTATGAACTGGGCCATTTTTGGCCTATAACCTATTTTTTTAGGACAGTGCTTAATATTTATAAATAGACATTTCAGCTCATCAACACATAATTGAGTTTGACACAGAGCCATTAAAACACAGATTTCAGTGGGAGGTCAATCTGCCTACATCAAGGGTTCAAATTGTACAACTGGAGCCCAGTGAGAAGCACCAGAGGGCATACTTGCTTCTCTCTCGCTGCTTTTTTTCATGTGAATCTTTGCTGGTCCTCTTTCATTACCTGCGTCCAATATCTACACCTTTCCTCTCCCATCCAGCACCTCTCCAATGTGGTAGCTCGCTTAGCATAATCTCCCACTAAGCAGCTCATCACGGCTTACTCTTAATTCTACACAAGGACAATAAACGTGTGCACGCTACCATACTGTTGCCGCACACATAGAAAAATATTTAGAGGGAATGTTGTATACAACCCCTCTCAATAGGGCCTAACAAGATCACAGTGAAATTCTACACCCAGGGTTTGTCAGAGTGGGTGACCAACCCTTGCCTATGATCTTGAATCTGTGAGATTACATGTAATAAAAGACCTCTAAACAGCGTGTACTATATCGGGATAATAATTCTCCGTTAGATACCTATTGACTTTTCACAATAAACAAGCCAGGCCTAATGCCTTTTTTCACACATTTTCATAATACATGGACCAGGGCTACAGCATCTGGCATAATATTTCACTGCACACCATTCAAGCCTATAGCTGTCATCATTGGCTTGTTTCTAGAACCAGCTCAGGGCTGACTGTAAACTGCGACTGTCACAGAATTGGAAACATACAAATCAGAGTTGTCAGAGCAAAACAATCCCTCTCCTAAGAAGGCTTAATAAAGATCCTCACAGTGCAAACCTATGTGTAGACATTAATTCAGAGTGATTACGATCCACCCTTAAATAACTATTGGCTTCAACATGTGATTTTCTCAATCAATATGTCAGGCCTACTGCCTTTAATTTTTCATAATAGACAATCAGGCCTGTAGCCTTTATCATTGACTTGTCACAATAACTAACCCAGTCTTATTATGTGGTTATAAGCTTTACAAGACAACAATCAAGTATATAGTAATAACACTACGATGATGTACAAAATGAAACAATATAATAACCCTGCTAATACAGCCTAATAAGGTTACCATATTACAAATCTTCTATCCCCATGGTATGTTCGGGTAGGTCACCAACACCAAAAACCTCAGCTACTAATATAATCTGTGAGATTCTGTTCAACAAACTACCTTCCTAACAACTTTAGCACTGTGTAGTTATAATCCCCTCTCAAAACCCTCTTGACTTGAATGCTTGCTTTTCACAATAAGTAAGTCAGTCCTACTTCATTTGTCATAACTTTTCATTCTAAATAGATCCCACCTAAGGAATCTGACATAGGTTTCCCCACTGCCCCGATGAGGCTTGTAACCTTTGCAACTGGTTAGACACTATATCCAACACAAGCGTACTAAAGTTCACATAAAGTGGCAATCATCATGTATAAGGTTAGGAAATTATAAATATATACAAAATTACAGTTGGCAAAACCATATACAACCAATTTCGAGAAGGCCCAACAAGAATCATGACAGTGAAAGTCTTCTACTCGCAGTGTTTGTCAAACTGGCCGATGAACACCAAATCCCTGGCCTACTATGGAAATCTGCGAGATTACATATAACAAAATACTTCTCCACAGCCTGTACATATTGGAATAACAATTCATAATAAGAACCATATTGGCTTTATCAATTGTTTTTCACAACAAATAAGCCAAGCCTGATATCTTTAGCTTAATTTTTCATAATAAACAGACTAGACCTATTCTTCTGGCATAACTTTTCCCTCTGCGCCAGTCAGACCTATAGCTGTTATCACTGGCGTGTGAAAGTAGGCAACTCAGGCCTACTGCACTGAGTGCAAGCTGTCCCACAAGGCATATATTAGGTATACAATCATAAAACTACAAATATATGCAAAATTACACTTGGCAAAACAAACTACTATCTCTCCTCAGAGAGCCTAATAAGGATTATCATAGTACATATCTTCTACCCATACAGTGCGTTTGGGTGTGTCACCGAAAGCTTGCCTACTATGGTAATCTGTGAGATTCCATATAACACAATACCTGCCTACAGGCTTTAGAACAATTCAAGAACAATCCATCTGTAAAAGTCTACTGCCTTTAAGATGTGCTTTTGACGATAAGTAGGTCATGCCTACTGGCTGTGTTTGAACGCTTCATAATAAAAAGATTAACCCATATGGAATGTGGCATGGCCTTTCCCAATGAAAAAATAAGGCCTATACCATTTACCACTGGCTTTACACCCAGTGGCAGTTGGTAGGGAACAGGGGTGACAGGGCAGGTGTGTGGATGTGAGGGGGGGGGGTTTGAATATTTGGTAATAAAACACTTACCCTTTTCACCATCTCTCCTCATAGTCTTCGCTTCTCATCTCGACTCAGAGTCCGGAAGAAGCAGGAAGCACACAGGCTCCTCTAAACCAATCACACCGCTGCAATGCAGTGTTGTGATTGGTCTGAGCGCTGTGGTTTGGAGTTCAGATTGGGACAGGGAGCCTTTGTATGTTCCCACCAGGCTGTGCATTACAGCCTGGTGGGGAATATGCAAATTGCGAATGACTGTTTGGCCGTCTCAAGACGGCCGGCAAAACCGTCATGCGCACTTAAGTGCATGAACCCTTCCTTCTTCCTGTACCACCAGCCCCGCCTTGCCCTAACCCAGCCCGCAGCAAAGAAAAATGAAATGATAATACCGTTATTATCATTTTATTTTTACCTTTTCCACAGCTCTTAGACAGTGGGGAAACGCTCCTCCGCCTCTGTTAACATCTTCACCAACGCAAGCCCTTTAAAGTGCACATAAAGTGGTAACCATCATACATCTAGTTATAAATTTACAGAACAAATCCATCTCAATACGGCGTAACAAACTTCAGTGTTTGACTTGTAGGTGCGCAACACCAACACCGTTGCCTATCACAATAATCTCAGAGATTACACGTAACAACATACACAATTAACACATTAACACAATGTCTTAACCACCTGTTATAGGCTTAATAGCGTAACATATGTTTTTCACAATAAGTAAGGTAGACCAGATGCCTTTGTCATAACATTTCATAATAAGCAGACCAGATCTTTGGCATTGGAGATAATGTTTCCCAGTGCACCAATTAGGCCTATAGCTTGTCAGCATAAACAACTCGGGCCGACTGTTTTGAGCGTAAGCTTTTCTACAAGGTAACATCAGGCACATTGTCATAAAATTAGTAAGGCATGCACAATACATTTGGCAAAGCAAAATACGGTCTTTCCTAAGAGGGCCTAAGAGGGCCTAACAAGGATTCTCACATAGCAAAAGTTTTATATCCACATTTTTTCACGGGGTGCAACCAACACCAAAATCCATGCCTACTAGGGCTAATCTCTGACCATGGCCTCTGGAATGATGTGGGAAAGGAGGTCTAAATTATGTGGCAAAGTTGACTATATTATGTGCTAAGAAAAGGCAAATTATTCTGTACATGTTGTAATAGTATTTTTTCATTATTTTGTCATTTTTACACATTGTAATAATATCTGGGAAACGATTTCACCCTATTAGTTCCAATTTAACACCTAAATACAGCAATAAGCAACTGAAAGATGATTAGTCAACCTCTGAAAAGGTTCTTTCAGTGTGAGGGAATGTGTGCTGCCATGTTTTAGTTACTTTTGATCTGTTTGAGATAGAAGCAATTGTTTTTTGTTAAAATCAGCAGATTTTGCGGCAGAGGATGAATTATGTGGTAAACATGAAAAAGTCATAATTATGCAAAAAATGCTGCAGAATCACGAATTCAGTGGCGTTGTCTGCGAGCTTCCATGCAACTGAATACCTATCTGTAGGCTTTAATGTAGAGCAATAGCAATCCACCCTTAAATGCCTATTTACCTTAAAATATTATTTTCACACTAAATAATTCAACCCTACTGCCTTTATCATAACATATTATAGTAAACAGACCAAACTTCTAGCCATGATCATTTGCTTGCCACCATAACCAACTCTGTCCTGCTGTACTGAGCAAAAGCTTTTCAAACAGCTGAAACTTGCAATTCATAAACTCCTTTTAGTAAAAGCACATGCATTTTACCTAATCGAATCCGGTACTCATGAAAACAAATGTGGGTGGAGCCTAATCCCCTTTCTCAATAGTATTCTGAAAGCTCTTTTCGTTTATCAAATAAGAAAAGTGACAGCTGCGATGCCATGTCAGACTGTAATAATTGAAGCAGGCTCCAAACATAAGGATGAAGAAAGGTCTTTATTCCAAAAGAAGATCCTATCCAACCGCCTCTCATCAGCTTCAACTGCTTAATGAGAACATAGCTCCCCGTACATTCTTAGAACCCCAACATGTCATACATAGCAACATTGCCAGTATGTCATACACAGTAACCAACCATAGATATGAAAGATGCCTCCCTTCCCCACAAAACAACCTAAAGCACAAAACAAGCAAAAAAAACTAATACTACAATGATAAACAACGCATTACTGAACATAGTCCCTTAAGTGACTAGGAGGAGAAGAATTTCTCAAAGAACGTCGTGGCCCCTCAACCGGAATGGTTGAGCTCTTCACCAAAGATGCGTCCTTTAAGATAACACTTTCATCCAAATGCCGATGTCCATTTTTTAGAACCACCACTCTGTTAAGATTCCATACACGGTGATCTTGAGTTTTAATAGCATTCTTAAATATTTTGATAACCGTCATAGGTTTTAAAAACTTTAGATTTGCATTACAACATTGTCCCGGTTTTTTGATTGCCACAAGATCCCCAACATTTACCTTTAAAGGCTTGACACAATTTCTACTGTCAAAATTAAGCTTCCTCTTCTTGACTTTACAATCTTCCCTTTCCTCCAGTTCATCTTCATCACACACAACCACTCTGCCCTTACTCACACAGTACTCGTTTACCCAACACGGCTCTAAATGTGTATTTGGAATTCTCCTTCGAAACAAAAAAAAATGGAGTTTTCCCAGTAGTCGAATGAGGAGTCCTCCTATATTCCTCAACTTTCCTCAGAACCTCACACCTCCAATCTAGAGCTAAAGCTTTAGCAAGAGTAATTGTCTCCTTTAATACTTTGTTGAATCTCTCTACCATCCCGTTAGCCTCGGGATGATAGAGAGCACATTTTTTGTGCACAATCCCACAAGAACTCAAAAATTCCTCCATCTCTTTCGAGACAAACTGTACCCCATTATCTGATAAAATCGATTTGGGCAACCCTTCTCTGCCAAACAAAGTTTTTAAGCACTTAATAACACTCGTTGAATCAATATTAGTTAGAAAAAAAACTTCAGGCCAACGAGAGTACATGTCAATTATGACCAATAGGTAAGTCTGAGAACCCGAGATATTAATTGGTCCTAATATGTCCAAGGAAATGTCATCCCATGGTGACTTGGGTCGAGTTCTCACCACCATAGGCTGTACCCTTGGTACCTTAGACTTATCACTTACATTGCACAACATACAATCACGGATTTGTCTTTCAATAAACTTGTCCATGCCTGGCCACCAATACGAAGAACGCAGTCTTTCTTTAGTTTTTGTAATCCCAGGATGACTCACATGACCCAACTTCACCAACTCATTTCTAAGTTTCTCCGGAGGAACCAGTTTCATACCCCTGAACAATAAACCACCATCCACAGACAGTTCATCTCTTACATACCAAAAAGGTTTCGACCTCTCAGAACCACATTTAGGACTTACCCAGTTAGTCTGAATCAGATTCATCACTTCTTTAAGAGTATCATCACCTGCAACCTCATCAGACCATTTCTCATGAGATATGTGAGAAGGTTCCACCATACAAACCCATTCATCAGAGTCATCCATATCGTTACACTCACCACAAACCTCCGACACTAACCTAGAAAACACATCCGCTTCAACATTATCCGCACCAGGAATGTGTTTGATTGAAAAGGAGTACTCTTGGAGGCCAATTATCCATTTGGTAATCCTACTTGAAATCAAATCCAAGCCTTTATTCTCAAATATTTCCACCAACGGCTTGTGGTCTGTTCTAACCTCAAAATTAACACCCCACAGAAATTGTTTCAACCTCTTTATGGCCCAGAAGATTGCTAAGGATTCACGCTCAACAACAGAATACCTGGTTTCAGGATCCTTCAAGCCACGTGAGAGAAACATAATAGTTTTCATACCTTCAGGACTAACTTGTTGCAAAACAGCCCAAAGCCCTTTTTCACTTGCATCCGTTGTCAAAATTGACTTTAACTTAGTATCAAAACTCTTCAAGAACGGCGCATCCGCTAACTTCTCCTTAATCAAAGAAAACTCATCCTGACAAGCACTAGACCACACAAAATTAGAACCTTTTTTGAGAAGTAGTCTCATATTAGATGTTAATTCTGAAAAACCTCTAATAAACTTCGCATAATATTCAATCATGCCGAGAAAACTCATCAGCTCTTCTTTGGAGGTAGGTGCAGACAACTTGCGAATCGAACTAACCAAGTCTTCTTTAGGTCTGACTCCCTTCCCCGAAATATTGTGTCCAAGATAATTCAGCGAATTTGTTCTAAACCTACACTTTTCAATCTTTATCGTCAAATTTCCATCACTCAGCCTTAACAGAATATCTTTAAGTCTCGAATCATGTTGCTCTGTGTCATCACCAAACACTAGGATATCATCTTGGTAAATACACACCCCTTCAATGCCTCTAAGCAAGCTTTCCATAACCCTTTGAAAGACTGAGGCCGCAGAGACAAGACCGAAAGGCATCCTAATGAAACGAAAAGTACCAAAAGGCGTAATAAAGGCCGTCAGATCTCTGCAAGAAGGTTCAAGTTCGATTTGGTGATACGCCGAGGTTAGATCGATGGTACTAAAAACCTTAGCTTTTCCCAATAAAGCAAGTAACTCACTGATATTAGGCAAAGGATATCTGTCCACCACCACATTCTTGTTCAATTGGCGCAAGTCTATGCATAGACGCAACTCTCCATTGGCCTTCCTTGCGGCGACCACCGGAGAAAGCCATTCAGTCCCTTCTACCTCTTCAATAATACCATTTTTTTTTAACTTCTCCAACTCCTTCATCATTTCATCCTTTACAGACAATGGTACTCCCCTGACCTTACAAGACGAAGGTATGGAATTATTTTTAAGCCTTATCTTATGTTGATAGCCCCTTATACAACCTAGACCATCATTGAACACCTTTGGAAACTCAATCCTCAAATTCCTGGTAAATTCACATTCACTTGGTTCATCAACGACACAAACACGGTCTCTCAACAATATTTGAGGCACAGCATTGGGATCTAAGTAAACCCCAAGTTCACCCTGATGAAACCAACTTATCAAACTATCACCTTTTTTCGACACATAAACCTTCCCTGAAGTCAACCTACCTTTATACTCAACCATGCCCAAAAAATAACCATGCAACTTTATAGTTTCTCCTCCGTAAGCCACCGGAGTTATGTCGGGCTTCAACAACTTCACAGTATGTTTTAACTTGTCCATGTAAAATTCATTGGACACAATTGTTATTTTAGCACCAGAGTCGAATAAGACCCGGGTTGGAATTCCATCCACTAAAATTTCATCATACGGGCATGATCTCTTAATGTTACAAGCACTAACTTCAGAAACGATTTGACCACACTCATACCCCTCATAACACACATGGGAACCCTCACTCTCACAAACATCTACTCTTTTGACCCTAGGAGGAGGTTTAGTTTTGCAAACCTGTGGAAAGTGCCCTTTCTTTTTACATTTGCTACATGTGTTATTCAGGGCAGGGCATTTTTGATCGTTCGCCAAATGCCCTGTTTTGTCACACCTAAAACATTTAAAAGAGGAAGTAGTACTATACATCCTTCCTCTATTACTCCCAACCTTCTCCTTGCAGTCTGATTTATGAGAAGCTCTCTTTTCACTCACGCTTTCTACTTTGGAGTCAACAGACTTATCTTTGTTAATAATAGCAACACATTTCAACGAATGCTCAATTCTTTTTGCCACCGCTATTACCTCATCTAAATTAGGCTCATCCCTAAGCCAAAGTTCTTCCCTAACCCTGTCCATATTACAACCTAACATGAACTGATCACGCAAATGCTCATCCACTAAGCCTTCAAATTTGCATGAAGAAGCTAATTTCCTTAAATCAGTCAAATAACTTTCCACTGTTTCTTCTTCATGTTGCATTCTTTTCCCAAAATGATACCTCTCTAAGATAGTACTTATTTTAGGTAAATAATGTTTGTCTAATTTACATATGCAAACCTCATAGTCATTCAGCCCTCGTGCTTCCGTAGTAGATAGTTCCGGTAAATGATCGAAGACATCCTGGCCTTCTGACCCCAAGCAATGAAGCAATAACGAGGTCTTCCTTTCTGCCCCAAGAGATGCACCACATACCCTCGCATACCTTTCAAAAACCCTTTGCCATTTCTTCCATTTTATTGGAGGTTCACCAGGAGAGGCTAAGAAAAATGGAGCAGCAGTAACATTCTGCATAGTTCCAAAATTCAAATTCTAGCCTGATGAAATCACTTAAACTTATGTGATCCAGATGTAAACCCTTAAATCTCTTTTTTTTTTAAACCCAAGTACATGTATAAGCAGCTTTAACTTTTAACTGTAAAATAATCACATAGTATGATGCAGACAAATTGTCACAGAACTATATCACAGAAAAATGTGGACAGTAACATGCATATAGCTGTATAATTCAACATAAAACTGTGAGACTAGCGTGTGCGTCGCAAAAGAACAGTAAGTATCCAAAAGTAGACTAGGGTGCGCTTTGCTAACACACCTTGGCTCAGTGTCGTAAAAGAACAGTAAGTATTCAAAAGTAGAATAGGGTGCGCTTTGTTAACACACCTTGGCTCAGCTATCCACCTTCAGTGAAGAATAACGTGCGCGTAGCTGAAGCCCCTAAATATTCAAATGAAGATTAGCGTGCGCATCGCTGACGCACCTTAACCCTGTTGTCAACCTCACAGTGAAGAAAAGCGTGCGCGTCGCTGAAGCACACTAAATATTCACAATACAAATAGCGTGCGCATCGCTGACGTACCATTGAGATTCCGGCAAAGAATCGAAGAAACGCTGCTAAGGAGAAACCACGAGTTTTCCCTTGACCGCCGTGATATTAAGGATCTTCCTGGTTCAGTCACGAAACTCGTAACTAAGCAACACATCCACAAAGGCCATCACAGAGACTCACGTAGTGACGAAACACGTAGAGACGAATCACGGATAGCAGCCGTGAAGTTAGAGAATCATCCTGCTTTAGTCACCAAACGTAACTAAGCAACCACCTCAACAAAAGGCATCACAGAGGCTGACGTAGTGACGCAACACGCACAGCACGCTACAAGAATCTTCTTCTCCGTGACGAGCGCGCCACAACCAACTGTAACGTCGCGTGTCGAGTGAGTCTTTGTTTACTTTTAAATCTTTTTGGCAAATAGATTTAAAAGGCGTTTTCCAACATGACACAAATGCAGCTGTACAAATTACCTCAAAATTCATGTAGTTTAGCGTTGCACTTGACACCCTCTTCTGCTCTCAAACACACATCAGCACGTTGAAGCCTAGAGTTAATAATGGAAGGAGACGGTCGGGGACTGGAAAACAGCAATACATTCCCCTGACTTTCCTCCTCCTATCTGTCCTGCTGCGAGCAAAGAAAACATTCTAAATGTTATACTTATCTAAGGCATTTTAAGAGCATTAAAGTGCTGTGTGTGTGCTCCAGAAAGGTAAAGGAAGGTATGTGGTGGGGAAGCACTTTTTTTGTGGAAGCACACAACTTCTGCCCCTTCTAAACTTGTATTCCTGTTCTTCAACATGTGCATGGAGCCAAAGCTGTTCTCTATAGCACTCCTGAAAGTTCTTTATAAGGGTGAGCACCAAAGGTACTGCTGGTTTGTCAAGCGAGACATAAAAATAGTGTTTAAACACAAATATTTATTTTTGTCTCTAAAAGCATACAATGCCAAAGTAGTCCCTGGTATAAAAGGTGGCTACTTTGTGTGCGGGTGTGGTACTTGTGAATGGGCAGAATGCCATCAACAACATTGAAGTTGGCCAAAGGCTGAAGTGGACCGACCCACTGCCCGTGATGCATACTGTAGCGATGGTGGAAAAATGTCAGCGACACAATGACAGAGGAATCAAGATCAACAAAGAGCGCCCGCTGAAATCCCCTATGAGTTAGTACATTGTACATATAATTTTGGTAAGATCAAACGTTCTTGGCTAACATCAGACCTAAGTTTGGCAACCTTGCTCAAGAGTCCTGATACTGCCGAATTAAGAATATAACAATCCTGTTGGGAAGCTCCTGTGCAGTTCCATGAAGAATAGGTTATCGCGGTTGATAGTGTCCGACACGGTCACTTAAAAGAATAGTAGCTATGCTCAGAAATGATCCTATTACATGTAGATCATACATTTTGGAAAGTGGCGGTACTGTGAAATTTAAATCATTTATGTCACAGCTATGCGATACATGTAATATCTCACTAACATTATAGCAATCCCGCAGAGATGCTCTAAATCTGTCCCATCAAAACAGGAAATTCCTGCTCACTAGAAATGGAAAAGTCTCACTGGATCTACACGAGCACTGCTACAAGGTGCAGGTACTGCCACGCTGAATGCACATCAGCCTGTTGTGAAGCAACCATGTGTTCCACTTACAACACAACAGTGCCCATCCTGCCCCAGCTAAACCATGTCAGTTCTACCATCCTAATAAACCTCCAGCAGGTCTGTTGATAAGTGCTAGTTCTGTCCAGGTCCGGGCTTTGAAGTCCTCCTGGGAATTGCCTATACTTTAACATAACGACAACCACAGCCCGCCTAAGTGTTGGTAGTGTTCGATTGAACTTTTAGAAGCTATAATGGGAATGAATGTTCTGTCCTGTTGAAAGAGTGGCTTTATTGCTGGGTGATGTTGTAACTGTCCCATTACAAGTATAGTAGTTCTCCTGAGAATATTGGGTAGTTTCTTTCTCTCTCTACCAGAGTGCCTCATACCAGCTCATGTAAATAAACTGGATTGCACTGTTACGATTACCAAAAAGTTAGAGGGCAAACTTGAGATACATAGATTTGCAAAATTAATACAACCTCACAAAAAGTGCTACTCAATGCATCTTGATGATCATCCCACCGGAGCTTCTCATTGTACAAGGCAATTCTGCTCCCTTTGTTGAAATATGGCCCTTAATTCGACGGGAGCGGACTACCACAGAGCACGCATTACTTTTTATGTTCCCTTGAGATGCCTTCATTCAGCCAAAGCTCTTTGAGCCAGCATTCCCAAAATCAGGTGCGCTAGGGCTGGTGGCCGAACTGGTAATGTCGTAGCACGATATGTGAGGGAGCGCTCCATGTACTGCAGGATTAGCGGGGGTGATTCCTGTCACCGCCCGTGTACATCTGGATTATGGTTGGTTCCGCATAGCTCGGAACGGCGTTAATAAAAGCCTGGGCGCGTGCGTTCCGCGTTAGAGCGGGTACATGCGAACAGAACTGAAAGTCAGCTGCAGTGTGCTGTGTTCTGTGCCGCTAGCGACACCACGTGTCTGGCCCATGTGCTCCGCATTTCAACACGTGTCATAAAATATTACATTGGCGAAAAGTGTGGTGTCATCGGGTCCCGTGAGGCCGCTGCACGTTTACCCACCTGCACGTGCAGTGCTCGTGCCGCGGAGCACTAGACGTCCTGTCCCACGTGTTGGGATGAACCGGCATCGGCAAGCTGACCAGGTCCTTGGTGCTCGTTGCAGAGCGGCGGTTGGCGCAGGAGTACTGCCCCCACATAAAGAACCGGCGGTAGCTGGCTGGACGTGTACTCACACACACACACGGCACTGTGAGTACTGGGAGCGGGCACTAGTCAGTGGGCCCCATATCCAGCAGTGCTTGCTTACGCACGTCCGACGGACAAGGGTGTAGCTCGGTGGCCTAGCAGCCATGGCTCAATTCCCAGCAATGGAGCCATTTGTGGTCGAGGGGGCACCGTCATCACAGGCCCCAAAATGGAAAGAATGGGTGGAGCGAGTACAGTTGTTCTTTGAGGCCACCCAAGTGGAAGATGACCAGAAAAAAGCAATAATACTATACCTTGGGGGAAGGGATGTATACTGTATGTCACGGAGGCATCGCCCAAAACTCACCTCTCACTTATTGCCGCATTGAATGCTCATTTTGAACCCATGGCCAATCAGGACTATGAACGGTTCATCTTTAGTCAGGCAAGGCAAGCACCAGAAGAGTCCCTAGACATTTTTCACGCAAGACTCAAAGAACTGGCTATCACGTGTGGGTTCAGGGATGAGGAGGAGGAGATCAGAGGTCATATCATCCAGGGGTAGGCGTCTGCAAAATTGAGGGAGCCCATCCTAGAGGAATCGGGGAAGTCCCTGGTAGAGATTCTAATGCTGGGAAGATCCAAAGAACTATCAAAAGCCAGGGCAGCGCACATGGAGGCAGCTCTACAAGCCCCTATCAAACAGAGCCAGTTAACGATGTCACCTCGAGCGAGGGGGCTGCGACTGTGAAAACCCGAACCTCGAAAGTACGCAGCTGTGGGTACTGCGGAGGTCCCGCTCACAGGCCATCAGAATGCCCGGCAAAAGGGAAACGATGCACGGCCTGCGGGAAAATGAATCATTTCATGAAGGTCTGCAGGTCGAGCAGGGGATGATCTGGGAAGAAGCTAGTGAACCTGATCCCTGAAACTCAATCGACAGGCAGTGACATGGACGAGGACACCCAAAGCGAGCACATAGTACACTCGGTGTTCACGGTAGGGTCAACATCTAGCTCCACGAGTAAGCTGCCACAGTGCTCGATTCAAGTAGGAGGCTGTGTAATGACAGCCATAGTGGACACTGGAGCCACCATCAATATAATATCCCCCGCACTCCACCGGGGTATGAAAGATCCCCCAGCTCTGACTCCAGCCAAGATAACTGTGTTTGCCTATGGACAAGCCAAACCTCTGGCCATAAGAAGGAAATTTAAGACAACGCTATCCCCAATCGTGGTCGCAAGAAAGCCAATCAACCTGGGGAGGTAAGGATCTGTGTGAATATGAGGATTCCCAACACAGCGATCAAGAGGGAGAGGCACCTCACCCCCACGATTGACAACCTCATAGGAGAATTGAGTGAAGCGCAGTGGTTTTCTGAACTAGACCTTCGAGCTGGATACCATCAACTGGTGTTGGATGAACAGTCTCGATACATCACCACGTTTTCTACGCAGATGGGGCTGAGGCGATATCAAATATTGAGTTTTGGAATATCGAGCGCCGCGGAAGTGTTTCAGAACACTATCAAAGATCTACTAACCGACCTCCCTGGAGTCGTCACCGTGAGTTACGATATTCTGATCCATGCTAAGTCCATTGAGGAGCACAACAGTCGCCTGAAACAACAGCACTACAAAGAATCCAAGATGCAGGACTGACACTCCACCGAGACAAATGTGAATTACTCCAGAACAAGTTGCAATTCTTTGGGTACATGTTCTCTCCGGAAGGAGTTGCCCCTGATCCCGACAAGGTCCGAGACATCAAGGAGGCCCCGGCTCCCACCAATGTCACGGAGATGCGGAGCTTTCTGTGGATGATTAACTACTGTGGTCACTTCATATTGGACTTGTCATTGCTAACCACCCCGCTGAGAGAACTGACAAAGTCAACTGTCCCCTGGGTTTGGGGCCCGGAGCATCAAGATGCGTTTCAGAAGACCAAGGATGCTCTTTCAAGCAACACCACGTTGCGCTACTTCGATCCCCGGCTGCATACCCAGGTCGCTGTGGATGACGGCCCAAAAGGCCTTGGAGCTGTTCTCATGCAACGGAAGACGGAAGAGGATGAATGGGTTCCAGTAGCTTTCGCAAGTAGGTCACTGACAAAGACCGAACAAAGATACTCCCAAATTGAAAAGAAGGCAATTATGGTACACTGGGGGTGCCGGCTGTGAGAAGTTGCCCTGATATATGCTGTCCACTAGTTATAGTGGGTACCCTGTATCAGTCCAAACAACCCTTTATTGGTTATAGGTTAAAGACAACCTTTATTGAAAGATATCCTAGTGGTAGCTATGGAGAGCAGCCTTCAGGCTAAGTCTTGAAGGAATGTAAAGCAGCTTGTTTTATCAGTCTATAATCTCTTGAGTCACTAAATGAAAGATATCCACACCGGGTATATATATAAAATATATGTATTTATTACTAAACACACCCTCCTAGTCTCTTTATGAGACTAGAGGTCAAAACACATAAGTTACACTTCAATAATCACAGTAAAATAGCACAAATACATGTCAGGCCCTAGGGGCGAGCCAAACCATATACTAAAATAGTGGTATAAGAACCACGACTTAACTAGACACACGGCCTAGAGCCTGTAGAATCGCTGGGACCCCAAGGAACCACCCAAGGTAGTGACACAGGGGACCCACAGGGGCCGTGTGCAGTGTGTGAACACAGTCGCGAGCTCCCGTTAGCTTCTATGGGGAACGTCGCGGTTAGATTTTTAAAGATTAGGGTCACTTAGAAATGAGTCAGGACCAAACCCTTTTGGACTTCGGAAGTTCTATGGCTAGCACCCACGGGAGCACCGGAGTACTCATGTTACCTCACCCTGGGAAGCCGGGTGCATAGGTGTCTTTTGGTGTCGGGTCACGTCATCGATTTCAATGGGAGCTAGCGAAGAAGTGCTGCTGCCGTGAAGATGCAAAGTGTCTGAAGAGATCCAAGCCTGGATAGAAGATGAGAAGAACCTGAAAGCAGAGGGGTCAGAGTATGGGTCACTTGCCAGTGACCAGGAAGGCGATGAGCAGATGCCCACCGATGTCGGGTGATTTCAGGTGAAAGAGGTGAAGCTTAACTCTTCAGCCACGAGGTCCAGGAGGCGTTGAGGACAATCAGGAGCTGGATTCGAGCTGTCCCACAAAGGATGTCGAGTGCTGCAGCATTGGTGCCTGGATTGGACACAACAAGCCTTGGCAACAGCAACCCACGCAGAAATATGAGAAAGATGCTTCGGTGCAGATCAGCAAGGTCTGTGGGACTCACCACTTGGATGGGAGTCAGGGCACGTCTGGAGCAATCAGGAAAGCCCAAAGAAATGCAAATTTACCCCCTCAGGGACCCACCAGTCAACAGACCAGGGATCGCGAAGGAACCTCGAGACAAAACACAAAATGGCGGCCCACGGGTCACTCGGAATGACCAGGCCGACAATCTTTGGTGGATTCAGTGCTCGAGGTAGGGGCTCCAAGTCAGCCCACGCATGACTTCAAGAGATGTTGAGAAGTCAATGCACTTGCAGAAATGCACGGTGACCAGGAGTTCCGGTTCCACACTACTCACGAGGGCTGCGGGTCTCAGCTTTGCTGGGGACTCAGGTTGGCCTCTGAGATGTCTGGAAATCCTCTTCCTGGGCTGCAAATACATCGGAGTTTGGCGGGAGCTTCGATGATGCAGACCGGCAAATTGCTTTGTTGGTGCCTGCCAAGCAGGGGAGTCACTCCTTGACCCCAAGGGAGATTTCTTCAGTCCTCTGGTCTTGAGCAGAGTGTTGAAGGTCCAGGATTCGGCTTCAGAGTTTCGTCCAGGGTAATCTAAAGTCCTAAGGACAGGGCTCCCATACTTATACTAAGGTAGGGGGTTGGACATACTCTGGGGACCCACCTATGGGAGGGTTTGGAAGAGGGGTGGCTACACCCATTTCCTTTGTCCAGTTTCACACGAGAGCAGGGGTTGGAAGCCCCTGAACCGGTTTGAGCTGGACTATGCACAGGGACACCAAATGTGCCCCCAGTGAAGGACTTCAAAGCACTCTGAGAGTGCTCCTACCCAGCCCCAAGACACATAAGCCTGTCTGGGAGGTGGTTACACCTCCCTGTGACAGGAAACCTATTGTCCAGGCCTCCCCTGCCGGAGTTTTGGTCAGCAGCAGGAGGCCAGGGCTCTATTAAGTTTCTACCAGGTATACCAGTGCTGTCATGTCTCTCCCTCTAGAAGGGTGGGATCATACTCCCACACCAGTTACTGGTGTGGGGGTATGATTCCAAGGTGTTTGACACCACACACAACATGTTTCCTTGCAGCCAGTCCAAAGGTAGCATTTTACCGTTTGGTTATAATGCACTGAAGAGTATATGGTCAGGCTGTACTACAAACAGCATCAGAGAAGGGTCTCCGAATGCTGCAGAGGGGCTCTGCTCATGCAGGGGCACCCTCTCACATAAGAACCGAGCGCTCTGCCTTCAGAATTGATAAGGCCTGCTGTAGGAGTGACTTATAGGTTTATATGGGTGTATATATCTAGTGATGTAGGTAACCTATATCACAGTAAGGAGTGCATGCACCACCTTACCCAGGCTGCAGTAGCAGGCCTGTGGTGTCATTTTGGGTGGCGTTCCAGGGGTGGCATAATACATGCTTCAGCCCCTGGTAGGCCTCTGGAGTACCTATGCCCTGGGTACATGGTATACCATATACTAGGGACTTACAAGGGCACCTCAGATCCAATCTGAACTGTACCTAAAGTACATGGAATCATTTTAGAGAGGAAGCAGCTAGGCTGGGGCCCTGATTAGCAGGGTCCCATCCAGATTTAAGTCGAAAACACTAGCAAAAAGTGGGGGTAGTGAAGCAGATCCTACTGTCCTACACCGGCACTTCCATCTTTATGTGTACGGGAAACCCTTTGTCGTTACCACAGAACACAAACCCTTAATCCCATTGTTCAATGGGACTGCATCCAAACCACCACAGTGAATAGAAACATGGATGCTGCAACTGCAGGAGTATAACTGCACCATTGAATATCAACCAGGGCCCACGAACCATCTTGTCTCGCCATCCCAGGGCTGCCACCCGAGGGGAGGTAGAGGAAGCTGCGAGACGGAGGAGTACGTAAGGTACATCTATGACCGATCACGCCCTCTTCCCATCTCTGTAAATGAACTGTGCCAAGCCACCAGTCACGACGCAAGCTTTCAGAAAGTCCTTGAAGCCGTAAGAAGTAACCGGTGGCACCAACTTGGCAGCCAGACAACAATCCTCACCCCTGAGGCACGGAAAGTAGTCGACCGCCTCTACCAAGTAAGACATGAGTTGAGTGCTGACCCCATCGGATGCCTTCTTTGAGGTCACCGCGTGATGGTCCCGTCACCACTGGTTGACAGAGTTGTGGGTCTGGCTCATGCCGCACACCAAGGTATGGTAAAGACAAATTACCGGCTCCGGACCAAAGTCTGGTTTCCCTTCATGGATGCCAAGGTGGAGGAGGTAGTCAGGTCCTGCCTGTGGTGTCAGGCGACTGGTGAACCAAATTCCCTGGCTCACATCGTGACAGAGCGATGCCCGAAAGGCCCGTGGATACGAGCCAGCATGGATTTTGGAAGCCTCCCGGATGGGAAACACTCAATGGTGGTCATCGACGACTACTCTAAATACCCCGAGGTAGAGGTGCTGTCCTCTCTGAATGCAGGAGAGGTAATCCCAAAATTGGAAAAGGTAATGGCCACTCATGGTCTCATTAAAGAACTTCGGATGGACAATGGTCCACCATTTCAGGGACAAGAGTTTGCATCTTACCTGGTATCACAAGGAATTATACACAGAAGAATTACTCCGAAATGGCCCCAGGCGAATGGAGAAGCCGAAAGATTCATGCGAACACTGAAGAAAGTCAATCGCATTGTGGTGGCCAATGGCGACCTAGTCGAACAGTCAATATATTCCTTTCTAAGAGATTATCGGCACACACCCCTCCTCACCACGGGGCGCGCTCCAGGGCATCTTTCAATGGGAAGAGTCGTGGCTGACTCCATCCCTCATCATCCATGACGGGTTCCTCAAGAAATCGATGACCAGGCTCTTGAGAGTCAACGACAGCGTATCAATGATTAGTTCAGTCACTGACGCAAGGCGGCAGTGTCGGATCTACGAGTAGGTGACCGGGTTCTTGTGCAAAACCGGCACCCAGGGAGCAAATTCCACCTTACTTTTGAGAAAGACCCATGAACTATCATTCGTATTAAAGACACCGAAAGGGAAGGGCTGGAAGTATTCACCCGGAATGTCTCAGCGTTTAAAAGATATCATGCATCTTCGTTCTTAGATCAAGACCATTCGGAGTCTGGGGAGAAACATGATGAGTGGGAGGAATGGACTGAAGGGAAGCCACCCACACCGCGCCAAGCGGGTACTGAGATCTTGCAGAGTGGCTCTGAAACCTTGCAACATCCTCCGGAGAGTCAGAATGCTTCACGGGTACCTTTGGCTCGGGTAAGTGAGCCTCCAGAACCAAGAGACACCCGTACCCATTACAGCCTGCGGAGCAATCCTGCATCTTCCTGTAAGCTACGTGACATTCACTGCTGAACTGAACAGTTGAACTTTGGTGACCCCTGGACTGGTTGTGAGTAATTACTGAGTGTTTTGTACCAGGAGCCTGTGCTAGTTTTATGAAAAATGTTATCTGTTATTGTTTGTTTTTTTGGAGGAATGTAATGTAGTAGCGCGATATGTGATGGAGCGTTCCATGTGCAGCAGGATTAGCGGGGGTGATTCCTGTCACCGCCCGTGTACGTCTGGATTATGGTTGGTTACGCGTAGCGCGGAATGGCGTTAATAAAAGCCTGGGTGCGTGCGTTCTGCGTCAGAGCGGGTACACGCGAACAGAACTGAAAGTCACCCGCAGTGACACCACATGTCTGGCCCATGCGCTCCGCATTTAAACACGCATCATAAAATATTACAGAACCTTCTCCTTTTTAGGGCTGTCAGCTTGGAATAAACTTCCCTCTGAGATTCGGAGCACTACAGACATTTTTCAGTTTAGGAAGAGACTAAAGACATTGTTGTTTAACCAAGACAACGGATTAGCCCTCCATGTGAGCGTTGACAGAGGTGCAGAGCACCAGGACACTCCTTGGAGTATCAGAGCGCTTTATAAATGCCCTTTCAGTCATTCATTCATTTGTTAAGCAATGATTCTGCATACCCAAAGTATTTTAGCCATGTATTGGTTCAAATAAAATTGTTTCATTTTAAATAATCCTTTACAAAGCCAAACTGTCTTGATTTGCCATGCTTGTTCACTGCTGTATTTGCTTTACAAAAGCTTATAGAATTGTGCAGCAAGCACTGTCAAAGCCAACAGCTCTGGCTGGAAAGCTTGTATTGTTGTTTTGCATACTTGCATGAATGCCATCATGTTGCATGTAGATAGAGCTTAATGTGCAGTGTGATACAGGAAAAGGATAGGCATACAAAATAATATTGTTATACCATTCCACAATAGTCAACACTGTGCATCTACACACAACATGGTGGCCATCTTGGAAGTATAGCAAAAAATTAAAGATGTGCCACCTGCTGCTATAGGTTTTGCAAATGCCTGCAAGAATGTGTCATTAGCATTGTTAAAGTAAAAAGTTGCATGCAGCATCTGGAAATATCATTTTCTATACTTTCAAGATGGCCAGCCCTTGTCTTTGTCAATCCTTGAGACGCAATACTAAGTAGATTGGCAATACTACAGTTGAGCGGTACAAAAGGGGGTGGTGATGGACGGAGCATCAGAACCAATCAAACACTCACACCCAGTCAACAGATCTGGGTTTGATCCATCACCGTTCTTTAGCCCACTCTGCCACCCCAGTTCAGACATGGCCATATGCAAATCAGTCTGACCCTGTGCCTCATGGGAACAGTGCAGCCCGAACTGCCAAGCCATGCCTTCCCTGGACCGGAAACAAGCTTCCTAGGACCGGTTTCTGGCATTTCAGCCGTCTTCAGCCAGGCTTGCTTGAATCCAGTGGCAAAGTGAGCAAGGGACTCACGTCTGAGCATACCCTGCCAACTTATGGCGAACAAAGCGGTACAAAAGGGGGTGGTGATGGACGGAGCATCAGAACCAATCAAACACTCACACCCAGTCAACAGATCTGGGTTTGATCCATCACCGTTCTTTAGCCCACTCTGCCACCCCAGTTCAGACATGGCCATATGCAAATCAGTCTGACCCTGTGCCTCATGGGAACAGTGCAGCCCGAACTGCCAAGCCATGCCTTCCCTGGACCGGAAACAAGCTTCCTAGGACCGGTTTCTGGCATTTCAGCCGTCTTCAGCCAGGCTTGCTTGAATCCAGTGGCAAAGTGAGCAAGGGACTCACGTCTGAGCATACCCTGCCAACTTATGGCGAACAAAGCGGTACAAAAGGGGGTGGTGATGGACGGAGCATCAGAACCAATCAAACACTCACACCCAGTCAACAGATCTGGGTTTGATCCATCACCGTTCTTTAGCCCACTCTGCCACCCCAGTTCAGACATGGCCATATGCAAATCAGTCTGACCCTGTGCCTCATGGGAACAGTGCAGCCCGAACTGCCAAGCCATGCCTTCCCTGGACCGGAAACAAGCTTCCTAGGACCGGTTTCTGGCATTTCAGCCGTCTTCAGCCAGGCTTGCTTGAATCCAGTGGCAAAGTGAGCAAGGGACTCACGTCTGAGCATACCCTGCCAACTTATGGCGAACAAAGCGGTACAAAAGGGGGTGGTGATGGACGGAGCATCAGAACCAATCAAACACTCACACCCAGTCAACAGATCTGGGTTTGATCCATCACCGTTCTTTAGCCCACTCTGCCACCCCAGTTCAGACATGGCCATATGCAAATCAGTCTGACCCTGTGCCTCATGGGAACAGTGCAGCCCGAACTGCCAAGCCATGCCTTCCCTGGACCGGAAACAAGCTTCCTAGGACCGGTTTCTGGCATTTCAGCCGTCTTCAGCCAGGCTTGCTTGAATCCAGTGGCAAAGTGAGCAAGGGACTCACGTCTGAGCATACCCTGCCAACTTATGGCGAACAAAGCGGTACAAAAGGGGGTGGTGATGGACGGAGCATCGGAACCAATCAAACACTCACACCCAGTCAACAGATCTGGGTTTGATCCATCACCGTTCTTTAGCCCACTCTGCCACCCCAGTTCAGACATGACCATATGCAGAGTGGGCTAAAGAACGGTGATGGATCAAACCCAGATCTGTTGACTGGGTGTGAGTGTTTGATAGCCAGAAACCGGTCCTAGGATGCTTGATTCCGGTACAGGGAAGACATGGCTTGGCAGTTCGGGCTGGACTGTTCCCATGAGGCACAGGGCCAAGACTGATTTGCATATGGCCATGTCTAAACTGGGGTGGCGTAGTGGGCAAAAGAACGATGGATTTAACCCAGATCTCTTGACTGGGGGAGAATGTCTGCATTTTCAGCATTCCGTCCATCATTTGTGTGTTGTAACGCTTGTCGCCCTAAGTGGGATGGGTATTCCCAGACGTGGGACCCGTGCTCACTACGCCACTGGAGTCAAGCTATCCTGGCTGATGACGGCTGATAGCCAGAAACCGGTCCTAGGATGCTTGATTCCGGTCCAGGGAAGACATGGCTTGGCAGTTCGGGCTGGACTGTTCCCATGAGGCACAGGGCCAAGACTGATTTGCATATGGCCATGTCTAAACTGGGGTGGCGTAGTGGGCAAAAGAACGATGGATTTAACCCAGATCTCTTGACTGGGGGAGAATGTCTGCATTGTCAGCATTCCGTCCATCATTTGTGTGTTGTAACGCTTTTCACCCTAAGTGGGATGGGTATTCCCAGACGTGGGACCCGTGCTCACTACGCCACTGGAGTCAAGCTATCCTGGCTGATGACGGCTGATAGCCAGAAACCGGTCCTAGGATGCTTGATTCCGGTCCAGGGAAGACATGGCTTGGCAGTTCGGGCTGGACTGTTCCCATGAGGCAAAGGGCCAAGACTGATTTGCATATGGCCATGTCTAAACTGGGGTGGCGTAGTGGGCAAAAGAACGATGGATTTAACCCAGATCTCTTGACTGGGGGAGAATGTCTGCATTGTCAGCATTCCGTCCATCCTTTGTGTGTTGTAACACTGGATTCAAGGTAGCCTGGCTGATGAGGGGTGATACCCCGAAATCGGTCCCAGGATGCTTATCTCCAGTCCAGTGAAAACCTGACCAGCAGTTCGGGCTGGACTGTTCCCATGGGGATCAGGGTCAATACGGGAATGATGTAGTGTGCAAAAAGCAAAGGATTTATATCCAGATCTCTGTACTGGGGGTGAATGTATTCTGGCCATTGTTCTTTTTGAATTTAGCAAAAAAAGTTGTGTTGGTTCAGTAGTTTAACTGTGTATGGTTCTGTATTTGACCTTTTGATCACAAGTTCAAAATATAATGGAGCCTTTCATCCTTCTGAGGTTGATAAAAATGAGAAACATTGAGTAAGGGAACAATAAATACCTGTTATTCAGCACCAAGATGCACCAAGGGGTGAATGTGTGTTTTACATATATACTTTATGTTACATGGTATTGGGGGTGTCACCTTAAACAGACCAGTTCCTCCCAAAGCATTTTGGCAGCAGTTTGTTTAGTCTAGGAGGCCTTCCCACGGGCGGGTATGGTGCCGACGTCATCTTATATCATAAAAACGAATTCCCCGCACTAGATAGGAGGTGGGTGCTGCCAATTGCGGTGGACTGGACAGTCCCGTAACCGCCCACCTCTAAATTAGGCCCTATTAGTGTTAAGAACTATTTGGGGTTGTGTCTCTGCATCTGTTAGTGATAACACGTTTGGTTTCACTAATATGTTTCATGTTTACGGTTTTATAATTGTATCTGTATATCGCATTTAAAAAAATACCTCAGGTTGGACATTGTGATAACTTGTGTATCATATGTCCTATGTTGCTGCGTATTGTGTTCATTTGTTAAATTATGATTTTGGTATGATGTAGTGGATTTTTTTGCGCCATCCTAATCACAACTGTTTGTCTGTTGTGCTAGAGTTATACCTTTTGAGTAAAATGAGCTCTAATTTACAAACTGAAAGCTACTCATTTTTTCGCCTGCAAAGTTAAAAGGATGAGGTGGCCTCGTCAGGAATCGAACCCTGATGACTTCGGATTTTGCAGTCCATCCTCGGGCCTCGCTCGTGGGTCCGAGGTCGTGACCTCATCACAGCAGCCTATGCAGGGCAGGCTCTTCGGATTGGCGGGTGAAGAATGGCGGAGCTGCCTTCGGGTGAAGGGAGCCATCCGTCGTCCGCGGGTGCAATGCAGCGGTGTGCCGGGGTGTCCTTGCCTGCAGAGCCCCCTCTCCGGGCCGCTGATTGGCTGCCGGACACACTGCAGCACTGTGCTGGTGCATGCGGGAAAAGGTGCTGAGTGGGGAACTCGTGCCGGGCGGGAGAGAGAGGGAGGCTCGGGTGGAACTGGGGGCTGCTCGGCTGCAGACAAGGGAACCACAGCATCACAATGACATGCACGTGGGGGTGGGTGGGGGCGCAATGCAGCAGTAACCATGCGAGGGAGCGGCTGCGCAACTACACTATATATATCCATGACACTGGAACAACCACTGCGGACGGTTCGCGAGGAACTACTAAAGTTTAAGGAAGTATAGAAAATATGTGTGTTTTTTATGTTTGTGTCCTCAGGTAGCTCTAGTATGAATACCCCAGTCTAGCGTGACCAGATTTTGAGAACCAAAAACCGGGACACGCCGGAAATAAAAGTAGAACTAAAAAGCCTTTAGTAATTAGTCTTACTTGTATATCTGGCCCGTCCCGTTTTTTGCGTAGCCTTGAAAATATGTATATATATATACACATATTTACATAAAATATGTATATATATATATATATATATATGTGTGTGTGTGTGTATATGTATATATATATATATATATATATATATATATATATATATATATATATATTTCGTGACCCATACAAGTTTGCGGCTTTCCTGAGTGCTCCAAAACGCTGGGGGTGCAGATAAAGATGTCACCACTGGCGTCTGTGAATACTCAGAGAAATTCCTCCAAATCATGGAACTTCTATGATTTGGAGGAATTTCTCTGAGAGTGTATATATATATATATATATATATTCACTGAAAAAACCATAGGTTTCACACATGTTATAGTTAGCTGGACATTTTATTGATAAAAAACCAATGAAATTCCCCCGTTATAGTTAGTGCAGGCAACTATAACTCACGCGACCGCAATCCTCTGCTGATGCTAATACTGTATTTAGACAATTATTTGCCCATGTCTTCTTCCATTAAATTTTAGCTATACATATATTACAAATATTTTTTTTTCATAAAGACACATATGTCATCAGCAGAGGATTGCGGTCGCGTGAGTTATAGTTGCCTGCACTAACTATAACGGGGGAATTTCATTGGTTTTTTATCAATAAAATGTCCAGCTAACTATAACATGTGTGAAACCTATGGTTTTTTCAGTGAATTTGCAAGGTTTTTTAAATGCTAATTCCTAACTATAACGTGTGTGAAACCTATGGTTTTTTCAGTGAATTTGTACGTTTTTTTAAATGCTAAGTTACTTTACGCCATTCGTGGCGTGCGCGCCCACTTAACGCAGTTCGTTCTGTGCACGCACGGTGCGCTTCGCGCACCGCGCGCCCACTTTACGCAGTTAGTGCCGTGCACGCTGGGTGGGCACGCGGTGCGCTACGCGCACTGCGTGCCCACGTTACGCTGGATGGGCCATGTACGCACGGTGCGCTTCGCGCACCGTGCGCGCATGGAGGACATATTATGCGCTTCGTGGTGAAAGGTATTGTTTGATTTTTTATTGTGCTATGGGAACATTATATGCCATGCACAAATGGTGCCCTGCAGGCACCATTTGGACACGGGGTGTGGAGAATATGGATATTTTTTTTTTTTGCATTTTTTTTACCGTACGCGTACGGTAAGCGTATTCGGCGATTTTTCAAAAAAAATTAAAATTGCATTTTTGCCCTTGGGGGTTCTTTGAGGACACCTCCATCAAGGCTAGGTGGTTGGGAGCAGTCTAAACATCCCCTTTATATGTTTTTTGCCTTTGTTTTTCTTCCACCCCCTCAGAGTGCGAGATAGAAAATGGCGGCCGCCGCTTCCTGGTTTCGACCGATTCGAATGTTTACTAAGATCTAACAGCCAATCAGAATCGCTCTCGCGCACGTCACCGTACGGTAAGCGCACGGTAAGCGCACCGTAAGCTGGCTCAGATATATATATTGATTTAAAGGCTATTTTCTCAGAATCTACTGAACAGATTTACACCAAACCTACAAAAGGCACTTCCTTGACCTGTAGACTACCTCTCTGCCAAATTTCAAGGAACTCTGTTCAGCCGTTCGGGCTGTAGCTGTGTCTAAAGGTCCTATGGAAAAATGCATGGGAAAAATGCGTTTTGGGACCCCCCTTTTATCTCAGCCCCCGCTTGACGAATCCCCCCGAGACTTTCAGGGTAGGAGCGTAGCGTAGCGCCCCATTCGTTTTGAAAATTTCGCGAGGATTCGTCGACCGGCGCCAAAGTTATTCAAAATAGAATGTTGCGGTTTTCCTATGAAACAGGGTCCTAACTATAACTACCTACTGGCGACCGCCAGTAGGTAATATATATATATATATATATATTCACTGAAAAAACCATAGGTTTCACACATGTTATAGTTAGCTGGACATTTCACTCGTAAAAAACCATTGAAATTCCCCGTTATAGTTAGTTCAGATAACTATAACTCGTGCGACCGCAATCCACTGCTGATGACGTCGCATATTACATCACTGTATTCACTAAGATACTGTTAATAAGTCAGTTATACAATTAATTTTACAAAAAAACCCATCCATTTAGACACTTATTTACCCATTTATTCTTCCATTAACCTTTAGATATACATATATAAAAAATATTTTTTTTCCAGAAAGACACATATTCACTGGATGATGTCATCAGTGATGTCATCAGTGATGTCATTTGAGATGTCATCAGTGATGTCATGAGTGATGTCACTGACCATGTCATGAGTGATGTAATATGCGACGTCATCAGCAGTGGATTGTGGTCGCGCGAGTTATAGTTAGCTGAACTAACTATAACGGGGGAATTTCAATGGTTTTTTACGAGTGAAATGTCCAGCTAACTATAACATGTCAATCAATCACGGCATTTGTAAAGCGCGCTACTCACCCGGGAGGATCTCAAGGCGCTGGGGGAAGGGGAAATGTCACTGCTCGAACAGCCATGGTTTTTTCAGTGAATTTGCAAGGTTTTTTAAATGCTAATTCCTAACTATAACATGTGTGAAACCTATGTTTTTTTTTGTGAATTTGTCAGGTTTTTTAAATGCTAATTTATGTATTATTATTATATTTTTTATATATTTATTTTACAATAAACTACCTATGTATATAGTCATAGATTGACTGGATCCTTTAATATGGAATGGCTCAGCGCTTTTATTTTGAATTTGGATAAAGTTGAACAGCATAGTTAATATCTTCTATAAACTTATAAACAGTTTAAAATGTTTTTTTTTTTTAGGGTTTTTCACCGTGCGCGCACGGTGCGCGCACCCCGCGATTTGACAAAAATAAAATGTTTTTTTCACCCTTCGGAGTCCTTCAGGGACCCCCTGACAAAGGCTAGGGGGTCAGGAACTCTCTACCCTACCCCCTTTTCACGTCCTCCACCTTTCTTTTTCACTGCCACACACAAAATGGCATCCGACACTTCCTGATTTCGACCGATTCGAATGTTGACTGACATCTAACCACCAATCAGAATTACGCTCGCGCACGGCACGGTGCGCGCCTATAGATATTTATGTACTTTTAACTGCAATTTTCTCAGGAACTACTGAACAGATTGACACCATATATGCAAAAGACACATGCCTGATCTGAGGACTACCTCTTTGCCAAATTTCAAGTAATTCTGTTCAGCCGTTCGGGCTGTACCTTCGACTAAAGGTCCTATGGGAAAATGCATGGGGAAAATGCGTTTTGGGACCCCCCTTTTTTCTCAGCCCCCGCTTGACGAATCACCCCGAGACTTTCAGGGTAGGAGCTGAGCGGAGCGCCCCATTAGTTTTGAAAATTTCGCGAGGATTCGTCAACCGGCGCCAAAGTTATTCAAAATAGAATTTTCAGATTTCCTATGGGAACTCGGTCCTAACTATAACTATCTACTGGCGACCGCCAGTAGATAATATATATCCCACAAACACAAGACTCCTTCCGGGCTTCCGTGGACCCAAGGAGAGTGGCGCACATGCCGGCGGAAATCCGGCAACTCAAATCATTCTCATATATATAGTAATTGCATTTATATAGCGCTTACTACCCCTGACCAGGCGTCAAAGAGCTTTTTCAGCGAGAATGACGCTAATAAGGAACCCAAAAAGGATTAGTGGTGAATTAGTATAGGGAGATAGGAAATTAATTCGAGCGGTGGACATGTGAGTTTGGTATTTGGATTGAAAAAGGATAGAGGAGGGAGGGGTTTGCATTTATAAAGCGCTTGCTACCCTTGATGAGGTGTTGAAGTGCTTTTCAGCTAGTAGCACACTACTCCGGAACCCAAATAGGATTTATATATGTATTTAAATATATATTTATATACAGCAGGCTTTTAAACATATGTGCAAGCGCATACGTTTACAAGGCTACGCTTATTTAACATTATCGATGGCAGGACCTCCACCCAATGCCCCCTTTCCTTCACCCCACCCTGTCTCCCCTTTGCTGGTAGCATGCAGCCGAACTGCTCTTGTGCTTGGGTGGGGGGTGTCACGTGACTGTGTGCAGTTAGCGATATATCCTCCATTCCTTGTTCTGTGTTGCTACCTGCATGTTACTGTAGGCAGTCTTCATATAGCCCATGCCCGCCAACTATTTGGTCCCTTAGCGGTTTTACTTGCAAACGTATGTTGTATGTTTGCCAGCGAAGGGCCATCTGTGCAGCTGCCTCTGGACAAACCACACTCAATAAAGACAAAGTGGTGTTGTGTTGGATTTTGGGGTACATTATTAATATGTTTTTCTGTGTATATTGCTTTTTACTGCGTGTCTGCCATTTCTTAGCACTGCTTAGCTGCCAAGTTGCCCCAAGCAGTGTATTGTATTGCAACATTTATATTGCACAAGAGGACCAGATGTACAGAGCGCTGGTCGCAAAATACTGGTCACGATATGTTTTCAAACAATTTTTCTTCAGAGACGCTTAGATTTAATATTATATAGCATTACAATATACGATTTCAAGGCATCTCCATTTTTTCTTTTCGTCCCCCAAAAAGAAAAAACAGCGGAACTTTCCTGGTGTCCCCCCCAAGCACTCACTGGACTGGATTTATCCCTGACTTGGGGGCACTCATTCTCTCTCCCTGTGCCCTGTGTCGGACAATCCTTTTAATGTTTACTCCAAGTAGATCTATGGTCAGTTGTTCAGACCAAGAGCTCAACGTCTGTGTGGCTCTGTCAAGTTCACCACTATCCCTAGGAGATGGTCTATCAGGGGTTGCCAATTATTTTTACATTTTTCATGTCATTCATTTATATCATACATTATTTTTTCCGTAGCTACTAAGTTCCATATTTCAGTATATCAACTATGCAATGTAAGGGTGGGGTATGTTGCTTCCAGTCTGCTGCCTTGAGTTTCCTAGCAGCTGCCTTTAACTGGTCGATCAATGTTCTGGTGTTCCTGCCCATGTCCTTGGCCCTAGCGAACTGCCGCTCGAGCAGGGCAAACTTCAGGTATCTTCTGAATTAGGAAGCCAAATATCTGTTTTATCTTGTAGTGCTAAGGATTTCTTTCCAAAAGTATCTCGGCTTACTGCATAACCACCAGATGTGCAAAGCTGTACCTACAACTTTCCTGCATACTCAACACTAATCGGGAGTAGCCGGGTAAATTTTCTTAGGTTTGGGGAATGAGGTACCAATTGTACAACATTTTATATCTCAATTCCTTGCAGATACTATTTTTGAGAGTTGTGGATATCATTCCATAATCTTTCAAAGTCCTTGTCTCTGATTTCTATCCTCACTATAGTTACCCTATTTTTTTGTTTTGTTTGAAAGCCCCCTTTTCTTTTCTCTCGCCCATCTTCAAAAATTTGGTAAAGATTGGCTATCACTCCTTGGGCTTCCGGGCAGGTTTAATGTATTTTTCTAAATTCGTCATTGGTCGTGTAGCTCTTTCCCTTATCTAGGGTATGTAACCGAGAGGCTGAGCTGGGTTTATGTTAGCCGATCCTGTTATGTAATGGTAAAATCTGTTTTGAATTGTGCAAGCAAATTAATCACCCCCAAGCAAAATAGCTGGCGTATTTACAACGGTTTCCCTCCATCCATCTAAGAAATCTTGAGATATTCCGTATAGGCGTATATTCTGGTTTTTGATGCATGGAGTGCAAGACAATGGATAGGAGGCGAGTCCCAACTTGATGTCAACTGTGTCCCATATTTTCATACTAGGTCATAATACGTGACTTGAATATGCGTTTCTCAGTCTTGCCTGCTGTAGAACTCAAAGTACATCCCAAAGTGATCTACCCATGACAGCTCTGTCCATAAATGCCCACTATTTATCAGTTTCTCTCACTGTCCAAGCTTGCAGGATGCACAACTGCGTTGCTTGGTAAAGTTTCCACTAGTCAGGAAAAGATAGTCCCTTCTCTTTCCCTAAGAGCCATCAAGAATTTCTTAGGGATACAGGCCTTCTTTCCACTCCAGATAACTTTTGCAGACATTTTTGCAAGGCCTGCACGCCTGCTTGTACCGAGGGTATGGCATGGCGTGGAATACGTAGAGGCACTGCAGCAGTATATTCATTTTGTATGTGACAAACTTTCCCAACTATGGTAATGGCAAGATACCCCATTCGTCTCAGTCTCTCAGTATGGTCTTCTTTAGTCCCTGCCAATTAATGTGCATCATGTTAGGCAAGGAGGGGATGATATTGATGCCTAAGTATATGAGATGTCACCCATCTATAATGGAATCTCTTCTTCAGTCCTACCACGTCTTCCTGTGGTAACATGAAGTTGAGTATCTCAAATTTGTCGTTGTTAATTGTAAATCCTGCCACTTACTCAAAGTGTGCAAGATGTTGAGCGACCACTACAAGTGGTTCTTCAGGGTTAGCGAGGATAAGCAAGATGTCATCTATGAAACTACTTAATCTGTGGGTTTCTCCACCAAATTCAAACCCATAAAAAGCGTGTTCTGCTCGCAAAAATCACAGCTAGTGGTTCTATCTATGGAGGAAACAAAAGGGACGAAAGTGGGCACCCCTGTCTGCTCCTTCTTTCTAACCTCACTGCACTTGAACTATTATCGTTGACTAGTATGTTTGCTTTGGGTGCATTGTCATTTGTGAGTATCCATCTATGCATCCGCTCACCGAATTCAAACCCGCCCAGTACTTGTTCTTGGAAGGACCAACAGACACAATCAAATACTTTTCCTGTGTACAATGTGAACAGAGAGGCCGGTCCTTTATTTTGGTGACTTTCTCTAGGAGATGTGCTACCCTGTTGATGTTATCATGGATCTGTTGTCCTCTAACAAAGCAGGATTGGTCTGCATCAGCCAACCACGGCATGTATTTATCAAGTCTATTAACTAGGACTCTAGTAAATATTTTGGTGTCTAGATTCAATAGCTCACTCAGGAGGTAAGATTTACAGTCCTTTGGATCTTTTCCGGGTTTGGGTCTTAGCACCACATTCGCATCACACATTGTATCAGTGGCCCTTCCTATTTCCCCAAAGGAGTTGCAGAATTTAGTCAGATGTAACACTTCCTCTTATGGTCTTGTAAAATGCTGCAGTGTATCCATCAGCCCGGTGCTTTCCACCCATTAAGACTTTTAATTGTGGCAGTTACTTCCACCCGTTCAATAGATCTGTCTAAATACTCCCTGTTAGAACTGGGGGTCTCTAGTTGGCAGAGGGAGGTACCTTTGACCAAATAGGGACCCTTGCTTCTAAATCAGGGAAAGGGGATTACACTACTGGATAACCCCTGCTCACCCCCTTTGCTAGCTTGGCACGAGCAGACAGGTTTATCTCAGAGGAAGTGTGTTAAGCATTTGTGAACACATACAGTAATACAGTGAAAACACTACAGATGGACACCACACAGGTTTTATAAAAAGTATTCTTTATATAGACTTCACACAAGACCACAAACGACAAAAATCCACAATACTATATTCAAAATTGACTTAAAGATGGTAGAAGTAACTTAGTTCAAGTTGTTGGTAAATGCGACACAGTTCTCACAAAAGTACCTGGATGCGCAACGCAAAATCAACAAAAGGCTCGCAGCGTTGGAGATGCGTCGGTTCCTTGCTTCGGGGGAGATGATGCGTCGCGCCTCAATGCTTGCGCAGAGTAGGGGATGCGTCTTGATCCTTACCGGAGAGGAGGTGATGCGTAGATTCTCGTGCTGCAGCCCGGTTGCGATGCGACAAGATGGCGCATCGATGCGATGCGACAATCCGGTGCGATGCGATAAGATGGTGCCCTTGATGCAACGATGTTGAGACGATGCGGGCACGCCCTGGCAGCCTTGCGGCGACTCTGTACTTTGGAGCAGCGACAGGCCCTGCGACACGCTTCTTCGGTGATGCGACGGCGACCCTCACGGTTGCGACGCGCTTCTCCGGTGATGCGACAGCACAAAGCTGCGACGAAGGCACGCTTCTGGGAGATGCGACGACGGCACGCTTCTCCGGCGATGCGATGACTACAGCTGCAGCGGCGACATGCTTCTTCTTGTTGCGTCTCGCTTCCAGCGACACACAGGCTTCTGCAGATAGAATTCCCAGCAAGGAAATTCAGGGGTGAGGTTGTGGTGAAGTCTGTTGTCCCTGAGACTTCAGCAGGAGGCAAGAACAAGTTCAGGCCCTTGGAGAAATATTCTGCAAGATGATGAAGTACACACAAAAGTTCCTTCTCCTCTCCTTGGCACTGAAGACACCACTGTAGGCCAACCCAGCACAGTGGCAGGGGGGCAGTCCACTCCTACAGCTGCCTTCGTTTCTTCTCCTTGGCAGAGGTTTCTTCTTCTTGTTCCAGAAGTGATCTAATGTCTTGGGGTCTGGGTCCCCATATTTATACTACTTTTCTCTTTGTTCTCTGAAGGCAGAGAGGCCTTTGCCTTGTCCAAACCAGTTCTGGTCAGTCCTGGAGCACTTTGTTGACAAGACTCCTTATTTCCTTTCACAGTGCAGGACAGAGACATCAGATGCACCACATGAGGTGGAGCCAGCATTGTGGAGGGAAGGCACAGCCCTATTCAGGTCCCAGGTGCAACTCCTCTCACCCATCTACATGCAGATCTTTCTATTCAGACCTGTGCTGACTCACCCTCTCTCCTGGAATCCCCCAGCCCCTGTCACTCACAGAACCAGACACACAATAAACAACCTGGACAGTTAAGCAAGAAAATACCTACTTTCTAAAAGTGGCATTTTCAAATACAGAATGTTACAACCAACTACACTAAAAGATGTATTTTATCATTCTGAGTTCAGGCATACTAAACTCGAATTTCTACCATGTTCCCTGAGTCAGTTAGGATTATAAGATGTAATAATCAAACTGCCCATTCTGGCCTATGGGGAACAGGTAGCCTTGCAATAGTGAAAAACAAAAATGGCTGTAATTCACTATTAGGACATGCCACACACACCAGGGCATGTCCTACCTTATGCTTACAATGCACCCTGCCCTTGGGCTGACCATGGGGGTGTCTGATATGTAGAAAAGGGAAGGTTTAGGGACTGGCAATGGGTGCACTTGGTCAGTCAACATGACAGTCACAGACTGCATACAGGCCCTGCAATGGCAAGCCTGAGACACACTGTGCAAGCTGCTTCTGTGGGTGGCACAACCAGTGCTGCAAGCCCACCAGCAGCATTTGATTTACAAGCCCTGGGCACACATGGTGCACTGTACTAGGGTCTGACAAGGGAATCAAATAACCCAATCATGGAGTCACTAATCAATACATCAATTTAACATAGGGAGCACTTGCACTGTGGAACTGAATAGCAGTGGCACAGTGCCCAAAGCATCTAAACCAGCAAAACATATCAAAAACAGAGGAGGCAATCAGAAAAAGTGGAAGAGAGACTCACGCCAATGGTACCAGGTCTATGGTGTGAGGAGTCGGCGGGGCCCTGGGGGCGGGGCCTTGTGCAGAGGGCTAACAAAGAGGCACTCTGCCATTCACCAGCCCCCCCCCCAAAAATAAAATAACAAGCTGGAAATTCACGGTTTACAGTGGTTTTCAGCTTGTTTTCCCTGCCACAATGTGACTTTGACTCCTCACTGCATGACTGTGTTAAGGGAGCTGAAATCGCGTGATACACGGTGGCGCCGTGTGAGTTGGCATGTCTGCTATGTTGTGTTAATGTATGGAGACCATTTGTGCAAATATTGATGCCCATCCTCCCAATCCTCCCTTCTTTCAGTGTGTCATTCCTGATAGAACTGTCCAAAGGCTTTTATTTCCTCTTCCTTCTCTTTTATTAGTGCCCCAGCGGAGTCCCTCAATTCAGTCATATAGGACTTGTTGGCCCTAGCTGTTAAGTGGAGGACCAATAGTCTATCTGTTTTGTTACCTGTTGAATAGACCTTTGTCTGAGTTCTCAGTAGCAGCTTTCTGCCCTGTTGGTAGATATAACCATTAGCTGCTCCCTTAGTCTATGCATCTTACGCTCTTCTACCTGCTGTGAATTTCCAGCCTGTAAAGAGTTTCTATCTGTTTTCGCTGTCTCACTATTTTATCTGTCTCTAAAAGCAGTTATTGATTATTTCTCGTGTTTAGCGCTATTAGAGTACCTCCAAGGTATGCCTTCAGTGCGCCCCATTGGGTCACTGAAAAATGTTTTTTCAATATGGTGGGCTTCAGCAAACTCTAAACAAGATCGGGAAGCAGCTAGGGGTTAGACAGCCGCACTACCTGGAATTGTCACTTACATGTTATATTGTGATTGCACTTTGCCCACCTCAATGTCAGCTGCTCGTTGACCAACCTCAAACACTGAATATAAACAAATACAGAGGCAAACACAAACAATTCATGAATGTAATGAATTCAACAAGCAAAGTGAATAGAAACGCAGTTCCTGGTTGTCGGGCTAGTTGCTTTTCTTTATTGAGTTTTCTCTTATTTCTTTCTCTGTCAGAACTAGCTCAGCCAACATGTTTCACCTTAAAGAAAGCTTCATCAGGGCAAAAAATCTTTTTCTGTAAACGCCACTCTAGAGGAAGCAAGAATTCTCTTCAGCAGGCAGTCGGGTGTTTTTTAAAACTCACAAATGCTCCAAGTTGTAGTATCACGGTTTTTTCAATATTCCCAAAATTCAGGGATAAGGGTCCTGGTGATGCGTGGAAAAATATCCTGACCGTCACGTTTTCAATCACGAAAGCAACCCATTTTTGTTTGACTTCTATGGGGAAGTGAGAACACATATTTGGGGTATAATCTGCCCTGTGTAATATGGGCCTCTATTGCCATTGAGGGGTTCTGGTGACATTTATAAACCATGAGACCAAAGGATGAGTGGTTTATAAATATCACCTGAATCATGAATGGCAATATAGGACCATATTACACCCGTTACTCGCTACCTATTTGTTGGGAAGGGAAAGTCACCTGCATAGACAGTCACGTCCTCTGCCCTGCATGCCTGAAATAGATATGTGATCCTAGTTTTTTTTATTTCTGATCATGTCACACACAATGCTGTGTGCTGGCATTGACCTAGACCCGGTCTTTTGACAAAGATAGGCTGTAGACCTAGTTCTGAACTGTAATGATACACCAAGCGCACCCTCATAGTGACAGGGAACTACATCCCTCTCTCGGGTTTCATGCGTGAAGCGCAGAATTGGCAGCATACAGTGTTAGTGAATTCTAGTGACAGGCTTTAAGACATGAGTACCAACTTACAGGCCCGTTCATCTAAAGTTCAGCTGCTCATGATAAACCCACAGTCCGGAATGCAAAATCCCGTGCATTGTACGTGTGCATTTGTACTAGACATGAAAGGGGAGCCAACCAAACCAGTTCCAAGGAAGCACACTTGGAATACACATCCAACATCTGTGAAATCAGCATACAGATGGGAGCTCATTACTCATTGTTCATTGCTCCGGTCTCTTGTTCCAAAGATGGCGGATACTCTGGGACTTCTATGCAGCCAAGGGTTAGTGTCGCACTGCCAGCCAACTCCTCAGAGGTGAGGGAACATCGCCTGGAGTCCGACTTGAGGAGGGTATTACTAGACTGTCTTGGGTTACAGGATGTGAGCAAGGGAAAGGAACTACAACATCCCAACTGTGCTGGAAGAGCGGAACGGGGAAGGGACTGTTGTACTTGACACAGGCATAGGGTCCATCCGACAGAGATGTGGGGGGTCCACAAGAGCAGGCGACCTTCAGATTGGTCCAAGTTCAAGAAGGGCAGATCCCCACCCCCTCCCAGATGCAGCGGAGAGCACTACCCCGTCGGGCGGGATGTGACATGGAGTAGGGCTTCCAGAAGACAAGGAAGTAGGGCTGGCAGAGGATTCGCCAGCAGATGCAGGTGTCCAGGAGGGAGACATCTCTCACATGGAATAGAGTGGGAGGGGATGGACGTCCCCACCACAGATGGATGCTGGTTGTAGGGGTTCGGTGGGCCAGATAGGCAGGACAGGAGAGAAGGAGGCAAGAGGATGTGGTCCGTCGGCTTAAACTGCCGACTTTGGTGCAGGAAACCAGGGTTCGAGCCTCGAGGTCGCGTCCACATCTTGTGATTCTGGCCAAATCACTTAATATCGCCGTGCTTGAAAGTGTAATGTAAATACGGTGCTCATGTAAAGCGCTCCAATACCTTCAGGTCTAGTTCGCGCTATATAAATATGCAAAAAAAAAAAAAAAGACCAAGGGTCACACCGGGTGCTGCTTTGGACAACAGGAGCCTCCAGTCATTGCAGCAGTCAAGAATTCCAGTGCGATGGGGTACGAGTTCCAAAGTGAGCATCCCCCCACCCCCAAAGCAAAGGTAATCAACGTGAGGGGGCTGGTTGGTAGGAGGGACAGAAGTGAACAGGAAGCACCTAGCATCACTACGATAATCTGAAGGAGAGACACCACGCAGGCATGATTCCGTGAGCCTTTACAAGGGAGATGACGTTTATATGATGGAAAGTAGGGATGGATGAGCGATATATCACAGCAGTGGTGAGACATACGCCAGGCACCAGGGGGAATGAGTGGATGGACAACAGCAGGGTACAAAGACTGCACAGAAAAGGGCTGGGTTGTGTGGGACACCAGGAGATGGGAGGCATTGAGAGGGAGTCAGGGGTAGAAGGGAGAACAACAGAGGGAAGTGTGGTCTGAACGAGGAGCGAGGCCGGAGTAACAGCTCAGTCTGCAGGGGCTTAACTTGGGCAGCAAAACTTTTCAAGTGACCGTCAGACTTTCCGACAATCATGCTGGCATATCATGTTAATCATTATATAAGAAGCATCGATTGAGGGGGGTTAACAAACCAATGGAAAGGGTAGGAGTTCATATTCTGAGGGGGTACTTGAAACACAGTATTTTGTCAAATATAACCATGTTTTCAGACCTTCAAAACAGGGAAGAGTATGTGTGTGTTTCTGTACGAGTGCTTGAAAATCCCAGGTGAAATCCGACAGACACCTTACCATACCCGACTGAAAGCTCATGTCCTCAACTATTTATTAAATAATACATTTATTCGGGGGTGTAACACCCCAAACACACTCCCTGAAGCTACGCTCCTGTCCGTCTGACAAAAAAGAACAGGATAGGGTAGGATGGGCAATAGAGAGTAGAGAGGGGATAACAGGGGAGAAGGAGAGGGGGTGCACAGGCACAGAGCAAGGTGAAAGAGGGTAACCTATAGCGAAAGGTCAGGACGAAACCACAGGATAAGAGCCAGTGGAGGAAAAAGGCCATGGAGAGCAACGCCAGGATGAGGAGAAGAAGGGCAACCAGAGAGTGAATATTAGGATGAATGATGGGACAGGGAAAACCCTGGACGTAGCACAGAAGAGGCTAAAGGGGAAAAAATAAGGAGGACAAGAAGGGCCCGTGGGATGGTCCGACTATCGGAGAGCATTGTTTTTGTCATGGAAGAATTACAGGAAAGGCAAGTTACAGATCTGCAAGGGAGGTAAAGGTGACACAGGACGTGGTAGGCATAAAGAAAAAGGGCGGTCCAGCACAAACGAAGAAGGGGGAGGAGGTGACAAGGACAGGATCGAGAAATGGGGAGGGACAGGGAAGAGGTGGTGCACACCAGTAAGTAGATGGAGTAGGACATGACAGATAAGGAGAAAGAGGACAAAGGGAAGTGGAGGAGAGTGACACAGGAACGAAGCTTCCATAGATTTGAGTGTGAGATGCACTGCCTAGCCATTTGCTGGTAAGCATGAAAGATAAAATGTGGGAGAATGAGTACATGGACTTTTTAAAGCTATTACACAGAGAGACAAGGTGCAAGAAAGAGTCTGGGGTGGAAAAGTGGGAATTGGCAAAACACCAGCAATTTCCTGTGAATAATGACACATGGGCAGTACCGTTCATCCTCTGTGCTAGCATCATATGTGAGAAAGGCCAGAAGAACATGTGGGATTGTGAAAATACATGGATATCATTAGGACAGTCAGTATCAGCTTTGTTGGGCTGGCCTAGCCAAGATATGATGAGGAGTTCTACTCACATAGGAGAGGGAACCCTCTCCAAGGCATGGGGCGACTTTGATAATGAGTTATGGTCACAATTCATGACAATCACCAGGCCTCTGGCAACACTGCATATGATGAGTGGGTTGCCCCTCCCCAAACAGCATTTTCCAGGGCATTTCCTACCGGGATAACGGGGGGGAAAGGTAGATTGACAGGGAGCACAGGAGTAACTGGTAAGTCTGGGCAGTGAACTCCGCTCTGCTCGGCTCGCGGAGTTTGCGGAGTTCTCCACACTCCACGTTAAGCGGAGCTTGCCTAGTTTTTTTCCTCGCTCACCGTTCGTCAACATCAAGTTGGCGAGCAAGGAAAATCCACCTCCCAGCGAGATTTTTCCTCAATTGCGATCGTCAAAATCAAGTTGGCGAACATGCAAAATCAACCTCCCGGCGAGATTTCTCAATGTGGACGGTCAGATTGATCATTGCGAGTGGTCACTTACGCTTGCAACCCCTCGTGTTGAGGAACTGTCCATTCGGATTGAGAAAGCTGCTGCTCGAGTA